>NW_008355723.1:687654-772602 GCF_000622305.1 Nannospalax galili
GTATTGTATAGCTATATTAATTCAACTGTGAATCTAAAAATTTACAGCCATTTTTGAAAGATATGTTTCCTTGCTCTGAAAATTGTTACTGAATATATTAAAGCTGTAATTTAAAAAAAGGTACATACACTCCTTTGTGTAACTTTGATAGATTTTCAACTCACAGAAAAGACAAGGCACCTCTGTATTCTCTTCACTCAGATTCATCAATTGTTGGATTTAGACAGTTGTCAGAAGTTATTGTGCAAACTGTGTGCTTAGAATCTGGACCATTTACTGGATGTCAAAGTTACCTTATTAAAGCAGAGAGAGGTAGACTATTTTACTGAAAAATCTCTAGGAGTTTTTTACATCTCTAAAGAAATGTTATGCATATTTATGCATTACTTCCTGTTATTTTTTGGATGTGAAACCTAGTTTTCAGTGCAAACCTGTGGCATACCTGTTGGGACCCAGTGCTTAAAAAGAGTGAGCCTCATCCCTGACTGTACAGTGGTTTCACTGGGGAGCTTTAAATTATCCCTCGCCATCTAAAGTCCAGGTTGTATCCCAGACTGGATAAACTAGATTCTTGATGGAACTGAGGCATCAAACTATTTAAACCTCAAGTGAGTCCAGTATGCAGTTGAGTGGAGAACCACTGTTCTATGTGAAAAATCACATCTCGTTTAAGCATCTACACTTGCTTAATTAGATTATGGCTCACATTTAATAAATATTATTGTCCCTTCCAAAGTCCTGTTGCTATGACTTATATTTGGTAAGTCACCCAAAGGCTAATGTATTGAAGGCTGGATCCCAGCTGCTGATGCTACTGGGAGGTGTTGGAAACTGAAAGTGAGAACTGGTTTAGAGGAGCCATATCACAGAGGCATGCCTTTCAAGGTATGTTAGGACCCTGACCCCTATCTCTTATTCTGTTACCTAGTTGCCATGAGGTAAGAGGTTTTGTTCCACCATATGTTCCTGACCATGTCCTTTCTGCCTCACACAAACCCAGAAACAACAGAGCCTACTGACCATGGACTGAAAAACTCAAACAATGAGTTAAAATCAATCTTTTTTTCTTTTAAACTAGTTTATATCTTAGCAACAGAAAGTGAACTTAACATACCTGTTTCCCTGGAACAGAGGTTTGTCTACCTGGCCAGTCATCTAACTTCGGAACTCTATATTCTGTCCTTTAGAATCTGTCCTTGCAGTCCATTCAAATGCTGAGCTCTCTAGAATAGTTGCTGAGGTAGACCCAGGTATTTGACCATTTCCTTCCTTCCTTCCTTCCTTCCTTCCTTCCTTCCTTCCTTCCTTCCTTCCTCCCTTCCTTCCTTTCTCTCTTCTTTCCTCATAATGCTTGGGATTGAACCCAGAGCCTTGCATATGCAAGGCAAGAGAGCTCTACCAGTGAGCTACATCCCCAGGCCTATTCGCCCACTTTCTTCCAGGTCTGCTGTGTACTAGTAAATGATCTGGGGCTGTTCAGTGTATATATCCTGAACTCCGGCATCGTATGTCCCAGTCAGTTTACCAACCTGCTCTTGATCTTAGCTCCTGGTTTCTTCGTTCAAGTCCACAGTCTCAAATTGACCTCTTGATTCTCATAGCTGATTTGGCTCCTTTGGTCCATCTTCTGGCTCCAAATCCAACTTCGCTGTACACATCTATCTCAGTAAGTTCCCCTCTTTGGTACCAGAACCTTCCAACCAAACTAGGACTTCCCTCAAGTGCCAGCTGAGTGGGCCCCAGCTTAAGGAAAAGAAAGGGAAGTTTCTCCCTGTCTCAGCTAGCTTCCTGGTCTCACATGAATGGACAGTTTGGGCCTGACTGTCTTGTCTGGTCTTATCTTCTGGCAGGGCTTGGCAGGCCCTGTTCTGCTGGACATAACAAAGAATTGGAATCAAATGAGAGAAAAATGCCTGGAGAAGCACAAGGCTAAAGCCCTCATATCGGGTTTCTGTGCGCTTCTGAGGGGTTGGTGTCTGCCCCAAATTCCATTCCACTGACCATGTGCTGTATTCTCAGTGCAGGCGTCTGGATAAAGTGTGTATCAGAAAGTACAGCTGCCCTCAGAACTCCAAGGGCCCTCCTCAGCATCTGCCTTCCCTGGCTCAGGCCTGCCCCTTTCTGGTCTGGCCTGTTGCTTTGATCTGGGGTTTATCTTCACGTTTATTCATGGCTCATATCAGCCCTTGGACTACAACTCACAACATAGATCTCTGCCAAATTCCTGACATGGGGTTCATGGGCATCTGCAGTTCTGCATGCTCTGTGTCTACTCCCTTCTTCCAACAGCAGCACCTTACTTTGCTTTGGGGAACCAATGCTCACCCCGAGTCAGAAACCACATTAGTTCCATTATCCTTCCCCTGACCTAGGTGTGGGCAGAAGCCCACTCTGAATCATTCCCCTGCTCTATTACAAACTTGAACGACAGACTGGCAAGTTTTAAAGTGGCTAAAAATAGTCAAACCGACTTATCTGAAAGGTCAGGCTCATTGTTCTACTTCTAACTCCTGCTTCTGAACTACTTCCTGCCATTTCTAAGCATCGTCCTTTCGTTCAACTGCTTTTCTTCAATTCTCAAAGCTCTTAAAAAGGAAAAAAGCTGATTCTTCTGCTTGTGATCAGTAGCTAAAACTTATTTATAGGGGCTACGGGATGGCTCAGCAGTTAAGAGCACTTGCTGTTCTCACAGAGACCCAGAATTCAGTTCCCAGCTCCCACATGGCTGCTGGCAACCACTTGAAATTCCAGCTCCAGGGAATCTAGCACCCTCTTCTGGCTGCTGGGAGCACCAGGCACTCACATTGTGCACTCATATATTTGCAGGCAAACACTCATACACATAAAATAAAAATAAAATAAATATTTTAAAACCTATTTATAGAAAAAAATTAATATTTTTTCCAAGATTTTAGATTATTTTAAAGGTTAATTTATATCACAAAAATCTCGTTAAAGGACTGTAGAGCCTCAAAATTGGACCAAAGATCTTTCTGAGCAACTGTCACTGTGCAGAAGAGAAAACCCAGACCTCTGGAATTTAGGTAGCACACGGTGTCCTAGTCATCTGCTCTCTTATTTTATTTTATTATAATGCTGGGGGTCAAACCCAGGCTCTTATGTATACTAGGTATGTGTTCTACCACTAAGCTATATTCCCAAAGTAATTTTCTGATTATATTAGAACTGTCTAATACTCATTTTTATTCACATTTGGATACCTTCTCTTTCCTTAGCAACATATGGGTAACTCATTCAACTTGAAAACCACATCTCAGAGTTCCAAATCTTACTGGAGATTTTGTTTGGGGTGAGTACTTTATAATTTACAATTGGTAAGAATAAAGGCGTCTGTTCAGATTTTTTCAATTTTCCATAACATTTTCTTCTTCTAAAAGGATAAAGTATCTGTTCTTTGTTCTGAAAGAAACTGTTCTAATTATTAACATCTATTTCCAATATATACTGTGCTCTTCACTTGCAAAAATTACATTCTAGCTCCATCATAAATGTACAAAATCCAAGTGGAATTGTATTTAATTTATGGTGTGAAAAGAATGTTGAGTATTTGGGATCTCAGAGATATTGTCTGTTATTTGTATAATTCTAGCCAAGGTAACTGTTTAACATCTCTGAGCCCCGTTTCCTCATTTGCACAGCAGCAAGCCAGGGACGCCCATCTCCTTGAGCCCTAGGGTAGATTAGATGAGAAATGTTCAGCAGCTCCTGCTCCCAGCCTGGCACGTGCCGGCTCCAAGCTTTGTTGAACATGATTGCTTCCCAGGCCCTCTTTGCTCTCCCCAAATGCTTTCTTAACATGGTGTGCTAGACAGATTGTGCAAAACTGTCATTAGAACCTAATCATAGAATGCTCTTCTGACAAAGTACATCTTGGAGCATTTCATCCAGGAACATGGCCAGTGGTTTTTGCAAGCGTATCTCTTCAGCAAAAACCAGGCCTTTGTATGACAGAACTGCTCATTCCTTTGGTTTCCTGTCTAGTTTGGGTTGCTTCAATTCTGCAGATATTCAGACTCAACCTGTAGAGATAGGGGGATAACCTCTGCACTTATATCTAACTGAGGAGGAAACAGGCAGAAGGGAGATGCTGTGGGGCTTGCCCATCAACAGGACAACAGGTCTCGTTGCCTTCAGTGCTCAAGAATTTGTGCCAAATCAAGGAATGAGCTCTCCAAACAAAGAAATTATACAGAAGCTTGTCTCATTTCAGAGAACTTTCAGTCCATGCAGACCATGGAAAACATAGAGTATCTGCAGAGTAAGAGCTGAAATGTAGGCTGCAGCTCCAGCCAGGGAAAGCCACAGCCAGCTTCAGTCAGAGGCCTCCCTCCCCACTGCGCTCCTTTCTGTTGATGGATGCATTTTGTACATGTGAGGGGCTAGAACACACCAATACTAGAAATAACCATTTACTTTATTATGTTTATGTTGACTTTTGTCTTCTGGTTTATTCCTATATCTTAAAGACTCAAAACATTAAAAGATGGTTTTCATTTTTAAGGCACAATTTGCATTCATTAAGATTTTTTGTTTTGTTTCGTTTTTTGAGACAGGATCTCCCTGTAGCCCCAACTGGCCTGCAACTCAATATGTAGACCAGGCTGGCCTTGAACTCAGAGATCCACCTGTCTCTGCCTCCCAAGTGCTGGGATTAAAAGAAGGCGCCCATGCCTGGATGAAGTTTTTTAAAGGATATTTAAATTAAAAATTATATGATTAGGGACTACAGAGATGGATTAGAGGTTCAGATCACTTGCTATTCTTCCAGAGGACCAGAAGTTCAGTGCCCAGCATCCACATGGCAGCTCACAACTACCTATAACTCCAGCTACAGGGGATCTGACACCCTCTTCTGGCCTCTGGGGGCACCTGCTCATGTGTGGTAGGGCAGTCATACACACAGACACAGACAGACAAACAGACAGACACACAAATTTTTTTAAAAAAGAAAAGTGATTTAAATGATATAATTATTGTCTAATTTTCTGAATTAATTTAAAATTATTTTTCTATCTTACATTTCAAATCAAACTATTCAGAAAGTACACATATTCCAAATCATCCTCTTTTCTGTATACAAAGTTTCCCTTTTATAGGCATGTCCAGCCTACATAATACCGATTTGACAAATAAGACATCTGAAAAATGTCTGGCTCATGAAGGTACTTGGTAAATATTTGCTGGATAATAAATAATTGTAGGAGCCAATAAAGTCATTATTTATTTTTATGCTATGGTTATGGAATATGAAGCTAGAAGCAGCCAAACATACTGGTTCAACCCCAATATTTTACAGGGGAGAAACTAGGTCCAAAGGGAAATGACTAAGGCGTGGGTTGCGGAGTCTGGAAATGCTCTTTCCCTGTAAGCTATCATTCCATATATTTTACTCTATACCCAATTAGCTGATTAAATCAATAGATTTTCTCCCCTGTTTGCTTTATTAATTTTAGCATTCTCTGAATCACTCACATATATTAGTATTCTAAAAAGTGAAAACAGGCCATGATTTCACATTCAGGGAATTTATGTTCTCATGGGACAAGCATAGGAGATTTTTTTTGGTCTTCAAAAAAATTATTATTAGCCTGAGATTTTGGTTATTTTATTAATACGTTTAACCTATCTACCTTTATTGCAATTATAGTCCAACTAGGTCTAATTTTCAATCTGTTTTTTTAAAGATTATTTATTGTGTTTTCTACTTACTTAGTAAAGTAGTTTTCCTTATGCCATTTTTATACTTACTAGGTTTTGGTTAACCTTCCCTCCACCCCTCCTCTCCTTTATCTTCCTGCCCTTCAGTTATATAATATTGTACTCAGTATAAACCCTATAAGACATAAAATTAAATGAGCTTTTAACTTTTAAAAAAGATCTCCATTTCATTATTAAAATACACATTTTCATACAGAAAAATTCATTTTTAATACAATTGACACTAAGATGCACATGCGTTTCTAATCTCTATTTATCTGATTATTACTAGTCACAGTCGGTTACTTTCTGAGCTCCTTAGCATCTGAACATGGATGCTAAGTCATCAGGTAGATTTTAATGGTAATGTTTTTCACATCCAGTAGTTATTAAGGAGCAAATTTTTATGCTTTGAAGATTTTTTTTTTAATTTATACACCCACTTCCCAGGTAGCACCCTCCCATAGCCTCCCTCTCCCCACTAGAGCCCTTATACTCTGATATCCCTGCTATTGTCTGCTGTGTTGTCGGCACCCCCAGCCATTCCCCACTACTTGCCCTTCTAGGGAATCTAGTCAGCCTATCTAGAGGTCTTTGTTTTGTTCTGGGCAATTTACTTGCATACTCTTGGTTCTTTGTTTCTTCATCTATAAAATAAGGATTAAAATGTCTGTTTTAGATTATTATGAATACATTCAGTAATAGATAAGTCCACATTGACACAATCAATACCTGTTCATCCACTGAACACTGCATGTTGATCATGTGCTGAGTGGAATAAATAGCATGAGTCTTAAGCCAGTAACTGTCATACTTACCATAGACCAGATTATTTGGTTTCATAGCACTGGTCAAAGGAACTTTGGGCTTCACTTCTGAACTTAAAGATCAGAACCTGAGCAGAACCAGGGCAAGGGTCTCCTACACACAGGTCTGCTGAGAGCATAACCCATCTTCAAGGTCAGACTCTGGGGCCAGGGCCGAGTCCAGAGCTCTGAGGCTTAATCTAACACAATTTCATCTGGTCTTGGCAAGTTTTATAAGAAAAGTTTTGATATCAGAGGAGCTGGCCACCAGAGGAACCAGGAGTTGCACTCTACAGTAATAATGCCAGGCCACCAAAGGGTCATCTATTAATATAACTGGAAGATTTCCAGACCGGGGGGAGAGATACACAGGGGAAGTTCATGTTGGAGCTTCTGTCTAAAGCAAAGGAGATGGAAGTAGGTGAGTTCCTGAGCTCATAGATTTCAGAATCCATTCATCTCTTCTTAACTTCTCTATATAGTGCTATTTACTAGAGGCATTGAGGAACTGGTGGGTGAAAAAGACCGCAGGCAGGAAGGGATGTCACTCCAGTGATGACACAATTGTCATACATGATTTTCAAAACTAATTTAAAATTATTTTTTCTATTTCACATTTTCAATCAAGTTATTTAGAGAATGCACATTCCAAATCATCATCTTTTCTGCATGTGATTTCTCTCTTATAGCATAGTCAGTCTCTTTTCAATGTAATATTTTTATTAAATCTTTGAGATTTTGATCATAGTCACTCCCAGCTCTTCCCCCTAACTCCTCCCAGATCCACCCCCACCTTCCTACCCTCCCAATTTCATGTTCTCTCTCTTTAAAAAAAATTATTGATTTTTTGTTTATTTCATTCAGAAAACCATCTTTATACTCACTTCCCCTCCGGAACCCTTCCATAGACCCTCCACTGCTGTTCATACAGTCTGTCAGCCAACAGCAATCAGCTGCCAATTATTCGTTGACTAAGATTGTGGCCTGCTGTTCATTTCCACAGTTCTGTGCTGGGTTTTTGTCTGTCTAAGTTTGCATGGGTCTTGTGCATGCTGACACCATTGCTGTAGGTTTGAATGAGAAGGGTCCCAGGCTCCTGTAGGACTATTTCCGTATGATCATGTACCTCCTCCCTGGCTCTTACAATCTTTCCACCTCCTCTTCCACATGGTCCCTGAGTCCTGGGTGGGTGGATTTTAATATAGGAGTCCTGTCCAAGGACCTACACTCTGCAGACTCTTATTCTCTTCGTTTTGGCCATTTGTGACGTTTTGCATTCTTGGCCCTCTGTTGCATGAGGGAGCTTCATTGATGAAGAATTGAAAGATGCATTAGTGTTCTCTTCATCCCTTGTTCTATGCTCCATGAGCCTTAGGTGTAGAGATTGCATCCTAGATGTGCCACTTAACCTTGGGCAATTCACAGACAATCTTTGTGTATAACCAATTGTGGAACTCTATAATTATCTCTGTCTCTTAAGGAAGTTTCTTTGATGGGTGTTGACTGGGATACTTGCCTATAAATTTAAGGATCCATATTTTGCACATGGTAAGAAATTAAATTTGTCTAGGGGTGTGACAGCCTTGGAGTTTTTTCCAAGACCTCTCCAGCTATGAGTATTTGGCTAAGTTTACAGTACCACACATGAGTTTCCTTCCAATGAGTGAGCTTTAAGTACAATTAGGTAGCTGTCGATTACCCCCAAGATGAAAGAGCCACTACTGCACCAATGTCATTTGTTGTGCTGGTCATTGATGTGGTTTTTAGGCCTTGAAACTGGTTGGACCATTGACTGATGTTCTCCATTATCAGCTCGAATAGTGCTCTCCAAAACTATGAGACCCAGCCTTCAGGGAGGTGGATTCCAGGTCAGTTCCAGCTCCATTGCTCCAAATCATGTGTCCAAAGTATGTCCTGCCTTCAGCAATAAAGTTGCAAGTTCTGGGAGGCAATCAAGGGCTGTGACAATAGCCTGTGGAATCTTGGGAGTCTCTTGGACTACGGTGGCTAACAACTCAAAGGAAGGTTTCTCCTGTCTGGCACTGTTTCTTGTTATGTAGTCTTCAGTTATACTCATTGACTTATGTAGAGATATTGTATGTGTAATTTTTCAGTAGGTTTTTGGACTAATAAAATTCCCTCTGGTTTTTTTATATGAGCTAGGCACTATTTATCTCTCCTCTTTCTCTCCCTGCCTTATCCTCCCTCCTCACCCTCCCCATTTAAAGTGTCCTCATTTTCCCTATTTCTCCATTGATAATTTCTGTTTGCTATGGTCCCACCTCTCTTAAGCTCCTTCCTCCCCTTTATTCCCATAGTTCCTTTTATTGCCTTCAATCTCCCCCTCCCATTTGACTACCTCCCCTTTTACACATGTCTCCCTTAGTAACACCTATGTCCTACTATTCTCTCTCGGGTTCCTTCTTTTCCTTTACCTCCCTGATTCCCTTACATTTTCCTGGTTCTTGCAGTTACATTAGGATATGTAATCACTTATAAGGATTTGATACTAGGATCCACAAATGAGGGAGAGCATACATCTTTTGTTTTTCTGAGTCTGTGTTACTTCACTTAGTATAACAGTTTCCAGATCCATCCATTTACCTATAAATTTCATTATTTCATCTTTCTTTACTGCTGAGTAGAACTCCACTGTGTAAAGGTACCACATTTTTGTTAACCACTCATCAATTGAGGGACACTTAGGTTGCTTCCATCTCTTAGCTATTGTGAAAAGAGCAGCAACAAACATGGTTGTACAGGTAGCTCTTCAATAGGATGAATCCTTTCAATATATGCCAAGGAGTGGTATAACTGGGTCATATAGTAGGTTCATTTTTAGTTTTCTAAGAGTTCTCCACATTGCTTTCCATAGGGGTTGCACAAGTTTGCAAACCCACCAGCAGTGAATGAGCATTCCTCTTTCTCCACATCCTCACCAGCATTTGGTATCATTTGTTCTTTTGATCTTAGTCCAGTCTGACTGGGGTAAGATGAAATCTTAAGGTGGTTTTAATTTGCATTTCCCTTGTTACTAAAGATGTGGAACATTTTTTAAGATGTTTCTTAGCCATCTTTATTTCTTCTTTTGAGAACTCTCTGTTTATCTCTTTAGGCCATCTTTTAACTGGGTCATTTGTTTTCTTGGTTCTTTGTTTTTTTGAGTTCTTTATATATTGGATGTTAAACCTTTATCAAATATGTCACTGGTGAAGATTTTTTTCCCACTCTGTGGGTTTTCTCTTCACTTTCCTGATTGTTTCTTTTGCTGAACAGAAGTTTCTTAGTTTAATGAGGTCCCATTTATTGATTGTTGACCTTAATTCCTAAGCAACTGGTGTCTGATTTAGAAAGTCCTTTCTGGGGCTGAAAAGATGGCTCAGCAGTTAAGAACAACTACTGTTCTTGCAGAAGACCAGGGTTCGAATCTGAGCACCCACATAGCAGCTGGCAACTGTCTGTAACTCCAGTTCCAGGGGATCTGACAGCTTCTTCTGTCCTCTACAGACATTGAACAACATGGGTGCACTTACTTACCTGCAGGCAATACATGCATACACATAAAATGAAAATAATAAATAAAAATAAAACATATATTAAAATATATAAATAGAAATTCCTTTCCTAACTTTGTGTCTTGCAGGTTATTGCCAATGTTTTCTTCTAATAGTTTCAGAGTTTCAGGCTTCACAGTGAGGTCCTTGATCCATATGGAGTTGATTTTTGTGCAAGGTGAAAGATAGGGGTTTAGTTTCATTCTTCCTGCCTGTTCACCGCCACCTTTCCCAACATCATTTGTTGAAGATGTTGTCCTTCCTCCAGTATGTATTTTTGGAGTCTTTGTCAAAAATCAGGTAGCTATAATTGCAATGTGTCTATTTTTGTGCTAGTACCATGCTTTTTTTATGACTACAGCTCTGTAGTGTAGTTTGAGATCTGGTATAGTAATCCCCCCAGCGTTGCTCTTTGTGCTCAGGGTTGCTTTGGCTATCTGGGGCCTTTTGTGCTCACATATGAATTTAAGGATTTTTTTCTAATTCTGTGAAGTATGTCAAGGGGATATTTATTGGGATTGCATTGAATCTATATATTGCCTTTGGTAATATGGTCATCTTCACAATATTAATTCTTCCAATCCATGCACATGGGAGGTCCTTCCATCTTCTGCTGTCTTCCTCAATCTCTTTCTTTAAAGATTTAAAATTTTCATTGTAGAGATCTTTTGATGTCTTTAGTCAGGTTTATTCCAAGATATTTTATTTTATTTATTATTTTATTTTATTTTGAGGCTACTGTGAATGGGAGTTTCCCCGACTCTTTCTCCAATTGCTTGTTATTGGTATATAGAAAGGCTACTGATTTTTGTAGACTCAAAAAAGGCTACTGATTCATTTTGTAAACTGCCACTAAAAATGTTAATCAGTTCTTGGACTTTTATGGTGGACTTTTTGGGATCTCTTAGGTATAGTATCATATCATCTGCAAAAATGATAATAATTTGACCTTTTCTTTTTCAATTAGTACTCCTTTAATTTCCTTCTCTTGTCTTACTGCTCTAGCAGTTTAGTTTCAAGCACTATATTGAAAAGAAGCGGAGATAGTGGACATCCTGGTCTGGTTCCTGATTTTAATGGGAATGCTTCCAGGTTTTTTTTTTCCATTTAGAATGATATTGGCTGTGGGTTTATTGTATATAGTTTTAATTATGTTGAGGTATGTTCCCTCCAGTTCAATTCCCTCTAGGACTTTGAACATAAATGCATGCTCAGTTTTGTCAAAGGCCTTTTCTGCATCTATTGAGATGACCACGTGGTTCTTGTCTTTGAGCCCATTTATATGATTTATGATGTTTTTTGACTTGCATATATTGAACCATCCCTGCATCTCTGGAATAAAGCCTACTTGATCATGGTGAATGATCTTTTTGATATACATCCGTGTGCAGTTTGCAAGTATTTTGTTGAGAATTTTTACTCTATGTTCATTAAGGACATGGGTCTACAGTTTTCTTTTTTGGTTATGTCTTTACCTCGTTTTGGTATTAGAGTGATGCTAGCTTCATAGAAGGAATTTGGGAGTTCTCCCTCTGTTTCTATCTTTTTGAATAATTTAAGATGTATTGGTTATAGATCTTCTTTTAATGTCTGGTAGAATTCTGCTGTAAATCCGTCTGGGCCTGGGCTTTTTTTAGATGGGAAATTTTGTATTACTGATTCAATTTCCTTATATGTTATGGGTCTGTTTAAACTATTGATCTCTCTCAGTTTAGATTTGGTGGTTCCCATGATTTTAGATATCCATCTATTTCTTTTAGGTTTTTAAATTTAAAAGAGTATAGATTTTTTAAAAGTATTCCCTTATAATGTTCTGAGTCTTTTTGGTGTCTGTTGTGATATTTCCCCTTTCATTTCTGATTCTGTTGATTTGGATTTGCTCCTTCTTTCTTTTGGTTAACTTGGCTATGGGTCTGTCTATCTTGTTCAGCTCTTCAAAAAACCCACTCTTAGATTCATTGATTTTTTTTGTATTGTTTTTTCCTTTTTATTTCATTAATTTTTGCTCTGATTTTTGTTATTTCTTCTTGTCTGCTGGGTTTGTGTTTCATTTGTTCTTGCCTTTCCAGAGTCTTGAGTTGCAATGTTAAGTCATTTATTTATGCTCTTTCTGATATTTTAATGTGGGCACTTAGAGCCATAAATGTCCTTCTTAGGACTGCTATTAAAGTGTCCCAGAGTTCTCTTTCTTTTTAAATAACTCATCAAGTCCAACGAATGTTGTCCATATATTTCTGGGTGTAGGGTCATCCACTGGAGTGTGATCAACATTCCAGAGACCATACTCTTGAAGAAAACTGACTCCTCTCTCCCCAGGCCATAACTGTCCATAGCTCCTCAGTTAGGGGTCTTATGCAGGTCTTATGCAGGCAACCATAGGTGCCATGAGAATGTGTGTGTAGCTGTCCTGTCATGTCTAGAGACACTATTTTGTTCCACTTCTCCCCAACCTCTGCCTCTTAAAAATCTTTCTATCCCTTCTTCTCAGATGGTCCCTGAGCCTTGGGGAGAGGAGCATACACGCATCAGGTTTTAAATAAGTTCAGGATTTTGTGTTGGACCACATTCATAGCCTTCCTGGGATACACTCTGCCCACAGACCACATTCGAGAGCCTACTTGTATAACTGCAATTGATGGCTTGAATTTACTTACATACAAGAATAATAAAAGGAAGAAGCAGGGTTGGGTGTAAAATATTTTGACTGTGGCTGATGGCCTGGTTACTAGAGAGCTATGCTAGAGGAGGGGGGTGAGAAGTTCGCTCTTGGGTCTGATCATTCTTAGAGTCTTGTAGCAATCAACAGGAAGAAGAAATGCTAGTGGAATGGAGACTTAATGTAAAGCTATGTGAGCTTTACTAGACTCCTGAGAATTAGTTTTTCAAAGTGAAATGATGTTTAGACATCTAGGGCATCTATGATCAGTGAGTAAGTATGCTGGAGACTCCCAGACCAGGCTGAAGAGGTGTGGCATTGGCACCATTCGGATTAAGAAGAGTTTAGAGACTGAGGTTGTTAAGTGGGTGGCCTGAAAAAGGGTCAACTTTCACCTCGTTTCTTCGCATCTTTGAGTTCACACGTTCATTCTCCCTGTCTCTGTCTCTGTCTCTCTCTGTCTGTCTCTGTCTCTGTCTCTGTCTGTCTGTCTGTCTCTCTCTCTCTCCTTTTCCCTCTGTCCTTTCTTCTCTGTCCCTTTGCCCATATGTATACTGTTATATTAAACTGAACCCTATTGTATCGATTATTGTATTTACTGAACAAAACTCTGTGTGTCTCAGTATATTTCTTCATTCATTCTCCTTCAGGTTGCCTCAGAAAGAAAACAAAAGTAAAAACACAGTAAGTGCCATGGTTACTATTACAAGTGGTCAGGTGAAAAAAAATTACAGTGGAATCCTTTTAGTAGATCACTGATAGGATTAAAAAAATACTTTCCCTCGTTGGCTCCAAATCCACACAAAAAGTGTTAAAACTTTTTTCTTCCACGGAGAAGAGAGGTGCCGTAGACAGAGAAAGGCCATCCTATTTCTGTTACATAATAGACAGGAACTGATTGATAAGGAAGCAAGCAGCTGCAAATGCGGGAGTTCAGCTTTCATGAGAGATGATCGCTCTATTTCGGGTTCTAGCCAAAGCTGAAACAGGTGCAGACTCCTTGTTCTCTTTTTATCACTCAGCGCTCACAGGGGTTTAAACAGCTAGAAGGAAGCCGACACTGGATGGACTTACAGCCAAATGGACCTTCCTTCAGGCAGCACAATGCTCCAGGCAGCCTGAGGCTCTGACACAACTCTCCAAGCCTTTCTGAAATAGCTGGTTAGGCAGACTCCCACCCATATTAAAATTAGCATCGCACCTGCCACATCCGGGCATGTGTTACAGTTCTGAAAATACTAGAGAAGGGAGATAACAAAAATATGCATGCTGATGTCCTTAGTTCTAGAACTGTGTGTGAGATGGTGAAAGAAGGCATTGAGAATGACCAATTTCCTTTGCTTTTAGTGTATTCTAATTAACGCATGACTACGGAGGTCGTTTGAGGTAAATTGTGGTAAAATGCTTTCCAAGTTCTTGTCATACAGGTGTCAAACACAAGCTTAGTTCTGCCAAACTTCTGAGTTCCTTACTTCTTTTCAAATTTTATTTAATTTTTTTTCATTTGTTTAGTTTCTTTTTTTTTTGCATAAAATTTTGCTGAGAACAGAAAGCAGAAAGAACATGGAGATAGAGAGGAGGAGTAAGAAGACAGGGCTAAGTGTCTTCACAGGAAACTGCAGAGATTTAGCAGGCTCCCCTCATCTTGTCATAGGCTTCCATGCTAATGGAGCCCACACCACAAGCAAGTGAGAGACTTGGGCTGGGTATTAAAACACTGGGAGCAACAAGGGCTGTGGTGGCTCAAGAGCACATTCCTTCTGGAAGCTCTAGGCCACTGTCACCATGGGAGAAAGTGAGCTCTCTGTTATCCTCCTAAATTTTTATCACAAGCCCAAAGTCATGTGCTACATAAACTTTCTCAACTGTTTGTTTGCTTGTTTGTTTGCCTTGAGACAGGGTCTTCCTGCAGCCCCAGCTGTGGAACTCACTGTGTAGACCAAGCTGGCTTTGATCTCACAGAGATCTGCCTGCCTTTGCCTCCCGAGTGCTGGGATTAAAAGTGTTTGCCATCACACTCAGCTCAACTTTTCCAATTTTTAAAGGATTTACAAGTGTCTTAGCCTGTTTGTGGTGCTAGAACAAAAGTATTTTGAGACTCCATAGTTTCTAAAGAATAGAAATTGGGGGCTGGAGAGATGGCTCTGCAGTTAAGAGCACTAGCTGCTCTTGCAGAGGACCTGGGTTCAGTTCTCAGCACTCACGTGACAGCTAACAACTGTCTGTATCTCCAGTTCCGGGGGATCCAATGCTAGCTTCTGGGATCTTTGGGCATTGCACACATGGGTACACTTACATACATGCAGGCAGAACACTCATACACACAAAATAAAAAAATAGAAATTAATTTTCTTGAACTGGCAAGATGGCTCAGCAGATAAGGAACTTGAATTCAAGCCTGTAGGCATGAGTTCAATCCCCAGAATCCAGCCACCCAAAAGAAGGAAAAATTGACTCCATAAGGTTATTCTCTGACCTCCATACACATACCCCCCCACACACACACATACACACACTCACTCAGTGCTCTTAACCACTGAGCCATCTCTCCAGCCCTGAGAACCTTCTTTTTATAGTGGGCAGAGGTTAATGCAGAGACTCACAACTATTCAAAGTGCTGAGAATAAGTGACGATTGAATACTCAGCCTTAAGCAGATCATCTGTATCATACTTCCCCCAACACTCAGAGAACATCATGAAACTGGGGGTGGAAAGAATGCAAGAGCCAGTGGATAGGGAGAAGTGCTGTGATGAGTGTCTTTGGGGCATGGCATGACTGCTGCACTCATGAACTCACAACAACTGTGGTCACCTGCACGAGACTGACCCTGGAGCTGATGAGATCACTCAGCAAGTAAAGGTGCTTGCCACCAAGTTGGGGACCTGAGTTTGATCCTCAGGACCCACATGATGGAAGGAAAGAACCAATTCCTGAAAATTGTCCTCTGACCTCCACATGCAAGCACACACACACACACACACACATAAATGCAGTAAGTTTTAAAAAGACTGAATTTGTCAACATTCCGTCAGTGATGGGGAAGGGGCACCTGAGGCCCTACCCCTGGCTGAGGAACTGTTGGCAGGTAGTGGCTGTTTGGGGGAGGGGAGTCATTTTTCTTTAGTGGTGTAGCCATTGGTAGGTTGCCTATAATCCGGTAAATAACCTCACATCCATGTACATGTGGACATCACTAATTGGACTCAGTGGGTTACAAAAAAAGACAAGAAAGTAAGAGCGAGATGTTGGGAAGAAGGTTCCAGAGAGAATAAGAAGGGGATAAGAGGGGAGAATAGAGGTAAAGGCAATCAAAATACATTGTGTGTGTGTGTGTGTGTGTGTGTGTGTGAGTGTATATGAAATTGTCAAAGAATCCACTTAAAAAATAAAGAATTCCTAGTCTTTTAGATAGAACCACTGAAGGGTACTCCAATTGCCTCACCCTACGTCCCTGTTCAGCATGGAAGAAGCCAGAGCCATCTGCGTCCTGATTCCCTATTAGCAATTTGGGTAACCTCTTCAGAGGATGGTGTGATAAGAATAGGAGGTAGGAATTGGCTAGACAGTCAGGGTAAAAAGACCCCAAAGAAAAGTAGCCAGTTTCTTGGCTAAAACTCACAATGTCCTTGGGCCTCTTAGCAACATATTTCATTCCAAAGGCCAAAAATATTGAAAATATTTGGGAGATTTTATCCAATTCTTAAAAGATTTTAGGGCCACCTCTTCAGAGGGGGGAATGTTAGAGTAGTCAAAAGCCCCATAAAAAATAAATAAATCAAAGAAGAAGAAGGAGTACATGGAATTATCAGAAAAAAGTGATGGGGAGATATGGGAGGAATTGGAAGGGAGGGAGTGGGCATGGATTTGATCAAAACACCTTATACGCATGTATGAAATTCTCAATAAACTATTTATTTAAAAAATAAAGAAATCCTATAAACAACAGTTTTCCCCTCCATAGCCATAATATAGTGTCTTAAATCAGGAAATTAACATTGATAGTTGCTTCCATCTCCTTCACAGAACTCATTTTATTTTCCAATTATTCCACCATTGTTCTTTATTCTCCAAGAACTTAATCTAGGAACGCATGCTGCAATTAAATTGCTATAATTCTGAATCTTTTCCTTTTATGACCTTGAAACTCTTTTTCAAGGTTTATTAATTTATATTATATGTGTATGAGAGTTTTGCCTGTATGTATGTATGTGTGCCATGTGAGTGCCTAGCAACGAGGAGGCCAGAAGAGGGCATTGGAGTCCCTGGAACTGGAGTTACAAATGGTTTCCAGCTGCTATATGGGTACTGGGAACCAAACCCCAACGTAACTTAGAAGGCAATGCACTATTTTACTTTGTCTAGTGGTGTTATTAAACTTCAATGCCTAATTAAAATGGTACTTTTCTCAAAGTTTCTCTACTATATTCTCTTTCTGTATGTACTTGGCAAATAATTTTGTGCAAAGTCATTTTGAGATTACAGAGCTGCCTTTCCTTATCAAACACCCACCCACTCATACTCTGTCATCTAGCAGAGAAAGGAAATCTATGTGCACACTGTGACTTCATGACTCTAGAGTGATTCCTGAACTCCCATGTCGTCATTGTGGAGATCTTCATCTCTAGCTCCCACTCCATATTTGCACATTCCTTTTCCAACAGCAAACTTGATTTTTTCAAAAACTTAACCAAAAGTTTAGTCATTTGCTGCTTCATCCTACAATGTTCACAAAAATACACCCATTCTACTGCCGATAACAAATGTTCTAAGCAAAGGTGAAGACATTTACAGTCGCACAATCCTAAACCAGCTATTTTAATCTGTGCTTATATTATATTGATCTATAGTTCAATTCAGTTGTTTCTGTGTGTGTTCAATTTCAGTTTTCCTATCAACTTTATTAGTATAATTTCTTTTGAATTTGGGAAAATATTAACATGGGTTCAGAAAATCAAAACTGTTCAAAAGAGTTCAGTCAGAAGTGGGGTTCCTCCCTTCACCTTTGCCAGTGATCACCCTGAGTGGTAGACCATGCAGGGATTGCCCTGTTTGTTCGGGGTATGCACACAGGAAGTCCCTGTTCTTCTTCTGAAGGGGACATTATCAACAGTTTATTGTTTATCTTTCTTGTGATTCTTTTTGTAATAATAAGCTGTTGCACACATGTATTTATTAATATCTTATTACCTACCTCCTTTCCCCACATACACCATAAATTATACTTCTTTTCACTTTACCTCTTTTTATTAACTTTGTATCTTAGAAAACATATCTTTCATTATTAAGAGCTTACAGCTTCATTGATGCTTAATTCTCATGCCATGCACCCCATTCAAGCTCAAGGTTCAGTAGTTTCTAATTAATTCAGAGTTGTGTGATCACCACTACAATTAATTTCAGAACTCGCAGATACCCCATACCCATTGTCTGTCACTCACCACTTCCCCCCAGCCAGCAAACCTGGGGAACCACCAGGTGGCTATGTCTCTGTAGACTGCCTAGTCTGGATTTTTTTCATTCTGGTTGGAATTATACAGCATGTAATTCTTGTCGACTGCCATCTTTCATTTAGCAGAATACTTTCAAGGTTTGTGCATGTTGTAGCATGTCAGTACACATTTCTTGTTGTAGCTGAGTAATAGTCCACCATGTAGGTACAACCCACTTTATTGCTTCATTCATCAACTGCTACATACTTTAGTTCTGTTCAATTTTTGTCTATTATAAAAAATTCCAGGGGCTGGAGAGATGACTCAGCAGTTAAGAACACTGGTTTTTCCTGCAAAAGACCTGGGTTCGAATCCCAGCACCCACATGGCAGCTAACAGCTCTCCATAACTCCAGTCCCAGGGGATCTGATAGCCTCTTCTGACCTCTGCAGGTATTTCACAACACGGGTCCCCTTACTTACATGTAGGCAATACACACATACACATTAAATTAAATTAAATTAAAAAATTAAAAAATTCCTCTATGAGCATTCATGTAAAGTTTTTGTGTAGACATGTATTTCCATCTCTCTTGGGTGTATGGGTGTATACCTAGGAATAGGATTGGTGAATCATTAAATATAACTATGCATTTGATGGTTTAAGGAACTGCCAGACTGTTTTCCATAGTGACTGTGATGGTTAATTTTTGTGAAGATTTTTTTTAATTGTGTGTGTGTGTGTGTGTGTGTGCAGGTTCCTAAGAGACCAGAGGCACAGGACCGCCCCCCCCCCCGAGCTGGAGTTACAGGTGGCTATAAGCCACTCACCTAACTGCTAAGCTATCACCCCAGCCCTCTGTGCTAGTTAATTTTGATTGTCCAGCTGACTAGATACAGAATCAACTAAAAGACTCACCTCTGGGTATGTTTGTGAGGGCATTTTCATGAAGACTTAACTGAGGAAAGAAGACCCTCCCCTAGAGCGGGCAGCACTTTCCAGTGAGCCACCCAGATACAGAGTTCTGAGGGACAGTGTGCCTGCTTTCTCTTCTTCCTGGTGTGGGTGTCTAACCTTGCTGTTCTCGCTCTTGCTTCTTCAGCTTTCCAACGTGGACTGAAGACGATCGACTCTCCAGGAATCTTCCAGGCCTTCAGAGCTATGCTGGGACTGCTGGGGCATCCAGCTCTGTGGATTGAGCTGCTACAAGCCTCTCAGCCTTTCCAGCATGCATTTCCAGCAGGCCATTTTTGGACTATCCAGTCCCTTTCCTGTCAGCCATCCTAGTGAATCCCCTTTGTGTGTGTGTGTGTGTGTGTGTGTGTGTGTGTGTGTGTGCACGTGCGCAGAGAATCCTGCATGATACAGCGGCTTTCCCATTTTACAGTCCCGTTGGCATGATAGGAAAATTTTGATTTCTCCACAGCCTTAGTAACACTTATTAGTAGCTGGCATTTTGAGTATTGCCATCCTAGTGGGTATGAAATCATTGTGGATTTAATTTTCATTTCCCTGACACCTGATGATTTTCTATCTTCTTTGCAGAATAGGACTTCACTGCGTGGACATGCCACTAACGAACAGGGCAATTCTTGCATTCTTTTGTCCTCCGGGGGACTCACTGACCAGTGGAATAGACAGCCTATTAAAGTAGTGTTTAGAACACATCTCTAATATGATGATCTAAGTGAGAACAGTGTACCACAGTAGGAGAAAAGTTGAGGGGGAAATTCAGTGTAACTGGAAAGTGGAAGACTGTGAGGAGGGCCAAGTCTAGGCCCTTGTGAAAGTAGAGAAACTTTGAAAGTGCTTATGATTAATGAGATTCATCTTTCCTCCTCTATGTCACATGAAATCTAGTTATGAAAATGAATCTGGACTTTTTTTCTGCTAATTTTCATTTGTTTTCTAACAGTACTAGAGGTCAGCAAAGGACAGGCAGGGACTTCACATTCTCTGTGGTCATGTTGGCCTGTCAGCTAATGAAAGCATAATGAGGCAAAATGCTGAATGCCATCATACACCTAAATTATAATGAAATGCCTCACAGTCTGTGCCAAGTTGTTCCCTTTGTGGGCAAAGAATGACGATCTAGATTTATTTTTCGGCATCTGATCATAATGAAATAAACCTGGGTTGGTTTCATTTCCTTAATCAGCTTCCAAATTCCTGTTAGGTAAGTCACACATTGACTGGTATTATCTACAGGAAGGATCCATCCCCCTTCCACTGGAGGTGACCCCAGGTACCCTGAAATCAGTGACAGTGGAACAAGGAGCCAGAATGAGAAATGTCTGAGGTAGGAGAACTAATGCTTTATTTTTCTATACTGGCTTTTTCTTTTTCTTTTTCAGCAAGTACACATATCACTTTCATGAAAAAATTCATTTCACTCTGAATTCTTTTCTAAATTTATTTTTATTTATTTTTGTTTTATGTGTATGAATGTTTCGCCTGCATGTATGCAAGTGCATCTGTGTGTACAATGTCCACAGAAGCCAGAAGAGGGTGTCAGATCCCCTGGAACTGGAGTTACGGATGGTTATTAGCTGCCCTGTGGGTTCTGGGAACTGAACCCGGGTCCTCTGCAAGGGTAGCCAGTGCTCTTAACTGCTGAACCATCTCTTCAGCCCCCTCACTCTTAATTCTTAGCCTGGAAAAAAAGTCCTTCTATGGGTTGCTGGGTCATTTGGTAGTTCTATTTTGAATTTTCTGAGTAACTGCCAGACCCTTTTCCAAAGTGGTTCCAGGAATTTACATTCCTACCGTCAGTATATAACAGCAGTGTATAAGGCACTTTTCCCCTCACATTCATTATTGTCAGTTTTTTTAAGTATCAGTTTTTTTGTAAGCTTGTGTCAGGGTCTTGCTGTGTAGCCCAAGATAGACTCAGATCTGTTATCCTTCTGCTTTAGTCTCCTGAATGATGAGATTACAGGTGTAATCAATGGAGGATCGTTATAACAGAAATATTTCAGGAAATATCCCCCGACTATTTGAAAACCATTGGTTCTCCAGCATGTCTTGACCATCTGGCTCCATACCACAAGGGGGCGCCATTGGATTTTGAATGGGTCACAACATTGATGTGGGTTAGCAAAGCCAAGATAACACCCACTCTCCAGGGCTGTGGGGAAGACAAAAAGGTATGGGTGTGGAAGTGACAGGGTCCAGGGAGCTGGACTTTAATTCTCTTAAATCTGAATGGCAGTCGGGGGAAGGAAAGACCAAGGAATTCTGGCTCAAATTAATCATAGTTCTAAAACCAGAACTAAGAAGTGAATGCTTCGTTTCCTCTTTGGGCCCACCCTCTCCTCTCTCCATCGATGAGGAAGGAAGCTTGAAGTCAACTTTCTTGGTTCACTTTCTCCTCAAAGAATCAGACAAAAATTAGGAACCTCACCCAAGAAAGTCCCTCCTTCCCCCCTCCACCAGCCCTTTCCCTCTTTCTCCCCACCCTCCTCCCCCTTCCCCTCTCCCTCCCCCTCCTTTCTTTAGTCTTCTTAATGAATTTTGAATACACTCCCTGGAGAGTGGTAACAGTGGTGAGGTCTCAATGTCATGACCTCACTCCTGGTCCAGGCCTCTTTCTAACAAAACTGAATCTCAGCAACATTTGTTTTTTCTGCACACACCTGTATCCAGAAGAGAGCCGGGTACCCTGAGTGTCTGGAAACAGTCAGTGTTGCCTGTGCGGGTGGGGACCATCTAATCAGGGCTTCTGTGTTCCTTGGAAGGGTGGAGAGGCCGCAACTACACACACTCCCTCAGAGAGCTGTATGTATCAAAAACTACCTGTGAACTTTAAAAATCTATCCAGTTAACAGTAAAACTGCTGCTATTCCTAAACAGCTCTTGTAAGGCTACAGTAGTGACTTCATTTACCCTCACACTGGCCCTCAGCAGCTTAGCAGACATGAGGATGGGCATGACTCACCCACATCCCCTTTGCTTCCTACCCAGTGCACAGCTGCTGAGAGAGTTCATTGTTAAGGGCTCACAGAGTCCCCCACCGCACTTGCAGAACATCTACAGTGTAGCGCTTGAGCCAGGGTACCCTGGGGATCAGCCCAGGACTAGACTCATCAGAACCCTATGCTCACTGCCCCCTTCCCCTCCCTAGTCAGTTTCCCTAACAACTCTTTTTGAGAACACACCTCTAGTAAGTGACACCTCCCTCACTCAGCCCGTGTCAGGTTCTGCAAATCAAGTGGTGTCAACAGCATCATCTTAGTGCTTCAGTCACTGTCCAACAGTAACAAGTTACGTGATGACAGAACACTGATGGTGTAGCTGACCCTGCTACCGAGCCCTTCACTCTACAACCAGACTCCCGGACCTCAGAGGCCATTTAGTCATTTTACAGTGAAGGTCAGTGTATGCATGTGTGTGTGCGTGTGTGTGTGTGTGTGTGTGTGCGTGTGTGTGATATGTATATCTGCACTTTATATGTTTTTATACATTATATATTTTGTTCTCTTTTTTTCTACTAATACCACAATGACTTCTTTTACTTTCATCTATAAATATAGTTGTGAAAAGATAAAAGGTTCTATGAAGGCAGGTTTTTTTTTTTAGCCTAATGAACGCAACTAATGAAATAGGTATGCTTTCTCTTGAATTATGAAGTTATATTTTTATGTAAAGTATTTTTTCTGTTTCTGATTTTTTAAAAGAAAATCTAAGAAACTGAGTTCTTAGGCCACAGGGGATGATAAATATCACAAACTGACTTTCATGAAAACTGTAAAAACTTATACCTCTAGTCACAGTGTCATCTGAACCTCCTGTTAATATTATTCTTAAAAACAAACAACCAACTCCCCTATATTCTGAGTTAAAATAAAAAGAAGTCATTGCTCCATTACTTTACTCTCGTTTAGAGTAGAGCTGAATTTTCCGAACATTTATTAACTATTTTGTTCCTGTTTGGGGAAGCTTTTCTATTTCGTTAGAGCTTTAATAATAATGAATTTGCCTGGCTCTTGACAGCAGTTCTAGAAAAAAATATGGTACTAATTATGAACTTAGTTACTGAATCCTTGATTTGGAGACATTTACTCTGTCATTTCTTCCAAGCAGTGGCTTCTACTTGCCCCTTGGCAAAATGTGGGGGATTTGAGGTAAGGAAATTCCCTGATTAATAAATGCTCAACCAAATTCTGCCCCTCTCCAAACAGGGACAAGATGGAATGCTCAGAGAGGATTTCTAAACAGAAAACACAGTCAGATGATTTAACAGAATATTTCAAGTGAGTTGGATAAAGAAACGAGAACACCCTAGGGAAGCCAGAAAACATCCACACATTCCTGGAGAACACAGGCAGGCAAATGACCTTGAGCAAATTGAATGCAAGGGTCAGGGCAGCATAACCCACCGACCTTGCAAACACTAATAAATACAGACATCCCTAATGTTACCTTGGTCTTGGGATTTCATCTTGTGGTTTTGAAAATGTTTCTCACTGGGTTGTTTCCTTGTTTCCCAAGCAGAGTAACATTAAAGAAATCAATTTTGCATAACTAATCAGCACCAAAGACCAACACGGCATTTCGGCCTCCTTCTCCTTAGGTAGAGGGATCATTCATCTAATTTGTGGTTCAAAAAATAATAAATGATGACCGCTTTTCAAGCAACAGTAGCTTTGTACAGAGAGTCTTACAGCTTGAGCTCTAACTGGAGGTGAACTTTATTTTGGAAAATCTGAGAAAATGAAGTCTGTTAATTCTGAAATATGGAATGAGGGATCCTGAAAAAGCCTTCTATTTTCTCTCTCTCTCTCTCTCTCTCTCTCTCTCTCTCTCTCTCTCTCTCCTCTCCTCTCCTCTCCTCTCCTCTCCTCTCCTTCCCTGTTTGTGTGTGTGTGTGTGTGTGTGTATGTGAAGGTGTGGAGGCCAGAGGACACCCTAGAATGTCACTCCTCCTCAGAGGCCCTCTTCACTAGGCTGACTGGCCAGTGAGCCTCAGGGATCCACCTGTTTCTGCCACTTACAAGCTCAAGCCACCATACCCTGTTTTTTTATGTGGGTTCTGGGGACCGAACTCAGGTCATGCTTGCGTGGCAAGCATTTTACCAACTGAACCATCTTCCCAGCCTCTCTTCAAATACTCTTAGAGGAGTGTATCGAGGAGACAGAAAAATGCTGGGTGCTTTCCTCATTCAAGTTCCTCTTCATCTCTGAACACCCTGCTTCCCAATCATTTGTAAGCTCTTTTAAGACAGCTTTCCTGTCTGTACATTCCTCCTCCTTCTCCTAGTATGAAGAGGACTGCCTTGTTAATGGGAAGGGTTCATAAGGATTTTTGTAGATGAGTTATTGGGGCAAATCAACTTCAACGACACGGATTCCAGTGTTTATTCTTCAGTCAGTTGGGACTGAACCAGTTGCCCTGGCTAATGAGCTAAGGATGGGGCAAGGCAGAGTGCCCAACAGCCTTAGCTTTGCAATTGGTTTTCACCACTTGTTAACTGAATGGTCTTAGATAAGTTGTTTAACTTTTCACACTCCCAATTACTCCGATTCTTTGCCTTGAAAATGAAGATAATGAAATCTCCTGCTTCATAGACTTGGGGAAGATTAAATAAGAGAAGACTTGGCACACGATGTGCCACTTATGTGCCCAAAGTTGCTGTTTAATCATCGTATCAATCCTCTGAATAAGTTGCTAACCCTCTGAATAAGTTGTCTTTCTGATCTTTTTGTATCATTTGCAAGTGAGTGTCGGTTGAAATTGTTTCTTGGTGGAAATTGTTTCTTTATTCCACTGAGGCTTTAGAATTTTGGTCTGTCTCTGGTACCAGAAACCTCTTCTCCTCCACATCACTGATGAAGAGAGCAAATGGTCCTGTCTTCCTTTCTAGGGAGCTCTGGTTACATCTTCTCCCTTGTTTCCAGCAGAACAGGGCTTAGTGCCCCGCACAGGGTCGGGTGCGTTGATGTCTGTGTAGTTGAGTTGCCTGAATCCTCATGAACCTTCTCTCGAAAGGACTCTGGGCTGCTTTGGTTTCTTCTGTCCTTGTCTGATTATGTCTTAGAGCTCATTTTTAGTTTGTAAACTAAAGCATTTCCTCTGACATTCCTATTAAAACAAAGCTCGGTCACAAAGAGTTCAGTGCAGAATAATTCATATACCTGATTTTTCAACAATTCACCCAGTAAATGTTATTAGATGTGTATTATATTTTCGTAAAAAGAAAAGCACTTGTTTAGATACAGAAGGGCTTGTTCGTCCCCTTCATATCCTGCCTACCCCAGGGAGTGCATCTTGGCTTTTTGGTTTTCTAAAATAATGTCTGTAGCGACATCTACTGGTAAAATTAAGCTCTCGACTAAAGGAGTTGTCATCACCTTCCCCTGGGTCATTTGGAAAATTCTTTTTTTTCCTAAGTGTAGTTCATGAAAATACCCAAACAACACTCTTTGATAACACAAAACACGAAGACATTTCACTAAAATCACTTTCCTTTAAGGATTTCTGAATTTTAAAATCTTTTCTGTTTGAAATAATATTGTCTTCGCAGAAAAATAATAGCCAGAACTTCCAGGCAGCCCTTCGAAAGGACCATGTGTGAGTCTGTGCACAGAAACTTAAGAAGGCACTGTACCAAAGTAACTTACACAGAACTGAATGGTTGTGAGCCATAACGAACACAGCATTGCCATGAACTGATTAAGCTCATTTCAGCTCATAAATTATTTCTTAAAAGTTTATTTATAAGCCAAGTGTAGTGGAACACACCTGTAATTCTAGAATTTAGGAGGAGACAGGAGGATCCAGAGTTAAAGGCCGGCCTTGGCTACCTGATACCCTGTCTCAAACAACAACAACAACAATAAAAGTTAATTTTCAATCTTTAAAGTTAGAGTTTTCATATATTGTGGTGTTCAAGTGATTAAATTCTCATCAATAGGTCATTTAACGTGACACACTTGGAATACTGTGCATTTATAAAAAGAACTAAAACAAGAATTAAGAATGCTTTGTAGCGTTAGTAAAATCTTTAATTAAAAAATGAAGATTTTATTTTTTGAGACAGGGTCTCTCTGTAACCGCAGCTGGCCTGGAACTCACTATGGAGACCAGGGTGACCTCGATCTCACAGAGTTCTGCCTGCCCCTGCCTCCCAACGACTGAGATTAAAGGTGTGTGTCACCACAACCCCTGGCCAAAGTGAATGTTTTTAAACAATGGACTTTGGTTTTTTTTTTTTTGATACAGGGTCTCAAGTATCTCAGGGTGACTTTTAGCAATAGCTTTTCAAGTTGAACAACAGATTTTT
This sequence comes from Nannospalax galili, assembly GCF_000622305.1. Lineage (NCBI taxonomy): Eukaryota > Metazoa > Chordata > Mammalia > Rodentia > Spalacidae > Nannospalax > Nannospalax galili. Next base: position 714,102 of record NW_008355723.1, read on the forward strand.
TAAAACTAAACTCTGAAAGAAAAATACGTAATTCTCGATGACTGGTTTCTACCCTGCAAACTATTTACTGCCTCCGGGGTGTCCTTGAGCTTTCAGTAGAGTTCTCATGGGTGCAGCAAGGCTGCAGCAGCTCTGAGCCGCATCAATTTATGCAGGTGAGATTGGGGTCACGGTCCCTAAGCATGACGTGAGAACAAAACCGGGGTTATTCAAGCAAAGAAAGGGGGAGGGTGGGGCTGGAGAAATGTCTCAGTGGTTAGGGCACTGACTGTTCTTGCAGAGGACCTGGGTTTAAATCCCAGCACCCACGTGGTGGCTAACAACTGTCTATAACTCGAGTTCCGGGGGCTCCAATGCCCTCTTCTGATCTCTGCAGGCATTGCACGACACGGGTGCACTTACACACATGCAGCCAATACACTCATACACATAGAATAAAAATAATAAATAAAATTATTTTTTTTAAAGAGAAAGGAGAAGGGGATAGTTTGAGTAAGCAGCCAATAGAGTGCAATACAGTGAATAAATGAGGGAGGACAAGGAAAGTGAAGCGTGGGAGGCCAGCTTGAAGGAAAGGTGTGAACTGAAAACGAGTCAGAGAAGGGTACGTTTGGACGCATTTGAGTTGTATTTAAAGATGGTAGAGACCTGAACATATTTATATGTGGAAGAGGAGGCAGCAGAAAGGAAACTTCAGAAGGGAGAGAGAGAGAGAGAGAGAGAGAGAGAGAGAGAGAGAGAGAACTGTAGCAAATGCAAGACAAAATAATCTGCAGCTACTTCCAAGACTTTGGATTTGAAGATCAAAATTTATTTAAAAAATAAAAAAGGGAGAGTCAGTTTTCTTTAAGGTTGATCACACTCCAGGGAATGGCCCCACATCCAAGAGTATTAAGGCAACACAATCTGGAAATAATTTTTTTAAATAGTTAGGTTGGGGCTGGAGAGATGGCTCAGCAGCTTAGAGCACGGGCTGCTCTTACAGAGCACCGGGGTTCAGTTCCCAGCACCTACATGTCAGCTAATAACTGTCCTTAACTCCAGTTCCAGGGGATCCAACACCCTCTTCTGGCCTCTGTGGACATTGCATGCACTTACATACATGCAGGCAAAACATTCACATACACAAAATTTAAAAAACAAATATTTCATGGTTAAGTCCACCAGAAAATTGCCACCTTCTCATTTTCTTGACTAGAGTTTTTAAAACCAGCAATTTTTTTTTTAAAAAATCAATATTTTGGGGGGGTGGTGATCATTTTGAGACAGGGTCTCTCCGTTAGCCCCAGCTGGCCTGGAACTGGCTATATAGACCAGACTGGCCTTGAACTCACAGGGATCAGCTTGCTTCTGCCTCTTGAGTGCTAGGATTAAATGTATGTGCCACCATACCCTGCTAAAAGTCAACAATTTTTATTAAAGTTATTTTCTTGTTAACAATTTCTGGTTTTTTATTAACTTTGCCCAGACATTTTTGCAATCATTGATATTATTTAGATAATTAGTAACATTTATATGAGGCTGGTACATTAGACAATATTATTATATGGATACTAATTTTCTAATTTTTCAAATTTTACTATGTTTAAGAAGAGAATATCCTTTAAGGTAAAATATACATTGCAGATTTTAGGAATGGGTTTATGATAAACTTTATGTCATCATAGCCAGGTATATTTAGTTAAGCATCAAATCACATGTTGATGGGAAGATATGTTTTAAGATGTGATTGACATTTAACTTAGTAGACTTTGGAAAACAACATATTTTTCTCTACAAAGTGGGTGGGCCTCACCCCATTAACTGAATGCTTTAAACCTGAGCAAAGACAGGTTTCCCAAAGAAAGAATTCTCAGAACTGCAATACAGAAACTCTTGCTTGAATTTCCACTCCACTGCCCCATGGAATTCAGGACAGACTGCAAAGGAGCTTCTTGAATTTCCAGCCTGCCCCATCTTTTGGTTGTGTGGACATCTGCAGTTTAGTTACACACCTAGGGTGCCTGCTGCACTGAGACTAGGCTATACAACTGTATGGCATGTTACCCGACTGAATACTATGGGCAATTGTAACACAATGGTGTTTGTGTATCTAAGCATATCTAAACAGTTCTGATATGAATAATTATTGTCATGTCTTGACAACACCAAGACATGAAAAATGCTTTGGAGTAGTCTACTGCTGTAACTGATGACATCATTAGGCAGTGGGAATTTCTCAGGTACATTATAATCTTACAGGTGCTCCTGTATATGTAGTCTATGACAACCAAAATCTTGTAATTCTGTAATACAACTGGGTGTATTGTTTCTCTGGAAGAAAATCTGACTCCTACAAGGGGTAAATGCTTTTAACTCTCAGTATCAATGGGGGGAATATGGGTGAAGGGTAATGGAAATTCTTTGTAAAGTTCTTGCAGTATTTCTGAAATTCTGAAATTCTGTCAAAATAACAAATTAGAAGAAAAGCAAAGTTTATTTGAAGGCCAGTTTTGAAACATAGCTTTCCCTTATCCATATTCACATGAACTTGGCTAAGGTTCTAAGGTAGCCAACAAAGGTCTGTTTAACACATTATGAAGCTGAAATATTTGGCCCTTCCAAGGAGATTAATCAGGAAGAAAGCAATACTGTTTTATAGTGATTCTACCAGAAGGGAAAACATTAAAATCCAATGACAGAGTTTAATTCATCTTTCCCTGGGCAGAGAAACTATTGCATAATTGTTTAATATTCAGCTGCCAACATGAAAAATTGGGGGACAAACAACAGTTGGTAAGCTGAGGAAAAATGCTAACCGATAAAACGTTGGGTGTATCTAGAAAGGACGGAAGTGGGGTTTAAAGAAAGAGTTGTTTGCTTTGGTTTAATCGGAGTAAAACCAGGAAGAGGGAGACTTGGCTTCGCTTGCTCTGGGTCTTTATCTCTGGAACTTGGAATGAAATTCACAGACAACGGGAGGGATGAATTTTAAAAAGGGGGTTTCTGATTAAAAAAGAAAAAGATAGGGATGGTCATAGGCCTTGGGGGGGAACTTACTACTGTTGTTTAGCTAAATTGACATGGCATAAGTAACTTTCTGAATACTTCCTTTACCCCATAGACAAAGGCTACACTTAGCCTTAGTCAGAGAAGCCCCTCCTTGTAGTGAACATGGTGAAGACAGAGACCTAAAGGTGCTGAGAATAAGGGACAGGTGAGTGCTCAGCCCTAAAAGGGACATTTATGCCACTCACTTCTAAGCCTCAGGGACCATGGCACAAGAGGGGACAAAAAGAATGTAAGAGCCGGAAGATAAGGAAAAGCGCTGCAAAATGCCATCACTGGGCACGACAGAGACACTGCTGTCAGGAACTCACAGCAGCTGCAGTGGCCGGCACTGGGCCTGTAGAAGACTGGATTTTCCAGCAATCAATCACGAATGGGAGGGGCTCACAGGACCCTATCCCTCCCTACTGAACTACTGAGTACTGATGAAGGAGGGGAGAGTCGTTGTCATCGGTTGTGTACCCACGGGTGAGCCCACCAGGCTTCATTAGATAGTTCCAAACCGATGGACGCACAGAAGGGTCTGGTTAAAATCAATGGGTCACAAAACAAACAAAACAAAAAAATAAAACAAAACAAAATGGCGTGTACATGGGACAGGGACTTGTAGGGAGGAAGAATGTGAGAGAGATAGAGAGGATGGGGGATGAAAGTAATCAGAATGCATTACATGATTTCATGAAATTGTCAATGAGCAAAGTTAATTAATAAAAACTATTAAAAGGGAGTTTTTATTATAGATAGAAAGCAAGAAAGAATAAACAAGAAAGATAAGGGACTAGAGAGATGGCTCAGTGGTTAAGAGCACTGGCTGCTCTTGCAGAGGACCTGAGTTCAACTCCCAGCACCCACATGGTGGCTAACAACCATCCCTAACTCTAGTTCCAGGGGAATCCAACACCTTCTTCTGACCTCTTCAGGCACTGCATGACATAGGTGCGCTTACAGTCATGCAAGCAATACACTCATACACTAAAAATTAGAAATAATAAATAAAATATTAAAAAACAAGAAAGATAAAAGACCTATTGCAGAAAGCAGAGCTCCAGAGGGGTTACTAGGAGATGGAAAAGTCCAATCCATTGGGCTATTTGTCTAGGGGATTTTATAGGGCTTATGGCAGAAGCTGGACAAAGACTGGGGTACTTTTTATTGAGATCAGTTAATTCTGATCATCTCACAAGTTCAGCCAATGGAGATGGAAATGATCAAGCATGTTTACACACTGTTCCTTCAGTTAGCAGATGGTCAGTCTTTGAAGCCTGCTGTTCTTTGACTAGCTTTGCTAGCTACTGGCCATTAGCCCTGGTGGGTTGTTCCTTGATGACCTTGCAGGTGTCGCTAGTCTTAGACCTTAGTGGGGTCTCCTAGCCATTTATTAGACTATGGTCTCTGTGTTACTACATTTATATGACCAGCTTGTAGTTACGTCATAGCAGAGAGCAACTCGTATTGCAGTTATCACATGTGGCTACAGTGTTTCTTAATTAGCTAATATCTAAATCCTTGTCAGTGTGCTGTCTGGGGTGATCTTCTTTCTAGAATAGATGAAATCTTCTTGTTAGAAAGCATTCTTACTTACTACTTAGTCTTACAATTAGCTGCATTAGAAGCAAGAAAATGTGAAAGTACCCTGTTCCTCCGGGGCTTCTGGGGGAGCAGGCAGGCCTGCTGACCCTGACTGCTCCCAGAGCCCTGCCCTTCCTCTTTTCTGGTATGCTTGGCTAACTCGTGCTCAGCTGTAAGCCCTTTTATTCCTAATTTTTAGTGTTCCCAACCTTGCTGTTTAAACCCCAATGTTATTTTATTTTTTAACATTTTATTTATTAATTTTATTTTATGTGTATGAATGTATTGCCTGCATGTATGTAAGTGCTTCTGTGTCGTGCAATGTCTGCGGAAGTCAGAAGAGGACATTGAATTCCCCCTGGAACTGGAGTTATGAATGGTTATTTGCTGCCAAGTGGGTGCTGGTAACTGAATTCAGGTCCTCTGCAAGAGCAGCCAGTGGTCTTAACTGCTGAGCCATCTCTCCAGTCCCCGCACCCCCAAAGTTCTTTTAAACTCTAACCTCTGTTTTGACTATACCAAGAAGAAATTTGGACTCACTAATATAGTATGTTGAGGTGGAGATGTAACTCAGTTGACAGAGTCCCTGCCTAACAAACATGAAGCCCTGAGTTCAATTCTCAGTACTGCATAAACCAGTACTGTATAAACCAGTACTGCATTAACTGTCTGTGGTGGAGCACTCCTGTAATCCCAGCACTTGGGGGTAGAGGCAGGAGGATCAAAAGCTCAAGCTCATTCTTGGCTACATAGTGAATTCAAAGCAGGAGGGGCTACATGTGACTCTGTCTCAAAAGAAACACACACACAACACACACGCACACACACACACATGAGAGAGAGACAGAGACACAGTCAGAGACAGAGAGAGAGAAATAAAGGAGATGGAGCTAGGATTATACCAGAGAAAGAAACAAAATACAATAAATTTGAGAAAAGATGGACTCTTTAGCAGTGATTTGTTGGTTTTAAGTTCCACTAACACTTTTTAAAGAAATTGTGATATTAGAAGGCCAATATGAAGTTGTTACAAGTTGTTAACATTTTAGTGTGTGTGTGTGTGTGTGTGTGTGTGTGTGTATGCACAATGCCAAGGCCCACATGTGGAGATCAGCAGACAACTTGTGGGAGTTGTGTCCTTCCATCATGAGGGTCCTCAGGATCAAACTCAGATTCTCAGGCATGGCAGCAAGTGCCTTCTCCTACTGAGTCTTCTCATTGGTCCCAAGTTAGCTTTAATATTTGCCAAAGGAAGGGGAATAAAAGACAAAGTAACCCAAACAATGGCTATTCATTACCACCCTTGTCATAAATAATAGAGAAAAGACCATACAAATATTTAATGAACTTACCATGATTCTCATCTCACTGAGGACTGTTTGTACAGATTCTAGTCTTTCTTTTTGGGTCTGTCCCCGTGGAGCAGAGTTTTGCCTTCTCTAGTAGCCCATGCAGTCCACCACTCCCTAGGGATGTCCCAAAGATACACAGAGGATGGTTGCACATCCCCATCTTTCCCATGGTGCTGCTGGCTCACTCCCTCTGTCCTTAACAGTTGATCGAAGTTGCCTATGCTGCCCTGGAAGGCTTCTGGTGCCTTTTCCCAAGGGCAACCTTATAGGTGGGGCAGGTGGTATCCACCTCTGCTCACTTTATTGACAGTATTTGCCAAGGTTGTGGGTTTTTTTTTTTAATATCACCAACTCTGCTCTGTTAATGTTCAAACTCACTTATCACTTTCTTGTATGTGTAGCTTTTCTTTTGTTTTCGCCTTGTTCTTTCCCTCACCATTGCTTCTTGGGGATGTGTTGGCTGGGGAATTCATCATCGCCCACTTCTGCTTCTCTGACTCTTGTGTTAGATGCCTTGTGCCTTCACAAGGGATGGCTGACTTGGCTGCATGCTTACAGGGGTTGTGCCACAATGGGCAATATTTTTTGATATATCGTGTTAAGTAAATATTATTAAAATTGATTTCATGTTTCTTTGTACACTATTTAACATGGCTTTCAGAAAATTCAATTTTTCATTGATAGTTTGCATTGTATTTCGACTGGACAGCACTCTTGTAGAATCCCGATTTTTGCCTGTGAAATAGGTTGGTACATTGTTGTCTGGGATCTTTCTTTAGAGATCACTCCTCACATGATTCCATTGTCTTCACCTGGCTCTCAAGGATGTCATATGTCTACCACTCATTTGGCCTTAAACAGCTTTTTGGTTTTTTTGCTTTTTCCATGTGATTATTAGGCTAAATATATCAAGTAATACAATAGAGAGATGTCATCTGAAAAATATTGCCTGAAAAGTCCACAGATCCCCAAGGGGAGGCATCTCCTCAGGAAAGTGATCACAGCTCGGGCCAAGTCATGAAGGGAAGAGAAATCTGGTTAGCTGACTTATAGGTGGTGAATGCCCATATGGATCAAGGCATTCTGGGTGTAAATAATGGAATTGAGTTCTCATTGAATCACAAATAAGGGATCAGTGAGAAGGAGAGCAAGGATCTCACAGACCTGACAGAATAGTTAGATGACTGGGAGAGACGAGGGACAGGAGGTCCACAGCCAGCACTGAAGGCCCATCTCTCTGGGCACTGCCTCTAGACTACTCAGTGGCATATCTTCTGCCTTTGTGACTTTGTTCCACATTCACATTCACAGGAGAGCCACACCTGACTGGTGAGCTCAAGTCACAAGGAGCCTATTCACTTTTTAGGCCGCTTGGGGTGGTATTTTCTATCACCAGCTCCCAAAGACCTGTAGGGAGTTAGTTTGGGCAGTTCCCCCAAAGGAAGTGGGTAAGGTAGAAACAATGCTTTATGTTCACCAAAGTCTGCTTCTGGTCCATTTCCCTGAGCATATTCCTGCCTTCTTTTTCAGTTAGGTTAAAATCAATGGAATGTGGGTGTCAATATTTGTTCAGTCCAAGCTTCTGTGGACATAAAATGTTGGCACGGTAGGAAGCTACATGTGACGATGTCCAGACCAGGGAGGGGAGGTGGCTGGAGTCATGACTCAGCACGTATAGGGGAGTTACCACAGAGGGACGGTGTCTTGTCACTCTTTTCAGCACTGTGACAAGCCACATGACAGAAGAAACTTAAAGAGAAGAGGTTCACTTTGGCTCATAGTCTAGAGGGTACAGTCTATCACAATGGGGAAGCACAGTGGCTGGACCAGTTCAGTCTGTGGAGGCAGGAACTTGCAGAATATTGTTGCATCTTGGTGGACCAGGAAGTCAGAGTTCCAGCCAGAACCGGGGCTAGGCTACAACCCTCGAAGGCCAGCCCTCAGGACTCACCTCTTCCAGCTAAGCCTCTCACCCCACAGACTGCACGACCTCCCAAAACTGCACCACCAGCTGGACCACATATTCAAACACAAGAGCCCATGGGAGACATTTCACATTCAAACCATAAAAAATGGCAACTTATATCTGATTAATGGAGCAGAGTATGACAGAAATGCATCCTATCTTTATAGGAAGAGTCACAATAACCAAATACAGAAGATATAATTATGGAATAATACAAATTTTTATTTATAAAATGAAAAACCTGGGGCTGGAGCGGTGGCTCAGCGGTTAAGAGCACTAACTAGCTGCTCTTGCAAAGGACCTGGATTCAATTCCCAGCACCCACATGGTGGCTAACAACCATAGGTAAATCCAGTTAAAGGGGAATATAATGCCCTCTTCTGACCTCTGTGGGCTCTGCATGACATGGGTGCACTTACATGCATATGGGCAATACACTCATACACATAAAAATAATAAAATATTTTCAAAAATGAAAATCAACAGTTGAGAGAAGCAAGCACTCAGGCTTTGGATTAGTTAATATTCTCCTCTGCACTTAGGACATGAGAAACCAAATTATAATTACATGATTACTTACTAACATGAAGACACATGATACAATGCACAGGGGCATTCATTTTGTAACTGCAGTGTTCAGGATTTGATTACTTCATCACTGGACCATGGCCCCTCAAATGGAGTTCAGGGGTAGGTCCTTGAGACAGGGGACAAACATGACACGCCTTCATAGGGTACCAAAGATTTGGATAATAAAAAGATAAGGAACTAAGTACCCTGAATTAGCCATTTAAAATAACATCTTTAAAACATACAGATATGTATATGAGTCAGTATATAAAAACAAATAAATTGAGGGAAAAAAAGCATGAAGACTTAAGGACATTTTGAGCTTGAAACATGCAGCTTTAGGATTAGGCTTAGCAGTAGGAAAGCAGAGCCCAGAGCTTAGTTTGACAGGCCAAGGCTGCAAGGCCTACCTTGTATTAGCTATGTGTCTTCAGTCAAGTCATGTAATTTCTCAAAGTCTCTACTGCCTCAACAATAAAATGAATAACCAAACAAACCACCACTACCACCACCACCACCAATAACAATAACAAAGAAGGGCCTTAGGACTCAAGAGTCAGGGAGTACCAAAGTTCTGATTACTGCCCTGCCTTCAGGAGGAACAACTCAGTGCATCCCCCCCCCCCACCACGGGATGTGCCTGCCACCACTGTTCTCCCTATGCTTCCTAGACTGACTGCTTCTCTGCTTGCCCCTGCTACTTTGAACTCCTACAAATGTTCTTAGACCATCTAGGGAAGTGGTGCCTGACTGCAGCTGGCCCAGAGTTTACGTCTGTGTACTTGGTGACTTCAAATAGTTCCATTCTTTCCTGCTTGAAGGCACAAGGAAGCCATCCCATGAATAGGTTCTTGGGCAGCATCTTGCCATCCATGCATGCTGAGTATAATAGTGTATATATGTCAGGCTCTCTTACAGACATAACTGATTTGAGGGCTTGGCAGTAATTAGTACTTCTTGGCATGAGATGTGATTTTAAGGAACAAATAATGAACAGCAGACTAGAAGAAATAAAACCGACACGTGGATGTCGGGTGATCATCCTCTCCTATCCTTTCACATCAGCTCTTTCGGTATGAGGAGGATGGGGGTGGGAGGACATGCATAACCCCCATCACAAAGAAATGATCCCTTCCCCACAGCGACACTCACCACAGTGAGCCCAACCTGCATTTCATTCCCAGAGGTTGTCATGGTTATCAGAGAGGGTGAGTCTCTGGGTCAGGTAGACCTAGAAGCTTAGGCTCATCATTTAAGCAAAAGTTATGTAACCCTATTTAATCTTTTTGATCTTTTGATCTTCTTCCCAATAGACCTACTTTCTAGAACTGGGAAGGATTAAAAGAGGCAAAAGATAAGAAAGCGCCTGACATGGATGGGACTTATTCAATAAATGCTAGTTTTCTTTCCAAGAATAAAAAATGCTTTCTATAGGAAGTCAGGCATTTGAGTTAGGGCCAGGCAATGCTTTCTGTAATCTTGGAGGATCTATTCCTATTAAAAATTGATCCTAGGGACTGGAGCGATGGCTCAGCGATTAAGAACACTGACTACTTTTACAGAGGACCAAGGTTCAATTCCTATCACCCATCTGGCAGCTAACAACTATCTGTAACTCCAGTTCCAGGAGATCTGACACCCTCTTCTGACTTCTGTGGGCATTGCATAACATGGGTTCACTTTACATGCATACAGGCAATACACTCATACACATAAAATAAAAATAAATATATATATTTGCTTCACTCCTGAAGCCTATGGGATGAAGTCTCGTCTGCAGACTGACTGAGGCAGAGACAGAAGTCAGAAAGGTGAGCAATGATGCCATAGATTAAAGCAGTAAACAGCAAGGCATGCCTGTATCTATCCCTGCATACGATTTTCTCCTTTTTAAAATAAAATCATCTTTTCATTTTTGTTTTGCCAATTTTATTTTAGTGCCACATAGTTCAAAATGCAAGATATAAAGCTATTCAGTGAAAAATCTCTTATTCTTCCCTTCAGTTGCCAAGTTTCTTGCCTTAAAGACAGCCAGCGTTACATTCCTTGTCCCAAAAACAGCCCATGTTAGCACTTTCTTAAGCATCCTCCTGAAATACTACCTTTTTATATGTATAAATGAGCACACACTCTGATCTGAACCATGTTTGCTTTTTTCACTTAGCAATTTAAAAAATTAAAAAAAATTTTTTAGAAGAAGCATTGCATTACAGTTTTAACATACTCAATAACAGTTTCCAGAGCAAAGATACATCTCTTTCAAAAGTGGCTATAAAATTTTTAGGTTCACTGTTGAATTAATAGTTATACAATGTTGAATTCAGTATAAGCCCTGTAAGACATTGTTTCTTACAGAAAGACTCATCGTTTTTGCTAATAACACTGAGATGTTGGTGCATGTGTCTCTCATCTGTATGTATCTGATTATTACTAGTCATAATCGGTTGCACTCGGATCCTTGGCACCTGTGTATGTGTATAAAGTCATCCGGTAGAATCAATGGTAATGTTTATCACCTCTACTAATTAACATGACGTAAATTTTTATGCTTCCTCCTCAAATATAGTACATTTTAAAAATGTGATTTGTGTGTGTGTGTGTGTGTTTGTATCACACAGAACATCCCAAACCATCTTATTCAACTATACACCCATTTTCCAGATGGCACCCTCCCATAGCCTCCCTCCCCACACTAGAGCCCTTATTCTCTGTTATCCCTGTTACTGTCCACTGTGTTGTTGGCACCCCCAGCCGTCCCTCAGTATTTGTCCATCTGGTGAATCTAGTCAGACTATCTAGAGGTCTTTGTTTTAGGAAGGTCAGCTGTTCCTCATCTAGCAGCAATCAGTTGTCAATATTCCTTCAGATAAGATTGGGGTCTGCTGTTCATTTTCCCAGTTCTATGCTGGGTTACTATCTGTGAGTCCCTTTGACCATCCTGGCCAACAACTCAGAAGAAAGTATCTCCTATCTGGCATTGTTGCTTGTTATTTAGCCTTTAGCTATACATATGGACTCTTAAAAAATTATATTTGCCCCTTTAATCTTTGGTTATACTTTCCTTTTGGGTGTTTAAGGCCATACAGTTGGCCCAGATAAACCAATTTATTTTTACTCTTAAGGACATTTGAGGATCTGTTACTCAGGGGTTACATGGGCTTGGGCGGAGCCCCTGGCTCCTTTCTTTTACCAGTTTTGCCTATGTGAAGGTAAGTCAAAGGTCCTGCTTGACCATGGCTGGCAATTTTAGAGACTTCCACAATCATGGATAAAAAGCTTCCTTGGTCTTAATTTATGTTTAATTGCATGCTGGTTTATTTTATATATAGACCATAGCTTATCTAACCAGCACCCTCCTAAAGAACATTCAGGCCGGTTCAGTTTTTTCCTATTTAAAATTAGGCTACAGAGAATAATCTTGTACATGATGCTTTGCTTATAAAGAAGTGTATCTGTAAGACAAATTCCTCAAATGGAATTTCCAGGGGGAAAAGTATATGCACTTGTGCATTTGATAGATGCTACCAAATTGCTTCACAGAATTTGTACCTACGCACACATATTACAAAGTGTCAAAGTCGTCTGGTTTCTAAACTGCATATTAGAAAAAAATCAAGGCACCAAATACAAACTCAGAGACATCTCTCTATGGTCCAGCTGGATTGTGTGCCATTCTTTTGCTGTCTTTGGGGTGGATAATTTGGAACGCTTCTATGATTTAGGCTTGCTAAATTCACCATTCTAAAGTGAGGCATCACACTGAAGATGTTTCTAATTTATACACCGTTATTTAGCTGTGTTTCCTACTTTCAGAATATCATGAAGCAGCCAGAAGTTTTGATGCTGGACTTAGTCTAAAAAGACTAAATAGTTCAGATTTGTTAATCTTTTTATTTTCAGTGCTGGAGATCAGACTGAGGACTGTGCACATGCTAAGTAAGCACTGACCAACCGTGCTACAACTTCGGCCCCTACTGTAACTATCATATGTATTGCTCTCAAACTTTTTGTTCTTGGACCCTTTATTCTCAAATACTATTGAAGGCACCAATGAGCTTCTGTTTATGTAGGTTCTACATATAGATTCTGTGGTGGATACAAAGAAGTGTCCCCCATAGGCTCCAAGTATTTGAATACTTGGACTTGGTCTGTGCTATTGGCAGGGGTTTTAGGAGGTATTGCCTTGTTGGAGGAAGCATGTCGGTGGGAGCAGGCTGTGAGCATTCTTAGCCTTGCCCCCATTCCAATCTGCTCTCTCTGCTTCTGTGTCTGCTTGAAGACGTGAGCTTTCATCTTTCTACTCTGGCTGCTGCCTGCCGTGTCCTTCCACCCCCATGGTGGACCCTTACCTTTCTGGAAACATAAGCCAAATAAACTCTCCTTTCTGTAAGTTGTCTTGGTCATGGTATTTTATCACAGCAACAGAAAATAGCTAATACAGATAACATATTTGAAAGCAGAACTAAAATTAAAAACTAATTTTAGCTGGCATGGTGGTGAACGCCTTTAATCCCAGCACTGGGGAAGCAGAGGCAGGAGGATCTCTGTGTGTTCAAGGCCATGCTGGTCTACATAGCTAGTTCAAGGCCACCCACTGCCACATAGTGAGACCCTGTCTCAATAAATTGATACATACATGCATACATACATACATACATACATACATACTCTACTACAGGGTGGGGATATGGCTCAGTGGTACAGCACTTATCTAGCATGCACAAGATCCTAGACTGGCTTCCCAGGACTGCAAACAAAGCTTATTTCATGTTCACATAAACATCTTTTTTTTTTTTTTTTTGGTCTTTTTGAGACAGGGTCTCCCTGTAGCCCCAGCTGTCCTGGAACTCACTATGTAGACCAGGCTGGCCTTGACCTCACACAGATCCATCTGCCTCTGCCTCCTGAGTCCTGGGATTAAAGGTGTGCACCACCACGCCAGGCTCACATAAACATTTTATTAACATATTTTCTAGCCAGAAAGACTGGGAAGAGGATAAACAAGGATAGTGGGTGGTATGTTCAAAATACATTATATACATGTATGAAATTGTCAATAAATAAATTGAATAATAATTTCCAAAAAAATATGACACTATTTTATATGTACACTTAGCTTAATAGATGAGATCTGGCTTCTTTTTCTGCAACTTTAGCCTCTAGGAAACTCTACCATAAACTCATGAAAAGGTGTGAAACATACCAACATTCTCAGTATCATTATGAAAATAGTTTGGGCACTGGAGAATACTTGGTTTAGATAACTGTACTATGCTTTATTACTCTATGTCTATATATTTAATTTTTGCTAACTTTATCTGTCACAAGCCTGTTTAGTTATCCCTTTTCATGATTTTTGTTTCTATGTTGAAGTGTTTTGTCGTATGTAATTGTGATCATGTATAACTGCATACACACATATTCAAACAGGCATGTTTTCTATATCTTTATTTTACTGCGTACACACATATTCAAACAGGCATGTTTTCTATATCTTTTTTTTTTAGTAGTTTAAAACAACCATCTTTTTAAAATTCTCACAAATCTTCAGTTTGAGCAGATCACAGCAAGTGGGAAAGGCTAGTGTCTGCATGTTTGCTCCACACAGCATCAACTGGGGTAGCTCATCTGAGGGCTGGAGGATCCAGCCCTAATGTGTACACTCACATGTCTGGCAAGCTGGTGTGAGCTGTCAGCTGCAGTATGGATGGGCCTGAGAGGTGGAAACCTCCACTCCTCTCCATGTGGGCCTCTCCACATGCCTCCAGCTTCTTCACGGTGACTGGGTTCCCAGGGAGAGCATAATGTGAGAGAAATGGTTAGTCCCTTCTGAATTAGACATTGTGTTTTGAATTTGATTCTAATATTAACATGGTAACACTCACTGTAATCATAGAGAACCCCAAATACAATTATATTCTGTTTCCATCTCTTTGGTGTCTTACATATATAGCATGGCTTTCAAATCATGGTCAAATATACTTGGAACACCTGTAAGAATGGTCAGGCATTTCCAGCCTTAGGAACAAGCCTCCCAACTCACAATGTTCTCTCTAGCCCTGACTTTTCAGACTTCAGTGGCTATACCTGACCTTGGCATGTGTTGCTAAAATTCCTTCTGGGAGGCACAAACAACATCCAGTCCCCTCCTCCCTTGGGTTCCTACAACAAACTGCAGTTTGGAAAACCAGTAAGTTCATTTGGGCTTCCTCACAGAGCAGTGGGTTAGGGTTTACTTACAGGACTGTGGGTGCTCCCCTCCTAAGGCCACACTGAAAAGTCTCCATGCAGACATGGATGGTGACTTCCCAGCGTCCATACAAAATGGTGAGAGCCTCCCTACAGCTTCCTTCACTGGTATCCCTTAGTCCCTCCTCCTTGTGCTACTAGGGCCCACTGGTTGGTTGAGAGGTGTGGCTGACTTTCTCTGCCCCTCCTTTCTTGCAGAGTGTCAACAGTTAAGTTTTGTGATGATCCTAGGCAAACAGTTGCAGCTACACTTGAGAAGAAGGTGTCTGTCCACAGCTTGCCAGAGGACAGTTCTATGCAGCAGCATAGTACTCTGATTCTGTCCTGTTCCTTTGAACACATTTTACTACTGCCCATGACTCTCTTTTCCCTAGACCCCAGTCTAGCAGCTCATCACAAGTATGGGCTACTGTGGAGGTTTAAATGAGAATGTCCCCCATAGGCTCCAAGTATTTGGACATTTTGTCCCCAGTTGGTGGTGCTGTTTTGGGAGGTCTTAGAAGGTGTGGCTAGCCTGGAGGAAGCTCATCACTAGGAGCGGGCTTAGAGAGTTCTTAAGCCTTGCTGGATCTCCAGTCATTCTCTGGTTTCCTGTGCCTGCTTGAAGGTGTGAGAGCTTAGTTTCTGCTCCTGCTCCAGCCACCTCCTGCCACCATGTCTCCCTGCCATGACAGGCTGTAATTCCCCTGGACCTGTAAGCTCAAATAAACTTTTCCTTCTATAAGTTGCTTTGGTCAGTGTTTCTATCACAGCAACATAAAACTAACTAATACAGCTACCTTCTGTGATTTATGGTTATGCTTGTTGAGATTAACCCTGAATGGTCATGAGAGTCATGAAAGGTTAGTAGAGAAGACCCAGGTGCTTTCCTCTAGTAGTGATATTTCCTGAACTTGGTGGATCCTCCTGTGGGCTGGGCATGTGACCTTTCCTGCCCAGTCTTGATACATATATATGCTCTTTAACCCTCTTGCTATAAACACCCCACCTCAATTTCTAGATAAGTGGTGCCATGCATCATGGGCTCTCTGTGAAGTTTTCCAAGGCCACTTCAAATTTAGTTTTCAAATAAACTGGATGGGTATTTCTCTGTGCACCACAGAGTTTCACTGGTAAGGCATTACTGGCCGTATTAGATTTGGTGTCGAACTCTGTAAGGGCAAAAAAAATATGTTTGGGGGTAGGGCCCAAGCTTCACATGTCCAAATGATACCATAATAAACCAGTTCTAATGCCAACTATTGACTATGAATTTGTATATACCTAAGGCAGAGGACAGGCTGCTATCAAAGAAACTAGCTCCACTACATTACCCTTGAGACTCATGATATTTAGTGGATGAACAGAGAAGAGGCTAGAGGAGTACATAGGAAACACATGGAGAGCTAGGCCCATTCCCCAAATCAGAGCTAAGCATCATAATCACTGAGGACCAGCAATAAAGCTAACTGGAAAGAGGACAACACATGCATAAGTTGTTGGTGACCCTCAGCAGCCCTTGGTGGGAAGATCTGCTAGAACAGAAAGTCTGTCCAGCAACTCCAGTCTATGCTTACAGGAGGGGTTAAGTGAGCTCTGCATTCTAAGATTCTTAGTAACCACAGTTCATTACTAAGTAGCATTGTGCTTCCTTTTGGTCTAAAGTCTATGGCGCTCCTTAGGAGAATTTGGGTAGTATGTTCTATTTTGAATAGCTGAGGTATATGTTTGCCTCATTGAAAGGTGACAAAATTACTCACACCTTCAGTCCCTTAACCCAGTACATTGTCCCCTTCTCCAAGAGGACTATGAGCGTGAGAAGCTGGAGGCAGTGGAAGAAACCAAAGCAAAGCCCCAGCTCAGCCACTGGAGGCTAACAGGCCTCACAGGACCAATAAGAGACAGTAAGGAAAGCAGAGAACAGAGAAAGGGCTCTTCTGGCAAATATGAGTTAATGGGAAGGCTGATCCTCTCATCAACGTGGTAAACAGGGTGAAGTGAGAGTGGAGCCAGACAAGTAACTTGGGCATGATGGTGTGCCATCACCAGATAAAACTATGGCTTCACAGGAACAAGAGTGATAGTAACAACAGGACTTCAGGAAAGTTAGCTTGGCCCTAACACAAGGGCCAGAGTGGTCTTGAAGCATGTGGCTTAGTTAAATATAGTGGTAGAAAATCAGGTGGAAGTGCTGAGGACAGAATGAATTCATATAGCAAGAAAACACTGCAGGATTTAGTTGTAAATTAGCTGTAAGAGCAAAAGTACAGCTCTAAGCTGCTCCAAGCTCTTAGGGTCTAAAGGAATGAAGGCCTCTCTAGTACAGATTAGTGTCTTTATTTTGGAGATGTTGGATTTGCTGTAGCAGTATAAGGACCACATTAACAGTTTGAAATTTAAGATTACAACCCAGCAAAATGGCTAGAGACCAGTCTCCTATAGAAAATGAATTAGAAGCACATGATTGAAATAAGAAATGTTACATCAGACATTTTCTATAGTCATAAAAATCAACATATAGCTTTCTTTTATGCTTTTATTACTTATAAAATAAAAACAAGTTATGAAAAATATTTTCCTTTTCAAGATATAGAAACTACAATCTTTGCAAAATATACACACCCATATTTGTTGCAATACATAGGCTTATACACCACTTGGACACTGTGTTTAAGAATCATACCCTGTAAATGTTGGGATAAGAAACATTGTTCCCAGTGTTAGTCACATATTATGATACTCAAGTTTTTAAGCCACTGTTGAAATAAAACATATACACAGGTCAAAGGGATTTAACTTTCAAGCTTCCAGAAAGTCTCTTATTGCACTAGGAAACTGGAGATAATCCAGCTTCAGTAGCTCCAGGAGTGGTTGCCTTTCCATACTTAACATGGAACTAAGTGAGGGAAGGCTGCCATGGAAACCCAGCTTGTGTGTGGTCTCCATCCCATCATCCCTATCTATGGAGCCTAGCTCCCGCAAGATGATTTCTAAGATAACCTTTGAGCTCCAAAAGACTGTCGATTCTAGTGTTCTAAATGATTGCATAATGGTACTTTTGCAAATCTAAATTCCAAGAGTATGAGTCAGATCAAGTGTGATGGAGGTAACTCAGCTAATAAACTTCATTTAGGATTCATCAGCACTATTTAAAAGCAGTAAGCTTAAAGTTGCCCCTTGATATTATTGGAAAAGATCCTTTCATCAAAGGTTAAGTCCCAGGAGCCAAGCAGTCCCAGGAGCCTCCCTAAAAAGGGAGGAAGAATTGTGATGAGGGTGGAAAAGTACAGACAGCCTCTTAACTCTAACAATGATAGGCAATGTCTGGCAAAGTGAGAGTTGAGGCCACCATGGTCTCCCTGTAAAGGGGTTTATGGTGGCGGAGAATTATGTTCATGCACTCCCAACATCCTGATTAAACTGTGATGCTTTCCTTGATACCAAATCCTCTTGTTCAGAGTAATGGCCTGCTGTTCTCTGGTTACAGAATGTTTTGTCTGAATTCACACTAATATGGTACAGTTTTTCAGTCAAAAACTACCATTTACCAGAGGTTCCCCTCCGCCCCCCCCCATGGAAGAAACTCATGAAAGTCAAAGAGCTATGAATTAATAGTTCTTTACATTCTTGGCTCTAACAGAGTTATTACATATCATCGCATAATGGGAAAAGACTATGAGTTTAATCACAGAACTGTATATTAAAAAGTTATTTTAAAAATATAGTCTATAGTATTCTAAATATTTGATTTAGTGAGTAAGGGGGCTATCAGGGTGAACTTCATGGAGCCCATGGGTTTTGTAAATTAAAATGGGCAATTTCATACAGTTCAGCCTAATAAGATCCTGAGAAAGTTTTATTTGGCATCACACTATAAATTCAAGCAGAAGTTACAGAAAAATAATCTTATCTCAAGTGAAAACACCTCAGGATGGAAATGTGCACACTGGTCATGCCAAGATTTCCATCTTATGATTTAAAGATTGGAAATTGTGGGACATTAAAAATTAGTGCAGTTTCAATAAAAAAGGACAGAATTAAAAATTTAAAATGATAAGAGTTGCAAATACACTGCAACAGAATACTGACCAAATATGGCAAGTTAAACACTGTTAAAGATTACATATAAAAATTCCAGCATCAAAATGAAAAGGCACAAATATTATAATAATCATTTATAAAATCATTGAAAATAAGGCCAATTCACTTATATTACTAACATCAATAAGTAGGCACCTATATGACATTTCAGCTTTGGCATCCCAAATGGAATTGTATTGCAAACGAAGGGTTAACACAGTACTAATTATTGATTATAGCAGCATTATCAATATTAGGTTTCTCAGGTTCTACACTGCTAAAAATAGAGTATCTCCCAAACATATCCCACCAATGTCAAAAATACATTTAGAAAACTATAACCATAAAAATTTCTCCAATTTTTCTTCAAATGGGCTCTATCACCAGTGACACCCCAACCAAAACAAGTCAAAGCAAAAATAAACACTATCAAAAATATGCTAGGCCAGACTAGCTACTCTTAATTAAAGACATACCATATTCAAAAATGGTACTTTATTTATGAAATTTATTAAATATAATCAATAGATTTCCAGGGGTGTGGGTATGTAGGTGTGAAAGATGTCTGAGCTGGGTGAAGATGTACTTGAAAAAAAAATAGATTTCAGCAGTGGTATTTTATTTGGAATTCTGGACCCATTTACGAATGGTTGCTCCCGTGCTACTGGCTACCACGCAGAGAGCTCCGCCCACTGTCCACCAGGTTGGCACATCACTAAAGAAAGCAATCTGAAAGATGAAAGCAAAGACTACATCCATTGTCTTTGTTATTGCTACGAGTCCTGCTTTTTCTATTTGAAGTGCTTTAGTGATAAATATCTGACCTCCCAAACCCAAGAGCCCGATGAATATGAGAAACAGCCTGTCCAACCCGCAGTAAGGCAGACTCCATTCGCCTATTACAAAGAGGACGATGACGCTTTCAACAAGGCCAACTATGACGTAATACCAAATGCTCAGGAAGTAGTCCACAGATTTTCCCATTTTTCTTAAGATAACGAGAGTCATCGCAGCTAACACGGCGTGTCCAACTGCCGCAAACGTCCCCTTAAGATGGTTTGAATAGCTTTCTCTCATCCCTGAAGTGTCGGAACCAAACAAAAATGGCGGTCTCACGATAAGGATCACTCCAACGATCGCGAACAAGGTGAAGAAAGCATCCCAAAGGCTATACTTTTCCTTGAGAAATATCCAAGCAAACATTGACGTAAACATTGGACAGCTAAACGCAATAACTGTGGCATCTGCGAGGGACGTCGTCTGGAAAGCATAGTACATAAGGATCATGGCAGTGGAGCCAAAGACTCCTCTGAGAATGAGGAAAACGCGTTGACCTTTGGGGCCTATAAACCCAGTTCTGTAAATTTAAATGAAGAGATGCATATTAAATGAACTCGGTATTGATTTTCAATCAAATGTTTAATTAGACATTATTCCTAAAGTACCATATGTAATAAGGGAATAAGAGTAAGTTATAACTACAGTTGTATGTTATATATCTTTTAAAAATATTTTTCTAGACATTCCCAAGTGTTGACTGTAGGAGAAAAAACAGAAGACCCTCGTAAACAGCATAACTAAGTCAGTAAATACAGATGTTATTTTTCCCATGCACACATTTGCATAAAAAGACAAAGGTGACTAGATGTTAATAGGACTTATACCTTAACAGGTAGACTCACATAATTCTTGTTTTCCCCAAACTTCCTATGATGAAAATGTATCATTTTGTAACAAATATCAAGATTTAGTAGCACTGTATGAGGAAACTTGATCCTAACTAATGTACATTCTCAGTCCCACCAATTTTTCTATGAAAGTTGAACCAATATTAAATTACTTTAGCCATTTAATACAACTTTTCATTGTTCTCATTCATGAGTTCAAAAACACTTGGGAAAATTTAGTGGCTGAATACATGTAATTACTACTATCTAATTTTTTTTCAATTAAATATTTGCTCAAAATCTATTCTGTAAATTCTTGGGTCGGTACAGGTGCTAGCCTGTGCCAGGGCCAGACTTCACTGGGGTAGACATGGACATCACCAGCTATGTGGAATTAGAAATCAAAGTGTGGCCATCTTTGGCCTATGTGTTAAAATGCTATAAATCTTCCATGATATCCCTATTGAAACAGATTAGAACCAAGGATTTTAAGGAAACTCTAGTACTTTTCTACTAATGATACTTTTATTGAAAAATGGGGAATATAGTTGTTAATCTCAGTGTTCTGTTACCTCCTTTAGATATTGCTGAAGTCTAACCACCATTTTTGAAGTACTATTGCTTGTGCACACACCCGGGAATTTCTGACAACATTAATCTCAGCAGATTTCCACTTTTCAACCAGTTTCTCAGGACATGGAATGACACTATTCTAAATGAATTTGTCTTATCTTATGAGATACAAAGATTTTGGTGGCAAACAACTAAAGGTTTTGATTCTGAGGTTTAAGCATCTTTAACTCCAAAACAGAGCCAGGTAAGTCAGTAGGGAACCAACTAATCTCCCTCCTGGGGTTCAAAGTATACAAGGTATAAGTTACAATGATGGGGGAGGCACAGTTTCAACCCCAGGAAGAGTTGCTAGATACCACAAGGAAGAAGGATGGCATGTGGCTCGGAGAACAGGGAGGGGAGTGCAGAGGCAGTGCTCTCTAGTTATAGTATACAGAACACACTCTGACCAAGAACAATTCTTATATGAGCCTTGTAATCGCCTGTGGGGCACAGCCCAGAGAATACCACTCCCTCCGGTTTATGGGGGGAGGAAACGGAATACTAAAGTAATCAAGGACCTTGTTCAAGGTTACTCCTGACACCCTCTGGGGAAGACCTCAATCCTGCTGTCACCTTCTGTCTGCTCTGGTAGGTGACCAGTCTGTCCCACTTAAACCTTCCACACTATGACTTCTTTTCATTTACTTCTTGTCTTCCAAATACCAGTTATGCCAAAGGAAAGGAGGGTGGTCAAGATGGGGAATTATACAAGAGAAGTTTTGCTTTCAAAATGTGGGGTGATGAATGACTAGATCTTTCTTCTTTGTGAGCAAGTAGTATGTGCTTATGGGAGAATCTTCTGTGAGTAGACCCTGGGACATTTCATTCATGAGAGCCAAGGGGAACAGAAAGTGGTCAACGTCTGAGACATCAGTTACTAAAGAGAAGATCATTAAGGCAGTTCAAAAGATTTATACACATTTATTAAATCTTCTATTTTGCACTGAGAAATACTTACTTTCTGTATATTAAGCAAGGGATAATAACTAGCAATTGAAACACACATCGAAATGCACTAATTTCTACAGCATGGACGCCTTGCACTTTTTTAACAAATAAAGAGGCCACTGAGAAAAGGAAGGCAGACAATACTGTGTAAAACAAGCCAAGTCCAGGACAGGGCGCTTTCTTCTTGGCTTCTGAAAAAGATTAAATTCTGATTAGTTCTGGCTTCCAAGTACATATTCCATCATTTTCCCTTAGAAATTGAGAAAAATGCACTATTACCCATGGTTAGAGCACAGATAAGACCCTCTAAACATGTCCATGTGGTGGTCTCCCCCTATCCATTATGAGGAACCTATAGACGAGAGAGCAACAATATAAACCTGTATTTTTAAAATGTTCTGCCCAATAAAATGTTCTGCTCTTTAAAGAATCATTCCTCACTTTGGAAGTCAAGACATAAAAAGGTTGCCAAGATGGTAAGAGAAATCTTGAAGAAACACCTGTCAAGATGGAAGTGAAAATTTGTTCCAGGGATAACATCTTAGAGCCTCTCACCAGGGAACTTGCTTTAGGAAGAAAGTATCTGTTCTGGAAATATACTGTCATCTGACTTCCCCCACAAGCCTATGAACTTTTCTAAGGCTGGGATCTCAGCAGTCTTATTCGTGCCTGACACACAGGAGACCTGAATAAATATGTGGTGAAAGGAGAGCCTGCAAGAGAACGTCATAGAAAGACTTGAGGGTCTAATGTTACTGGCAAGAATGTAATCTGGAAAGGCTCCTTTTCTGTTGTGTAATTGTGAACTGCAATTTTGCCTCATCTTATCCTTATTTCCTGTCTTAATATGAACCAGGAAACTGGTGCTTTCTTTAGGCCATCAAATATTTAATCTATTAAGAACCTGTGTGGCATTAAACTTTCATTCTATGCCCTTG
This sequence comes from Nannospalax galili, assembly GCF_000622305.1. Classification (NCBI taxonomy): domain Eukaryota; kingdom Metazoa; phylum Chordata; class Mammalia; order Rodentia; family Spalacidae; genus Nannospalax; species Nannospalax galili. The sequence continues at coordinate 737,083 of NW_008355723.1, forward strand.
TTTCCTATCATAACAGAGCTTGCTTTAATCTCAAGCCTGTTACTGAGGAGGGCAAAAGGCAGCAGGGGAAGCAAAGAACTCCCTAAAACATAGACCACACATTGAAGACTACAGCTACCCCTCTTCAGCTAACTGGTTATCACATATACATATAGATGTGCATATATACATGATATGCAAGTGACTCCTGTCAATGAACAGTACAGTGGGGATGCAGGATGTGTGGACACATGTAATTAACTAGAAAACTAAGATGGCTACTCCCATCTGAGAATGTACAAAACGATACTTAGCTATGGAACACTATTGTGTAATTATGTTCTCTTTTGAAAATGCCCTTCTCTGATAAATGATATGCCAAGTAATATATTTCAACATCCTCACTTTAGGTACCTTTGTCCACAAATGACTATAAATCATGACCATTGATGGTAGTCTCTCCAGGGACACTGTACGGCCTGGACTTTGCACTTAGTGATACCATTCTCATCAGACTCCTCCTTCATATGCTAGGTACACAGCTGAAGACTACGTTGGAGCTGGCTGCTGCCCTTCTGTTATAGGAGCCAGAAGCCTCCATGCTGCCCTGTACCTGAGTGCTCCAATACCATGGAAATGAACTGCACACACCCACTCAGGCCATGACAAAGCAACTTTAGAAGACTCCAAGCGAAGCACCACAAATGCATGCCTTGGCTGTGGTCAGCCTTAGAGCTGGGCTTCTGAAATTACAAAATTTAGGTCCAAATAAAACAATTTTCTTAAAAGAAACCCAACCCACACATATAAATCTCCACCCTCAGACAGAACAGAATGAGAAATCCTGGGACAGAAAACATCTTCCTGGTCTGTTAATTCAAGGATCTTCTCCAACTTCAACTTTACTTTTTCTCCAAGAATTTCAACTTAATATAACGATTTAACTCTTTTCAAATGGATCTTTTCCTATAAAACACTTTTAAAAAAGCACATAAACACTTAAGGTTCATGTTTCCTGACCAGGACAAGACAGGTGACAGAGGGTTGAACTGAACTTCATTATTTGTTAATGAAGGCAAGGAAGAGTTCTGTTCAGGCAAACCTCAATTTCTTAATGAATAAAAATTTCATTTCTCTCTGTCAGTGAGGATGAGCAAATGAGTGGGGTAATCCAAAGAGGCATTTACTCGTGAATATATTTCCACACTCAATTTCCACTGCAAGCCTGTCTAATCAGTCCAAACAAAGCTGAAAGGTGAACTTTTCAAATTAAGCGGTCACTATGCAACTTCCAGAAGAAAAGTAAAAACCTGTTTTCCTCAGTTTCTTTATCCTCTGCTTTAAGCTGGACATTCACAAACCTGATTGGGAACTAGAATCACCCGAGTAGCTTTTTACAAATTCCAATTCCAGGTCCCACCCCAGAACCTCAGGAACTTTGTAAAAGCTCGTTTGAGGTCCACTGATGGACTAAGGTGCTCACTCCCTCTAGGGGAAGAGAGGCACAATACTAAAATAGCTTCTCATTTTGCTTCAGTCTAAGATCTACATTGTTCCCCAAGGTGACAAATAGCTATCTTAGGAGAGTTATGAGCTGTCCAGTAAGATTATCTGAGAAAGTAAGAAAAAGGGATAAGTTACAACCTGAACTTGAAAATGAGTTTTGATAAGATAACCACTTAGGATCAAGGGTCTCAAAATCAAGCATGGTGGTGCATGCCTGGAATCTTGGCAAACAGGAGGCTTAGGCAGGAGGAGGACCCTGAATCTGAGTCCATTCTATCCTGCATATGGAGACCCTGTCCCCAGAAATGGATAGTCTAAAATAAGGCAGTAAAAAGTCCAATGCCAACAATACAATAATTTATGGCATTGTTTTTTTTTTTCCAGAATAACTTATCATTGGGAACGTTTTTCGAAACTGGAAGTCAAGATCCTTAGGTACATTCAGTCACATGCTACCCGAGTATACAGTAACTCTCACTGATCTGCAAATGGGAAACAAGTTGGGAAGAACCCACTCAACAGTAAGCCAGAATGACACCTAGCCACAGGGTGAGAAACTGACTTCTTCCAGGGCTTGCCCACATGGTCAACCCTGCATGGGGTACCTGTCTTGGACGCTGGAGCCCATGCAAACAGAATTAGAAGATTGATCATTTCTATTGGCCTTTAGGACCGAAATGCATGAAAAATCATCTTTCTGAGACCTTGCTCTCTAAACTCTGGGAACTGCATATAAGAAGAGGTAAAAAAAAAATCCCAAGCCATACTTAGGGGAGGAGACCCAGGAGTTGAGGTAGTGAAAAGGGTGTAACTTTGTCCTAAAAGATTTCCTATGCTTTCTTCTAGCAAGTTGTGCCAGTGGAAAGCGCCCTAGGCTGGGTCTCCAGCAAACTGAAAGCCTTACCATTGCTGCTCTGACCTGCCCTATCTTACCTACACAAGTCAGACCCTGGTAGAAAAACAAAAGCAAAAACAAAAAAACCAACCTTTCCACGACCTGACTTTACCCCTTTGTGGAAGAAGGGGTTCGAACAAGGTCCATGGTTCTTCACGAGGGATTTTATCAAGTTGAGGCGTTTTTTGTTCTTTTTTTTTAAACAATTGCTAAAACGGCCTCCTATCCCCCAAAAGGTTGAGAGCCAGTGGTCCCCACTCAACTCTGCCTCTCCAAGATGCAAAGGTCGCGGAACAAACACTCTCCTAGAATCCGATGCTCCCCAACTTCCTCTTCAGGGTGTTCCTTTTACCACCAAGATGAGGGTTCCAGGTCAGCTTCCTCCCGACCTCGGCCTGGCCTTCCTCGGTGACCATTCCCCTTCGACCTCCGTGGGGCACACCAAACTGCCTTTTGACTGCAAGGTCCTGCCCCGCAGCACTAAGCACGGGAGCAGCCTCGGAGTCCCCATAGGGTTGCAAACACTCAGAAACTTTCTGGGGTCCAGGTGCCGGCGGGGGCACAGGGGGCAGGTGCTCTGCAGCACCCCCAGGGGTGACAGCTCGCCCACTTTCCCGGGGGCCCCAGGGAGGGGAGGGAGGGAGGGAGGGGATGCAGGGGATGGCTGTGCGGTGGGCACGCTCCCGGGCTGCAGAGAGGCCGCCCCGTCCAGCCCCGCACCGTCCTGCCCGAGCACTCACCCCGCTCCGCGCCCGAGCCGCACGGCGAGGTTCCGCACAGCCAACACCTGCCGGGGGGGTCCGTAGGCTCCTCGCCCGCGCTCGGGACCGCGCACTCCGCCAGCAGCTGCTCCGGTTCCCGCAGCTCCACCGCCTCGGCCGCGGGCTGCGCCGCGCTCTCCGGGGGCCCCATCCCGTGGCCCGCGCTCTCTCCGCAGCTGCGCGCCGTCTGGCGCCCCCGAGCAGCCACCCGGCTGCCCGGCTCTTCCGGCCGGCGGTGGGCCAGTGCGCATGCGCGCGCGCCCGCCCTCCTGCTCCCCCCACCCGCTTGCCGCTCGTCTGTCCTGCTCTGCCCTCCTGACCCGGGTGCCCGGCGCCAGCTGCCCGTGGGGAGCCCTGCCACGTCGCTCGAGCTGCGGTGCCCACAGGTGGCGGGGGGCGTCCGTCCCTTTGCTGCTGCGGCCAGACTAGGCGGCACCCTGATCCTTTCTGCCTTTGGACCGACAGGGGAGGACACTGGGTTCCCGGCTCCCGGTGCCACGGCTCCTATGGTCTTCCGTTGCCATAGAGAGAATGGATATTTATTGGTGTGGCACCATATGCAGCATCTCTGGGATGGACTGGAAACTACAAAGCATTGTCTCGGTTTTTAAGCATTAAAATTGTTTTCTGTGGTATCTCACTGCCAACTGACCAAGGGGGTAGAATTTTCCAGATTTTATAAGTTTTTTTCCCCCAAGTAGTATGCAATTAGGGAAAACAACTAGAAAACGGAGCAGAGCTTATTTGTATGGGCTTTACAATACTAGATATGCATTACTGATATATTCTCAGCATCTCTAGCCCAATCGCCCTTTCTGTCCCCCCCGCCCCGTCTCCCTCTCTCCCTCCCTTCCCTCCCCTTGCTTTAATTTGGCCAGTTACAAGATTCAAATAATCTGACTAGATCCAGTAAAGTTAAAAGAAACACATCATTTGCCCCCAAGATTTGCTAACCGCCTCCTCGTGTTTGTTTCTTTTCTCTCTCATTCCTTTGCTTGCTTTAAATGCTTGCCTAGACTTTGGGCAAGGGCAAACGTGCCTAAACTGTTCTAGATCCAGTCCCCAACCAGATTACCAAACAAGGGCGTGAGGTTAGCCTTTATACAGGCATTGGCACATACCGGTTCTTAGCAGAAACAGTACTGGACTTGAAGTTAGGAATCCTAGTTCTCACCTGAGAACTCAGTCACCACTGTGCCCCATAAAGACTTAATTATCTCCTTCACTGAATAGAGATGAAATGTTTCTCTGCCTACTTTTCAGAGTTGTTATCAAATACCATGCAGTGACTTGGGTCACATCACTTGGAAAATGTTCCTAGAAAACCAAGATGTATTTACCTAGTCTGAACAAAGAATTTATCCTCCAAACTGGAATCTTTTCTTATGTTTTAGAATTGAATTAAAAGAGGGAACTCTTGTAGGGCAAGACAAATAAACTGGGACCATCTTAAGCAAACTGAGACAGGTGGCTACTTCAATTCTAACTTGACTAGTATATACCTTTTCCTTCTCTGAAAAAGAATTTGTTACCTACGAAAAATACAACAGTTTTTGTTGTTGCTTTCATGGGAAAATGCAGGAAGGGATGGTGACAGTGGAATTCCACAATTCAGAAGAGTTCCTGTTGGAACAGATCAGGTTCTTTCACACCTAACCTACAGTTAACATATGATGCAGCAATTTCACTAAGCAGGAACTTTGAGCAGATAGGTGTATTCTAAGAAGCACTGCACAGAGCCAAAAGGTGAATAACAACCAAAATGTCCAAATAGATGATTATGAAGAACAAAGAAGCTTTGTTCTTCAGGAGAGGTATGGACTGTGGGGAAGGTTTGTTTGAAGGATTGATCCTTTTCTGCAGTGGTTGAAGTTGAGATGGTGGCTGGGAAGTATGGTCAGGATGAAAGAAGTGTAATGGCTTGAGAAGTTCCCTGACCACTACACATTCAACACCACCCTTGGAAAGAGAACCACATAAGAGAAGAAAATGGGTACCATACTGGAGTGGCTAAGGGATGGCCTGCAGCTTATTCTCTTTAACTTACTTCCCCTCCACTGGTGACCTTGCTATATGAATGATAACAATCATATTCAGCCTTTCAACAAACAAAAGCAATACAGATAAAAGGCAACCAGGAGTTATGAGCCCAGCTCTGCTGCAGCTCCACCCAGGAGAGGTATGGACTGGTTAAAATTCTCCCTTGAGCTTTGTTATTTAAGGGTGTTGGTGCCAAGGACACTGAATTGCTGAGAAGTGCATCTCTCCTCCCCATGGTGTGATGAATGGGTGGAGACCAGTTCAGACCCACTGCATTAATCCAAATGTAGTTCTGACCCCAGGTAGAGGGGGCAGAGAGGAAGGAGTTACTTTGGTGTGGATAGGAGATTTAGTGGGCAGGGTTCATTGACTGGATATGAAAGAACTTTGCTTCTGTATACTAAATCCCTCAGTGGGCTGTGACTGGAGAGATTCCATCTTCCAGGGAAAACGAGTTCTCCGTTTGATGTCAGTGAGCAACGAAGGTGGCACCTGGAGCTCTAGTGACAGGAAGGAAGATGAAAGGATAGGAAAGGTAGATTCCTACTTACAACTGGAAATCCAAGATCCTCACATTCTTGTGGCAGCAGATGGAGTCTCAGTGTTGCAAGAGTTAGACTCCAGATTTCCACTACTGTTTGCATGCCAAAATATTCCCAAGTAGCATATGTGTATATTAGGAGCCTTTTGTCTCTCCTGTGTCACTCAAGACATATCAGACTGGTATCTTTATCTTTGTTTGTTGTTTGTGGGGAAATAGGGTTTCACTCTATTGTCTAGGCTGGTATTAAACTCATTCACTCAAGCCTTTGTAACCAGCCTGCCTGGCAAGAGTGAATATAGTCTAAAGAGACCCTTGTGGCTATTTGGCTACTGAAACAATGGACCCCAAGAAATTAGAATTTGGAGGAAGATTTGTAAATTGTCAAACAGCCTTCCTGGAGAGATTTGAAATGGAGACAGTGCTGAGTGAGGGACCACACCTTGGAGATGGACTTAGGGGATCACTGGATTTCTTTGTTCCTCTTTCCAATGCAACTACGTTGAATAAACCTTCTTTTTTCTGCTTTTCACTATGAACTTGACATTTAATTGGATTATTGAGGAAAACTAGCCAAACCTGATTTGTTGGGGAACAAGATGACCCTAATTCTGGTAACAATCTCACTGTATTGCCCAGGCTGGTCTTAAGACATTCACTCAAGCGATCATCTCCACTAAACCTCCTTAGTAGCTGGGCTACAGGCATGGCCCAAGCCTGGCTATACTGGTATCTTGCTACTGATTTCAAAGTCTGCTTCCCTCATTCCCACCAAGAAAGCATAGATCCTTGTCCATTTAACCAGAAATGTATTCCATGACTTGGGAAATAGTAATTTGTTCCAAAGAGTGAAGCTTAATGTTTATGTTTTGGAAAAAATCATTACAGTGGAACATAAATGATATTTTGAAATAATCTTGTTAAAGAGGGAACAGGCAAAAGAGGTCATTTGGGATAAATGTAAACTAGTACACATGAAAGACAAAATATACTGTTCAAATAAATGATAAGACTGACTTCAGAAATAGAACAGGAAAAAAGAGAATAAAGGTAGCTTGTCAAAAAATTATGTATAAAATTACGTGATTCAGAAATTCCACTAAGCAGGAACTTGAACAGATATTCGTATACCTGTATTCACAAAAACATTATTCACAGAGCCAAAAGTTGAATACAATCTAAATGTACACCATATGGACAAATAGATGGATAAAATATGGTATACCTCATATAATGGAATATTACTCAACATCAAAAATGAAATTATGACCCAAGCTACAACACTGATGGATCTTGAAGACATTATGCAAATAAAGCAGGCATAAGTGATGTTGTATAATTCTAGTTCTCATCAAATTCATAGAGACAGGAAATAAAATGGTGGTTGCCAGAGGCTGGGGTGGGAAAGGAATGGGGAAATTAACGTTTGATAGGTATAGTCTCCATTTCAGTTGATGGAGGAGTTCTGTAGATAAATAGCTGTGATGGTAGTATAGCAATGTCAATATACTAATGTCAATGAACTGTATACTTAAAATGGTTAAAATTGTACCCATTATGGGAATATCCATTTTGTTGAAATTATTTGTTTTTGAGATAGGGCCTCATGTAGCTCAGGCTGGCACTGAGTTCTGTGTGTAGCCAAAGATAATCTCGAACTTCTGATCCTCCTACCTCCAGTGCTAGGATTACGGACATGCACTGCTTTATGTGGTTCTGAAAATTGAGCCCAGGGCTTTATGCATGATAGTCACACACTCTTCTGACTAAGCTACAGATGTAGCTACCCCTCAAACTAATTTTTAAAAGGTAACAATTCCCAAAACCTTGAGAGTGTACAATAGTCAGTTTAAAAACCAGCAGTGTAGCCAGGTATGATGCCATACACCTGTAACCCAGGTACTAGAGAGGCTGAGGAAGGGGGATGGGGAGTTCAAGAGTAGCCTGGGCTACATTGGAAACCCTATCTCAAAGCAAAGCAACCAACAGCTAAAGTCTCTCTACCCCCAACAATGTAGATCCCTAGTTGCAGATAACCTCGGTCTGCATTCCCACTAAGATGTGTGATGCATTTTTCTTAGCACCAACCTTGATCTCTCTTCAGTTCCGGTTCGTAATTCAAGAGAAGATTAGTGAAATGTTTTGGGTTTGGTACTCAAGGGGGACACTGAGAAGAATTATCTTTTTGGGTTAGAGGTTTATCAGAAGAGTTATTAACACCATACATAGCAGCATGACAAGGTGTCTGACGAGAGTTCAGGGTCACATGGCTGAGGTCTCAGAGAAAGAGGGGAGGTTCTATGCTACGTGATTCCCAGGTGACAATGGGAAAAGAGCCTGTGTTAGCCTGGGACCTATATGTTAAGAGAGCCCCAGCTGCAAATGGGCGTGACTTGAGCACCAGCTGGCCTGGGATCTAACAATGAACATAAAAGAGGTAAAAGGAAACATCCGTCCTTTAGTGCCTTCTAAACCTTTCAGTGCTTTCCAGCTAGACAATTCTAATGTGAAAACATGTGAACTTGGAACTCTACAGTTTCTTCTCTGGAGGCAGAGGGTAAAGTCCTTATCAGATTTTGGAAGTTTCTTTGAAGTCCTGTGTTCCATCTTAAAAATTTATGCCAATGTTCCTTTCTAGTTTGTCTTCATCCCATGTGTCTTCATCCCATTTTTTTATGTAACAAGTCTAATTGAGTGCTTACACTAGATGATTCCTAACAGAGATCAAGTGGGAAACAAGAAACAGGGCTGCTGACCTCTCCAGTATGGGAATAGAGATGATGGAGAAATGCAAAAAGTGATGCTGGCGTTAATTATCCAGCATCATGCAAACCAGGTGCTGCAGAGCTGGGGTCCCATTAGGGCTAGGCTTTCTGTTTGCTCCCAATTTGACAGACTTCTGGGGAGTCAGCATGCTGGGTCTGTGTGATTGGGAAGCTCTGGATGGTTCTCCTAGCTCTTCTGGCCCCCGTGCCCTCAGCTCTGAGTCTCAGGGCTGCAATCTCACGAGCAGAGGAGCTCCCTTGCAGGCCTTAGCAGCTCCTACTGACACTCTCTTCAGTTCTCCCTTGTTTTCCTCCTCAGGTCTGTTCCCACATTGTGAAAGGTAACTCCTATATATGTAAATGATTCCTCACACCGTGGGGGACCTTTATGCTCTCTGAGAACTTACTTTTGTTTATAGATTCTCTGGTACTGAACATTCCTTAGGGTTCAGCTTGGCCCTAAATGATACTGTGTAATCCATGTTAACCTCAGACTTGTTATGGTTTGAGATCTGGATTCTACTCAACTCTTGTTTTAATAATTAACATTTATAAATACTCCAAATATGCCATGCATGATTGGGTGCATTGGTTCATTTAATCCTCAGGTGAACTTTACCAGGCAGTTCAGCACAATTGTTAAAAGCAGGGCTCTGACATCTACTAACTGCTGCAGGGTCCGGTTTTGTCTGTACCAATTGCCAGCTGTGTGGTTTCAGACAAATGAAAGTCTCTCTCTCTCTCTCTTTCTCTCTCTCTCTCTCCTCACCTGTAAAATGGAAGAATAATAGTATTTAGATGCTGTGGGGATGAGAGAATTCATGGAGACCCCCCGAATAAATGCTCTTTTTTCTGTAAAATGTGCATTATAGGGACTGGAGAGATGGCTCAGCAGTTAAGAGCACTGGCTGCTCTTGCAGAGGGCTCAGGTTCAGTTCCCAGCATCCACATGGTGGCTGACAACCATCCATAACTCTAGTTCCAGGGGATCCAACACCTTCTTCTGACCTCCATGGGCATTGTACCAACTCAGGGGTGCCTTACATACATGCAGACAAAAACACTCATACACATAAGATAAAAATAAATGCTTTTAAAAATATTTTATTATTTTTATTTTATGTGTATGAGTGTATTGCCTGCATGTATGTGAGTGCACCCATGTCGTGCAATGCCTCGGAGGTCAGAAGAGGGCTTCGGATTCCCCTGGAACTGGAGTTAAAGGCGGTTTGTAGCTGCCATGTGGATGCTGGGAATCAAACCCGGGTCCTCTGCAGGAGCAGTCAGAGCCTTTAACTGCTGAGCCATGTCTCCAGTCCCAAAAAATAAATTAAAAAAATTAAAAAATGTGCATTATAGCTAAGAAAAGTGCAGCTCAGAGGTGTTAAAGAACCTGCTCAGAGTCACCACTGATGGGAAAGGGCGGAGAAGGGATTAGAACCCAGAACTGAACTCAGATTGTTAGACCCCTCAGTGGGTGGTCTAGATGACTCAGCATTTAATTACCAGGATTGCTGGCTTCTGAGTGCACCTTATTAGAGTAGCTTCTTCCACCTGATACATTGCCCTGGCAATACTGTACACCCCCCACCCCCGGCGCGCGCGTGCGCGCGCGCGCGCGCGCACACACACACACACACACACACACACACACACCGCTTTCTGTGCTGCAGTGATGCTGTGCGTTTAGCATTAGGTTTATGGTATCTCAGAGTCTCATCCTGCTTTGTTGGACACCACTGCCATGTTTGAACTCTGCCAAGAACATACTTAGCATAGGTGCAAATCACCACCAGCCAAGAATGCCTATGATGGCAAAGTCAGATATGCAATTATGTAGACTCAAGTTCTTAAGCACAGTGTCCTTTGCACTGGGATTAGACTATATCGACTGTTCTGTGAATATCTGCCCTTGTGAACAGGCCACATTTATGTTGCTAATGGATTCCTGAGCCCCTGCAGAGAGATGTCCTTTGATCTGCCTACCTTTTGTTCCTGAATACCCTGTGAGTGCTGGGAACCCAGCTGGGTCCTCTGCAAGAGCAGCCAGTGCTCTTAACTGCTGAGACATTTCTCCAGCATCCATGATTATTTTTCTAAAAAGAGTTTTATGGAAATTTCAGTCCTACAGAAAAAATGTACATCTTAATGAATGATCCCATATCAAGCATGCTCCTGTAAACAGGACCCAGATCAAGAGGTAGAGCATAGTTCTCTGAAAATCCATCCCATGTGTCTTTCCTATCACTATATGCTCCAAAAATAAGTGCTTGTTCAGGCCTTCTAAAGTTATGCATTAGTCATACTTGTTTAAGCGTCACATAAATATTATATGGTACACATTTGCTGTGCTTTGACTGTGTCCTCTGAAGTTCATGTTGGAAACTTAATCCTCAGTGTAAGCAGTGTTGGGAGGTGGGACTTTTAAGAGATGACCAGGTCCTCAGGACACTGCCCTCTTGAGTGAAGTGATGCCATTATCATGGGGTGAGTTAACCACGAGGAGAATGGGTTCCTGGTAGAGTTTGGCCCCCTTCGCTCTCTCTAGTGCTGGTGCTCTCTCGTCCTTCTACGTCTGCCATGGGATGAGACAGCAAGAAGGCCCTCATCAGATGTTGGCATCTAGAATTGAAAAAAAGAAGTCTGTTCTTTAAAAGTTATCTAGACTCAAGTTTTCTATTATAGTAGCACACAATGGAAATATGCTTTTATGTGATGTCTTTCACAATTATTTGTGAGATTCATCTGTGTAACTTCTTGGTTTTAGTTGGTTTGTTCTCTTTGCTGTATGATACTATATTGTATGAGTATTCCATGCATCATCAACAATGCTGACTATGATAAGGGGAACTGCTATATTTAGAGCTAGATGTCTCTTGCCCACTTACCTTCTTCCCACTGCAAAACATTGGACAGATTATTGGACCCGAGTTCCAAAGCTATTATAATGTACTCTCTATATGTTGAACCCTAAAACTCACATTCATATTTATTCACAAACATATGTCATCTGTATACTTACTATGTGCCATGTGCCATTTCAGACACTAGAACAGGAGGCCCTTGGAATTTCAAGGCCCTTGAGGGAGTAGAAACATAAGTAGATAATGACCATGTTCTGTAATGTTGGGAATAACTAAAACTGTGGCTTTGCTAAAATTACTTAAATGGTGTAATTTTTTAAGTATTCCATTTTTACAAAAAGTCTCAGCCTGCATTAGGAGACCTGATCTTCTGGAATTCCCAGAGGTGTCTTTATGGATCATTTAGATAGATTTAGACAGATTAAAGAGAGTCGTTCTTTTCAAAGGGTCTCAGTATTCAGTCAGTTGAGAAGATCCCATTAGGCATCAAAGAAATGCTAGTGTTGTTTCCCACAGGCTTTCCTTCCTCTGTCCCCCTTAGATGCCCTCAGCCGTTTTCACTTCTTACTTATATCCTCTCTCAGGCAGCTCATCACTCTCTGGGCTTTAACCATCTCTGGTATCAGTCCGTGACTCCAGTATCCTTAACTCTGTTCCAGTTCTGTCTTTGAGTTCATATTTAAGTACACTGATTTTAAGCATCTATCAAATACCTCCACTGGCACATCAGTTCAACAGGTGTACAGCCGTGTGAAGCCAGGCCTCCCTTTTCTAAACTCCACATCTTCCTCCCCCTCCATATTCAATTCTTTCTGATTTTCTCTTTTTATTCTAATCTGTTTCTAAACCATGATTTAGAATATGGATCTGATCTTACTGTTTCTTGGCTTAAGAATCATTCATACTCTCGATTACCCACAGTAGTTCTTAGTAGCACTGCAATTCCCTTAATTGTGCTGCCGTGAACTAAGATGTGCCCAAGCTGACCAAGAGTGCTACAGGCTGGCCTACTGCACATGCATTCATTTTCCTTGTTTAGAATGAGTGGAAACTTAGAAATGACTGGCCACAAGATTTATCCCAAACTTCAGATCCTCTCCAACTTCTCTGGTCTTGTCTCTAATATCCTAGAAAGCCATTTCATCACATGTCAAGCTGTTGCAAACTTCTAAGCTTTGCACAGAGGCCAAGCTCTTCTATTATCCTGAAGTGAACTCTTTTTTTTTCTACCTGGCAAAGTTTTGCACATCTTTTGAATTTTTTAATTCAAGCTTTGCCTTCCTTAGTAGACTTCTCTGAGTTTCCAGGGAGCAATTGGCTGGGCTAACCAGTATACCTCATAATCTACCTCCATTATGTTCTTTCACTGTAACTCATAAACTCTATTATAGACTTCCTCTGTACCTCATAATCTACCTCCATGATGTGTTTCCACTGTAACTTGTAATCTCCTGTGTTTTGTGCTTTCATTGTAACTCATAATCTCCTCCCTTATGTGTTTTCACCATAACCCATAATCTACCTCTATAATGAGGCCATCATCGTGTTGAAGAATATCTTTTGGTTTGTATGTTTATTTCCTCTGCTAGTTTGTAAGTTGTTTCAGGCTTTTTCATCTCTGTTTTTCCACGATTTGGTGCAAAGAAAAGGTCATGATCTGGTGTAAGGAAAGGTCAGGTGAACCAAGTACATTAAAATAACATACAGTTAGGATGGGTAGGTTATGCTGCTGTGACAAGTTTCTCAATCAAGCTGATACCAGTCTGGTTATTCGACCAATGGATATTAGTTATCAACTCATGCCTCTATAGTCACTCTGGAGAATTATGTGTGCTTATGTGTGTGCACCCTCTTTCTTAAAATGTGTGATCCAGTACACATAACATGAACTGAATGTGTGATTTAGTGGCATTAATTATATTCACTACGATGGAAAACAATCACCACTGTCTAGATCCAGAAAATGTTTATAACCCCAGATGGAAATACCCTCCTTAGTATACAGTCATGTTCCGTTCCCACTCCACCTGCTCCTGGCAGCTGTTAACCTGCTTTGCCTGCTCTGGTCATTTCATATGAATGGAATCATACATTATGTATCCTTTGGTGTACAACTTCTCTAGAGAAATGTTTTCAAGTTTCATCTATGTCTTAGTACATATTAATACTTCATTACTACTTATAGGTAAATAATACTTCATATATATCATATTTTATGCATCTATTCATTAGTTGATACTATTTTCTCTATTTTTGGCTCTTGTGAGATGAGGTGCCATAAATATTTGCATACAACAACTTTTATTTGAATATTTCTTTTGTATCTTTTGATGTAGCTGGGTCATATGGCAATTCCATGTTTAATTTATCAAAAAAAAATATTTTCCACAATGTCTGAACCATTTTAGATTTCCTCCAGCAATATCCAAAGTTTCCATTTCTCTACATTTTCATTACCGCTTATTATTTTTCATTAAGAAATCATTGTCACTGTTATTGGGCCTATATATGTTTTTGATACAGTTACAACACTCCTATTTTAGTGGCTAATGCAAGTCACATGATCATATGTAGCTTCAAGGCAGGTGGGAAGCCCAGTCTGCTCATATGTGAAAAAGGGTTGTACTGGATATTTGTGCACAACCCTAATCACATGGTTAATATCAAAGAGCATGAGTGATTCAATCAATGACTCATCATTGCCATATGCAATCAGGCTACTATCTCTTAAATACTATAAAGTTTCCAGAAGGAAATGAACAGAGAATCACTGAGCATGACACAGCTATAAACTGAAAGACACGGAAAGGGGATAGAAAGTTCAAGAAGGGAGCAAAACAGAACAAATTTCAACCACCAGCTCGATGTGGTGGTGTACTCAGAAGGCTGAGGCAGGATGATCATGAGTTTGAGGCCAGCCTAAGCTACATAGCAAGACTCTGCCTCAAAAACCACAAATCAGTCTGGAGAGATGTTTCAGCAGGTGAAAGTGCTAGACATGCAAGTCCGAAGACCTACGTTGGAGCCACAGAATCTACGTAAAAAAGCTGATGTGGTGGGCCACATCTGCAGTCCTGTCATTCTTATGGCCAGATGGGAGGCAGAGACAGCTGAATGACTCATAAGTGCCAGGCCAGTTAGCCTGGAGTATAACTCAGCCCAGCAGTAGAAACAAGAGACTCTAAGCAAGGTGGAAGAAAACCAACTGCTGAAAACTGTCCTCTGTCCTCCACACATGCAAATTGTGGCATACATGTGCACATTCTCTCTTTCTCTCTCTCTCTCTCTCTCTCTCTCTCTCTCTCTCTCTCTCTCTCTCTCTCTCTTCCCCCCTTTTCTCCCCCTCTTTCTCTCATAGATAACATAATTTTTAATAATTAAAAGCAAACATAAAACAGCAGCAAAACTCTTCTAAAGTACATTGTCTTATTTTGTTAATTGATTATAATTACACTTTAGGAAAACATACCAAAAGATGTTGTTTTGGAAAAGAAAGTGCCTCTTCTTTTTAGTACAAAGTATAGTACAGTCAGACGCCCAGTGACAACAGTAACTGCAGCAGTACATTTTGTTAGATAAATTAACTAAATAAACATTTTCTGATGAAATTACAAAATCAACCTTAAAAATATGGGAATAAAAATCTGTATAGAGGAATTTTACCAAAAAGGAACAGTTGGTACAAACAAGCTTCCCGTCACCCAACAATCCTCCTCTGGAGTTCCCCCGAATGGGGTAACCAGTTGGCAGCTTGGTGCAAACTTGAAATGATCAGTTTGTTTTCCCTGCACCCCTGATGTGTAGAGGTCACTGCAGGTGGCATGAGGTAGCTGCTCTTTATTTTCTGGACTATATTAATATGGCAGAATTGCCTAGAATGTTCTTTTTATCCTTCCTGGCATTGACTCCACATACACAGTCAAGTCACGCTAGATATTTCAAAGTCAAAAAATATTTACATTTTGGAAATAAAAATTATCTATGGGGGTTTGTCAGGGTGGACAAGCACTTTGCACTTTGGCCAGTGTATAGCTGTGTAATCAATAAATAAACTTTCATTATTCAAACTATCTTGGTTTGAATCTCAATTCCACCAACACTAGTTGCACATTCATAGATATAACTTATTAATCTAGTCAATATAGCATTTAGACTTATATATATATAAAACGCTTAGAACAACAGGGCACACAGTGAACAGTACAAATGTGATAGCTTTGATTGCTTCAGGATTCTGTCCCCCACCCCTTTTTTTTTGCTGGCAGGCACTCCCTATAGCCTAGCTGGCCTGGAACTCACTATGTAGACCAGGCTGGCCTTGATCCTGCAGAAATTCTCTTGCCTCTGCCCCTGCCTCTTGCTGGGGTAAAAAGCATGTGCCACTGGGCTGTGTTCCCTCTTGAGGCTGTGTTCCCTCTTGACAGATCACTTCCTCTTCCACTGCTATAAGACCCTCCCCAGGTCTAAACAGCATTGCAAGGCAATTATAATTTTTTACTTAGTATGGCTTGTGTCCCCCAGTAGCTAGGTGTTTGAGGCAGGTGGAGACTTGGTCAGTCTTCAACAGTAAATCCTCAGGTTAGATGACTTGACTTTGTTTCACCCTGACCTCTGTGTGCCCTGAGACAGTTCAAGTGGCCACCCTAATTTACTGGGGATTGAGGAGAGGGAAGAAATTTTCTGAGCTTTCCCAGGACTTTGCAGAGATTCTGAGAAGAAAACTTCTGAGTCACAGCATGCCTGTTGAAGAGACGGTGATCTTAACTGCAGTCTTGCAACATTGCTGCTTGGGCATGTAACTACTGCTTCTGACTGCCCTGCCCCAGCAGGAAATAAAAACACACAACCATTCATTACATGATCTTTGAACTCTTTCATTGCCAAGTAAGGAAGAGATTCACTTGAATTAGTTCAGAAAGGAAAAGGGATAAGGGTGAGTAGAAGGGTATGCAGATTGTATCTCAGAATCCAAGGGCAGGAGCACAGCTGGGTCTCTGCAGAAATGCCATCTTGAGCAAGGTGACCTTGATTCTTCTGAGGCCAGATGGTCCCTGGAAACATGCTCTCCCTGACGCTCTGCTTCTTTCCTTAGGCTGCCTCTTTACTGCTCTATTCAGTGGGCAAAAACCTCCCGGCTACCGAGTTTGTGTGACCTCAGCTCCAGCTGTACTGTGAGAACCACTCATTTGGTAGCCACCAAACTTAACTTCCAGGAGTGCATCTGATTGGTTCAAATGAAGCACTATGTCTCTATTGATCTAATTTATAATCTATAATTGTCTATTGCAAACATCGTTGTGGGTTTAGCAATTCAGTCTGAATAGAGCCCCCCTGGAATGGGCAGATGCTCTGTGTTATGGTTTGGATGTGAAATGTCCCACAAAAGGCTCATGTGTTAAACACTGGGTCCCTAGCTGGTGAATCTATTGAAAGGTAATTATGCCCTGGAGGCTCTAGCCCAATTATTAATTAATCCACAGGTAGATTCGTAATTTGATGGCCTTTCAGGGAGGAAGTAAATCATTAGGGATGTGCCTTTGAAGTAACTTGCCCCTTGTTCCTTCCTGCCTCTTTGTCCTGTCTGCCTCCTGCCCACCCGGCCGTGACAGCTCTGCTCCTCTATACCCTTCTGCCAGGTGTTCTGCCTCCCTGCCAACCAAGGAAGCTGGCCAATCATGGGCTGCAACTTCTTGAACAATTAGTCAAAAGAACTCTTTCCTCCTTTAAAATGACTTTTCTCAGGCATTTGCCACAACAGTAAAACACTAACACAGGCACCTAAACCACATAGCTCATAGTAGACCCCAATGCTACATAAGGTTGGGTCAGGCAAATACCTTTATCTTTCTCATACATATTTTATTGTATTTTTGTGCATTTCATACAATACATATTAATCATATTTAGACCCCTCCCTTATCTGTACTCCTTATAAGCCCCCACCAGATTTTATGCATTCTGTCATATATGCTAAGGTCTATCTGAGTCAAATTTGTGTCCCCATATGTCCCTTGGTATGAATTCATCCACTGAAGCCTGGTCATCCTATTTAGAGTCATTCCCTTAAAGAAGATCAACACTCCCTCACCCAGCAGTGATCAGCTGCCAATAGTTCCTTGGCTAAGGTTGGGGCTTCTTCTATGCTGGGTTTTTGTCTGGTTTGAGTTTGCATAGGTCTTGTGCATGCTGTCACCATTGCAAGTTCCCAGGAACCTGGAAAACTTTTTCCTTGTAGTTATCCACCCTTAGCATCTACAATTTTTCCATCCCCTCTTCCACAATGGTGCCTGAGCCCTGAGTGGGTAAAGTTCAATATAGGAATCCTATCCAAACACATGCACTCTGCTGTCTCTTATTCTCTACAGAAGGCTGTAGCCGTCTGTGTTAATTGCTCTCTGTTGCTTGAGGGAGCTTTGCTGGTGAGAGTTGAGAGATTTATTTATGTTCTCTCTATTCCCTGTTCCCCTAGGTTCCATGAGCGTTAGGTATAGAGGTTCCATTATAGGTGTATCACTTAGGACTGGGACTCTCACAGACACTGATTCTCTGTGTTTGACCAGTTGTGGAACTCTGTAATAGTCTCCATCTATTGCAAAAAGAAGCTTCTTTGATGAGCAATGACAGGTATACTTGTATATAAGGATTTGGTGCTCAGATCCACAAATGAGAGAGAACATAGATCACTTGTTTTTCTGAGTCTATGTTACTTCACTTAGTAAAACAGTTTCTAGTTCCATCCATTTACCTGCAAATTCATGATTTTGTATTTTCTTTGCAGCTGAGTAAAATTACCTTTTGATGATACTACAATGAGATAATCTTTGTCAGACCTAGACAAACTCTAAGTGGGAAGCAATGTCTAAGAAAAGTACTACATCAAGGAGTCTCCAAAAGCCCCACAAAGATCCCTTCAAATTCAAAGGCACTCACCATGTACATATTTTTGTAACAAAGGCTATCTTTTTAAAATTAAATATATTTTTATAAATTCATTAAGAATTTCATACAATTTATTTTGATCATATTCTCCCTCATTCCTCCTCCTGACACCTCCTAGATCCACCCTTCTTCTCCCCGTCATCATCGACTTTTGTCTGTGTTTAAAAAAATAATAACCCACTGGGCGTGGTGGCACATGCCTTTAATCCCAGCACTCAGGAGGCAGAGGCAGTTGGATCTCTGTGAGTTCAAGGCCAACCTGGTCTACACAGTGAGTTCCAGGCCAGCTGGGCCTACAAGGAGACCCTGTCTCAAAAAGATAAGAGAAAAAATAATCCACTGAGTCCAATTATTGCTGCCCATATATTCATGGGTGTGGGGCCATCCAATGGAGTATACTTGACCTACGAGGGACCATACCCTTAAAGAAACCTGCTCCCCCCCCAGAAGCCATCAATTAGCAATAGCTCCTCAGTTAGGGCTGAGGACTCATGAGCCCCTTCCCTCTCTACACCACAATGTTGACTAGCTTGGTCTTGTGTGGGTCTTGTGCAGGCAACCACAGCTGCTATGAGTTCATGAATGCAGTGGTTCTATTATGTCCATAAGATTGATTCACTCTGGTCCTTCCTGACCTCAGGCTCTTGTAATCTTTCTGGACCCTCTTCTGCAATGGTTCCTAGATGTTCCATTTGTGGCCGAGCACTCCACAGACACATATTCTCTAACTTGGATCAGTTGTAAGTTTCTGGGTCAGCCACTCTGTTCACTGCACAAAGAAGCTTCTCTGACGAGGGCTGAAAGCTAATCTGTGTATAGAGATAAGAATTTAGAGGACAACTTTGATGCAATGTCCATTTAGTAGGTTTACACTTGGGGCCTATGAGCTCCCCCAGTACCAGACATGCATTTCTTTCTGTGGACTGAGCCTTAAACCCAGTCAGAAAGCAACTGCTTACCCCATAACATTCATGCCACTATTGCACCCATGAGCACGTCTTGTCATGCCAGATATTGTAGTTCACAGGGTTCATAGCTGGGTAAGACTGTTGCTGACTCCTCCCCTACCAGCAGCCTACATAGCACCTACTAGTATTATGAAAGCTAGCCAGCAGGAAGTAAGCTTCCTATCAAGTTCAGTACCAACTTGATTTCTCTGTTTCCTGTGACCAAAGGGTGTGGTGTCTACAGCAATAAGTCTTACCACCAACTTCGGCAGACAACCAAGAGCAATGTTAATAAACTGCATTGTTTTGGTGGTCTATGGAATACCCCCTAACCAACAACTCAAAGGGAGGTATCTCATACCTGGCACTTGGTTTTTTATTTGGTAATCTATGACTTCTGGAAGGAATATTATCCCTGTGAGTATAACTCCAATTAAACTGTTTTATATGAAAATAGATGATAAATAGATAGATGTGAAGTTTACAAAAAGTAGGTTTCCATATGGATTTTCCAAATATCCTTAGTCTTATTTATCCCTCCCCCACCTTATCCTCCACCCTACCCTCCTATCCCTCTCCCCACCTAAATCTCCCTCCCCATTAGTCCCCGTTTCCCTTTTATGTCACCTGTGCTCTACTATCCTCCCTCCCTTAAGATCTTTTCTCTACCACCCCACCAAAGATCCCTTTACGGTTTCCTGATTTCTACAGGCACTCCAAGTTAAACAAACATATTTAAAGATTCAATGCTAAGATTCATATATGAGTGAGAACATGATATTTGTCTTTCTGGGTCTGGGTTACCTCACATAGCATAATGTTTTCCAGCTCCATCTATTTACCTGAAATTTTCATAATTTCATGTTTTTACAGTGGAATAAAATTCCATTGTATATCAGGACCACATTTTCAGTATCCATTCATCGGATGATAGGCATCTAGACTGTTTCCATGATTTAACTACTGTGAATAGAGCAGCAACAAACATGGATGAGTGTGTGTCTATGTAGTAGAAAATAGAGTCCTTTGAGTATATACCCAGTAGAATAGTCAAGTCACATGGTAGAACTACTTTTAGTTTTTTGAGGAACCACCACACTGATTTCCATAGTGGAGGTACCGATTTACACATCTGCCAACAGTGCATTGTTCCCTATTTCCCACATCCTTGCCTGCATTTGTTGTCATTTTTTTAGCTGTTCTGACTGGTGTGAGATGAACTCTCAAAGTAGTTTTAATTTGTATTTCCTTTATGGCTAGAGATGGTGGACGAATTGAAGAATAGTTCTTAGCAATTCGCGTTTCTTCTTCTGAGAACTCTTTGTTCAGTTTTATAGCCTACTTTTTTGAGCTGTTTGTTTTCTTGGTGTTTAGTTTTTTGAGTTCTTTGTATAGTTTAGACATTGCTCTTCTATTAGCTATACAGCTGGCAAAGGTCTTTTTCCCCATTCTTTAGGCTGATTCTTCAGCCAATTAACATTTTCCTTTGTAGTACAGAAGCTTTTTAATTTTATGAAGTTCCACTTGTTGATTGTTGGTCCTATTTCCTGGGTGGCTGGAATCTTATTGAGAAAGTCCTTACCTGAGCCTGTATCCCAAAGTGTGCTCCCTATTGTTTCTTTTAGAAGTTTCAGTTTCAGGTCTAGCACTGAGATTTTTGATCCATTTGGAAGTGATTTGTGTGCAGGGTGAGCAAGTGTCAGTCTTCTACATGTAGATACCTAGTTTTCTCAACACCACTTGTTAAAGATGCTGTCTTTTCTCTAATGTATATTTTTGGCCTCTTTGTAAATATCAGGTAGCTGTAGGTGTGTTCTTGTTCCTGGCTCCTTTGATTCCATTCCATTGTTCAATGTGTCTGTTTTTCATGCCGGTTTTTTTGTTTGTTTGTTTGTTTCTATATCCCTGTAGTATAACTTGAAACTAGGTGTGGTAATACCTCCAGAAGTTGGCTATCTAAGATCTTTTGTGCTTCCATGTGAATTTTAAGGTTGATTTTCCAATTTCTGTGAAGAATTGTGTTGGAATTTTGATGAGATTTGCATTGATTCTGTGGACTGATTTAGGTAGGACGGCCATTTTCACAGTATTAATTCTACCAATCCATGTGCGTATACGGTTTCTCCATCTTCTGGTGTCTTCTTCAATTTCTTCACTTTTTAAGTTTTTATTATATGCGTCTTTCACTTCCTTGGTTAGATTTATTCCAAGTTTTTTGTTGTTTGTTGTTGGGGCTTTATTTTATTTTTTCTTTGAGGCTATTGTGATGAGATTGTTTATTGATTTATTTCTCAGTCTGTTTTAGCTTTGGCATATAGGAAGATGGCTGAATTTGACATGTTTATTTGGCAGCCTGACACTTACTTAGAGAGTTTATCAGCTCTGGGAGTTTCCTGGTGGAGTCTTTGAGTTGGATCATGTATAGAATCATTTGCAAATAGGGATACTTTGACTTCTTCCTTTCTTATTTCTTTCCCTTTTCTTTCCTTCTCTTGTCTTGTTGCTCTAGCTAGGACTTCAAGCACTGTGTGGAATAGGAGTGGGGAAAGTGAACCCCCTTGCTTTGTTCCTGATCTTAGTGGGAATGCTTCAACTTTTTCTCTATCAACATGAAGGAGGCTTTCTGTTTGTCACATATAGCCTTGGGATATGTTCCCTCTGTTCTTAGTCTCTCCAGGGCTTTAATCATGAATGGATGTTTGGATTTTTGTCAAAGTTCTTCTTTGCATCAATTGAAATGATCATGTGATTTCTGTCCTTGAGTCCATTCACATGGTGATTTACATTTATTGATTTATGTGTGTTGAACCATTCCCGCATCCTTGGGATGAAGCCAACTTGATTATGGTGAAAGATCTTTTGGATGTATTCTAGAATATAGTTTGCAGGTATTTACTGAGAAATTCTGCATCTGTGTTCATCAGGGAGACTGTCCTATAAATGTTCTTTATTGCCATTGTTGGGTCTTTATCTTTTCTTGGTATTAGGGAATACTGGCTTTATAAGAAGAGTTTGGAAGTGTTCCTTTCTTTTCTATTTGATGGAATAATACAAAGTTATCTTTAACATGCTTTAGACTATAACAACTTAGACAAGATGCTGAGGACAGAGTACTTGCCCAACAATGACACCTCCACACATGACCTGACACCGGCTTCTGCCTGAGTCCTCCAAAATCAGTGAACTTAATATTCAAATAGCTTGCATAATTTTCTCCTCTTTAGTCATGGAAGCCTTTCCTTTGCCTCACCTTCTTCAAACATATATATTATTTATTATGGTATTCAAATAGCCATGACAATGTTTTGCTATTTTCAAGTACTATACTATGAATATCATTATTCTTTGCAGAATATACCTTTGATTATTATTTAGATTAATAGAGTATGGGTTCATCTTAACTGGCCAGAAACCAATGTTTCAGCGGATTTTGAAAACTGTTCTCTTATGTCATTAAAAACATACAAACCAGGGGCTGAAGAGATGGCTCAGAGGTTAAGAGCAGTGGCTGCTCTTGCAGAGGACCCTCGTTCAGTTCCCAGTACCCACATGGCGGTTAACAACTGTCTGTAAATCCAGTTCCAGGGGATCTGATGCCTTCTGACCTCTGCAGGCATCACATGCCACGGGCCCACTTATACACATGCAGGCAATACAACTCAGGGGAGAAACAGGGAAAACGCTTCTCTCTTTGAACTAGCAGAACATGTAACTCACTAGCTAAGGCCAGAGAAATTAGTCTGAGGGTAACAGGTGGGGGAATGAGGTAGGCTGGGATAAGAGAGTAGAAAGGGGAGGGAATAGGAAGAAACAAAAGCAGGAATGAACAAAACAAACCTTTAAGATTTTGTGCATAGAAAGACAGGCTTCTTATGTCCTTTTTATGAATGGCAAACTCAAGAAAGCCCCATTGACCAGTGGGAAAGCAGTGGTCACTTGGCATCTGCAAGAATTCACCAGCCAAATCAATCTTATTCTTTATTTGATGATTTATGACTCTGGAAGAGCAAGACAAAGCTAGAAGCACAATGGTACTGCATTTTAGCCAAACAGGAGAAAAAGGTCATTCAAAGTCAACAAGAAAGAATTGTCAGTTACTTGTACATGTATTATTGCATTTACTTCTAAATCAACTTACTGAGTGGGTAAAAATGAAATACAGACCTCTGCTGAATGTCAATGTCAGTCTGGTATTGCTGAAGAAACCAAGCTGCCTGTACACACTACACTTTCTCTAAGGTTCCATGACTGGTGTCTCAGCTGCAAGTGACACCTAAATTCTACTGAGTGCTTTAGCCATTTGTAGAGCATACTACGCCATAACTTAATGCCTTAAGATAATTGCACTTCTATTATTTGTAGTTGAGCAGAGCTCAGTGGAGAAATGGGGAAGCATTCATTCTGTGATGGTGGCCTCTCCTACCTGGCAACTTTGGGCTGACTTTTAGCTGGAAGCCTCAGTTCTTGCTGTTTGCTGAGTTTCACAATTACCCTTTGTATGGCCTTTCTGTATGTTGGCATGGAGTCCCTGATAGCATAGCAATCTCAGGGTAATTAAATTTATTATAATTGCTGGTTTGAAAAAGTACAAGAGTTTGGAATCTTAAGGGTTATACCTAGAACATGAACAATTTCATTTCACCATAGTTTATTGGTTAAAATGAGGTAGAGGGCCAAGCCAGACTCAAGGTATAATCCATTGGAGTTCACTCAAGTAGTAGCCTGACTGCATTGGGCTAGGGATTTTATTGACTCACATTTCTAGCAGGTCCAAGGAGTAGAGCTGACTTAATCATGTCAGTGACCACGTAAGGTCAATAGGGCGGGTCTTCCCTTTGCTTTTCAGTGCTGTTTCCTCTGTGTTCCTCACTATCGGTGGTAAGATGGCTCTAAGATGGCGACCATATTTCTGTCCTCAGAAGATCATGTGTCCATCCATGTACTCATGTTGTCACTACAGATAAAAGTGTGCTTATTGTGGGCTATATATTCATCTTCGACGTGTGATTTTGATTAACTATCTCTATAGTCATGTTTCCCAGCCTTCTTTGATGTTGTCTGAGAGTCTCAAAAAGCTCAGTACTCAATTTCTCATTTTCCCCTCCAGCAAGGGTTGTGCACATGAGTAGATCAGGACAATGAGGTAAAAGAGAAAGTGATCTTTTGGATTTCCACGGACTTTGTTCTCTGAGGAAAGGAGAAACTAGTCTTTATATACATAAATCCTTTCTCTCTCTACCAGAAACTTCCTGCTTTGACATTAATGTGTGAGAATGAAAATGACTAGATGTGGCAATGAGGAAAATGCCAGGATCAGTTCTAGCATGCTGACCTAGACTCTTGTATTATTTAACAACTGATTCAATATGGAAACCACACACTTATACAGTAAACATAACTACACTTTATAGCACGTTTGTTCTTACTGAGACAGGATCTCATGTAACCCAGGGTAGCTATAAACTCCTGATCCTCCTGCCTCCACCTGTCCAGTAGAAGGATTGTAGTAGGTACCACCACACCTGGCTTCACATCACTTTTGTCTGAGGTTCTCCTTGCATAAGTAAATGCCACTTCCAAGTTCGAGAAGGTGTGTTCAAGGTTTCTAAATCTTAGTATAGGAGACTGGGCCCCCAAAGCAAAATAAGACTGGTGCTAGAAGCATCTGATGTACAGGTGAAACAGGCCCCTTTTCAAAGGTAAGTCCTGGAGTAGAACCAGCATCAGGTTAATCATCTTCCCTAAGAGCTCTATGAGTCAGGATTAGTAACTTCAGTTTGCATGTGAGGAAACTGAAGCTGAAAAAGAACAGATTTGTCGATTGTTATCGTAATTAAGCTTGATTATCAACTTGGACTGAGAAGTGCTAGGAGATAAAGCACACTTTTGAGTGTGTCTAGGAGGGCATTTCCAAAGATTAATAGGCTTGGAATTCTAACAGAGTAAGGAGGGAAAAGGAAAAAGTGTGTAGCATAGGCATTCTCTCTCTCTGCTTCTTGGTCATCACAATGTGAGCTCCTCTGCTCTGCTAGGCCCTCTCTGCCATTGATGGACTAAAACCTCTAAAAAAAATGAGCCAAAATAAAGACTTCTTCCCTTAAATTGTTTATATTGATTGTCTTTCTCATCATAACAAAAAATCTGATTAACGAAGAAAATTGGCAGCAGAAGTGAGGTGATTGCTGTGATTATTCCTGACAGTGTGATTTAGAAGCTTTTGAGACTGGACAAGTCAGAAAGCTGAACTTAAAAGTGATGGGTTAATTCACCTAGTGGGAAAGATTTCAAGCTAGACATTATCCAGGTGTATTTCTAGCTGTTTTTAGTCAGGGTTATAGTGAGATCAACGGCAGAAGGGGAAAAAAAGCTTGAAAAATGAGCATGTTTAAAGTTGTGGGTCAATGAAGGTGTAGTTGAACATATTAAGTCCATTTAAAAGAAGCTAAGTAGTTTTCATTGGGTCAATAGGAAAGATGCTGTGATGATTATTGCTAATTGTCAGCTTGACAATCTAGACTCATTTGTGGGATAGGCCTCTAGGCATGTTTTGCCCTCAAGTTGCTTTTGCCCAGACATTTTACTAGAGCAATAGGAAAACTAAGACAAATACCTCAAGGTCTCAGGAATCAAGAAGACACTATCCACCAAAGCATCAGCTGTAAGCATGTAAACTCATTTAGAAAACTTTCTCCTGGGGCTCAAGAGATGGCTCTGCGGTTACAAGCACTGACAGCTCTTGCAGAGGACCTGGGTTTGATTCCTAGGACCCACATGGCAGCTAACAACTGTCTGTAACTCCAGTTCCAGGGGATCTGATGCCCTCTTCTGACCTCCGCAGGGTTTGTACAACACGGTGCACTTACATGGAAGGGAAGGCAATACACTCATACACATAAAATAAAATAAAAAGAATGAAAATAAAAAGAATAGAAACTTTCTCTTGAGGAGAGGCTTATGGGGCCTTAGCCAGCCCTAAGTGTTTATGCAGTTAACAGTTGATGAGAGAAGAGACATTTTCTTTGGTGGTGTAGCCACTGATGAGATGCCCAAGCTCCTGTAGACAAACTTTCATTCATGTTCCTGTAAACAACGCAAATGCAAGACATTGCGATACAAAAATAAATAAAACTAAAAAAGATGCAAAAGTAGAAAGGGGGCTAGCTGGGAAGAGGAAAATGATTCATGGGGATGGAAGGGGATAAGGGAGGCAATGGGAATATGATCAAATGCAATATGTACCTGTATAAAAATGTCATAATGAACCCATTATTATGTATAATTAATATATGCTAATCAAAGACATTTTTCAATAAGGAAGAACATTTTCCTTCAGAGTGTTGAGAAAAGAGAGGCACAAAGGTGAACTGGAGCCCAGAGCCGAATTTGTTTTTTCATTTCACCGTTCTTAGCCACCCAAGCACTCAGAGGCCACTGTACTGTGGTTCAAGGAGACCCTGCTACTATTGAAGCTTCAGTGGGTCTTGGCATCATCCACATGATGCTGGTTTTACAGGCATGCAAAATGCAAGGGTTGTGGGACCATGGAGGCTTCCACCTAGATTTCAAAGGAAAGTCTGAAAGGCCAGGTAATGGCAGCAAATTCCAGTCACTGAAGGCAGCTTCTGGGAGAGCTGTCCCTGAGGCCCTGGGAGTGAAACCAAACATGCAATGGAGACCCCAGGAATGTTAGAAGTGTTAGGAATGTAGATGGTCTGCATTGAATGAGGCTAGCCCAACAGAGAGATCATATGATGTTTGTGAAGTTGTATTCTATCGCATGCTTTTTTCCCCTTTCCTTATTTGTTAAAAGCAAGTCAGAAGTTCAAGTCTTATTCAAGAGAAGGACTCCACCTTTTGAAAGCTTTGTCAAATAATTCATGGATGTGTTTAACCAACCACCCACTATTCCCGTTCATATGTATGTGCATCAGCTTTCTAAAGACAAAATACCTCAAAAAAAAAAAAAAAATCAACTTGAAGGAGGAAAGCTTTATTTTGCTCAAGGATTCAGAAGTGTTGGTCCATGGTTGGCTGGTGCCCTTGTTCCTGGGCCTGTGGAGAGGTAGAGCATTAAGGGCATGGTAGAGGAAAGTTGTTCTGCTAAAGGTACCTGTGAAGGTGGGAAGGATGAGGAAGGGAGGGAAGGAGGAAGGGGAGAGAGAGAAAAGCAAAATAAAAAGTGAAAGAGAGAGAAGAGAGAGGGAGAGAACCAGGTTCACAACATACTCTTTAAGTAATGTGCTAGTGACCTACTCTTTCCAGCCAGACCCCACTTCCTAAGGTTCCCCACTACCTCCTTACAGCACTATCACCTGGGACCAAGCCTTCAACACATGAGCCTTTGTAACATTCCAGATTCAAACATAACAGCAGAACCACACATGAAGCATTTTATACTTAACTGTGGCAGTAAAATTCAAGAGAAATGTGTAAATCACCCTTTTGTGGGATTTCCCATATGATATTCCTCATTCTAAGGGAATACACACTCTATTAGTTCAAGAACCTGTTTTTTCTTGTCATTTCTTTCCTGACATCTAGTTAACTACTTGATACAAAGCAAGTGCACAGTAAATATTCATAGGTTATTGAAAGAATTTATTGAAAAAGTCTAAGGTGATTTAAGCTCCTTGTCACATAAGAAATAATGAGGGGGCTAGAATAATGCTTCAGTGATTAAGAGCACTGACTGCTTTTGCAGAAGACTCCAGTTTAGTTCCCAGAACCCACATGGCAGCTAACATACATTACTCCAGTTCCAGGGGATCTGATGCCCTCTTCTGGTCTCCATAAGCATTTCATGACATAGGTGCACTTACATACATGCAAGCAAAACACTGATACACATAAAATAAAAATTGAAAATTTGAAAAATTTTAAATAGTGATAATAAGTAGAAGTTTAGTCAGAAAAGACTCACTAGAAAGTGAACTCTTCAAACATTTGATGTATTTTTATATGCAATGGTGAACACCATCATTAACTGGTGGCAGATTTTATCTGACTGTAAGAAACAACTCTCCAACAGCTAGGAACATTTTTTCCAACTGAGTAGAGTGCTTGATGAGGATGTAAGTGGTTTAAATGCTTACTGGAAGAGCATTTGTTGGGAATATTTCCAGAAATGATTAATACTTTGGATAAGTTTGGAAGACCAGATGACTTTTAAGGAGCTCTGAGATGATGTGATTTTATGACCTGTGATTTGTGCTATTTACCCAAGTTTAAAACATCAAAACAAACAGAAGTGTGACTCCCATTTGGCACTAAGAAAGCAAGTTTTATCATCACTGGAGTCAGAGTAGGAGGATGTAAACCCAAGAGATGCTGGCAGATGTGGTTCCAGCTACATAAAGGAGATGAACCCAGAGAAGCAACAAAGAGATGCAGAAGAAGATTGGGATGAACTGGAGTTTCGGCCAAGTGTTTCCGTCACACTCTCTCTGCAGTTGGATTTTATGAGTCAATAAAGCTCTTTTGTGCATAGAAATTCAAACTGATTTTCTGTTACTTGCAATCAAAATCTGAAGTAGCTGCCTCTACTCTCTTGACTTCTCCATTCCACTGGGTGATACTCCTCTTAACTATTTTTTAAATTATTTTTACTTATTTTATGTGTATAAATGTATTGCCTGCATGTATATAAGTGCACCCGCATTGTGCAATGCCCTTGGAAGTCAGAAGAGGGAGTTGAATCCCCTGGAACTGGAGTTATGTATGGTTGTTATCCATCATGTGGGTGCTGGGAATTGAACCTGGGTACTCTGCAAGAGCCGTCTGTGCTTTTAACCACTGAGCCATCTCTCCAGCCCCAAACTCCTTTAACTACTAACCTGTGAAATCTCCAAGACCTTTCTTGCTTTGCCACTGTGAGCCCAAACAACTACATCTGAGGAATTCATCTGTCCCTCAACTCTGATACCCTTCTTCTCAAACCTCTAATAATATAAATATATACACATATCTCATTAAAATTTTGTTCTATGAACAGTTCTGGAAATACAACTGGAAAGAAGGATACTGTTTGTAAACTTACATTCTAGTGGAACAAAAACAGAAAACAAGTTATCATGAACTGTATCTAAGAATATAATATTTATTAAGCTATATGATAATTGTAGATAATGATAGAAATACAAACCATAACTAAAGCCTGTAGTAGCCTGTAGTCTACTCAGTGGTGATCCAGGCTCTGGGAGAAGGCAGAGTTCAGACTGAATATGCTGGCGGTGTTATAAGGGACCCCCAAATACATACTGATTGATATTTTCTCCTCATATATTTATTCAAATTATCTTATCAACTTTGCAAATTTATTTGAAGCTTAACCTTTCTTTTTATAACACCTATAGAATCTGTTCATTTTCCAAGAGTTCCTTTATTTGCCCCCAAATTATGTTCAAGCTATAATTAATTGTTTCTTTGATATGCTGTTAAATGTATCTTAGAAGATGGCTCTAAAACAACAAAGAGCAGGAGTTGCAAACCCGATGCCCTTTTGGCTAGGATGTAGGAAACAGGACTGGGAGCCTTATGTCTTTTACCAGGCAGGATTCCAGGCCGCCAAATTTTCAACTGAAACCAGAAATTAAATTTCAAAATCCACCAGCTAATCACATTTAAAATTACCCCACACGGGCCAAACAAGACAAGGCTGGACCGAGTGTGGCCTACAGGTTTTCCACCTGTACTTTTTGCAGTGGAGAACACAGCCATCCTCACTGTGACTCTACGTTTATCGTTCCTGTTTGATGGGACCCTTCCCTCTACCTGTATTACTGTCCTTGAACCTGAGATGGTAGAACATTTAATAGGTTAGAAATCCAGTTAGCAAAGATGAAAAAGTTCTGGAGATGGATGGTGATGATGATTACATAATGATGTGAATGTACTTAATGTAGAAAAACTATCCAGTTAACAATGGCTAAAATGGTAACTCTTGTGTTCTGTATATTTCATCACAGTAAAAAACAAATGGCTTTACAAGTAAGGAGAATAGACTTCTGTGCATATGACTATTTCAGGATTCAGTAACATTTACTTTATGTAAGACTTGTCCTGTTAAAATGTCAATACTTGCAAATATAATTAAGTTAGCAAGTCTATTTTCTTTCATACTCATGATGCTTTGAAATGATTTGCAAGCAAAGCCAGCTGATAGAGGTTACTTGATCAAATGCAAGGCAAGAAAACAGGAAGTGGGGAGAGGTGAGGGGGGAAGAAGTGAAAGAATTAAGATACCAGAAAAATTTTGTTACACAGACGAAAAAATGGAGATGTATAAAAGTCACAATGCGACAAACACCACAAACTAAAGGGAAAGGACAAAGAAGCTTGGTATCTGGTTAGAAAGACCTAACCAGAAAGTCAGATGTTAGAAACTAAACTGTGTTAAGCTTAACTCTCTAAAGAAGGCTTGTAATAAAAATCCTTGTACCTTGTGAATCCAAAATTCTCCCATTCTAAACCAATGTGATATGCCTGTATGGATGGAGCATGAGAACCTGTGGTTTCGATAGAATAAGAACCTTGAAGAGTCCACACTAAAGTGATTGTAGGGTACTGTGTGGCAACGAGGTGTTAGCCTCAGGATTCTGATAGGAAACAGGTGATGTATTAATATACTATGTCATGTGCAAGAGAATCAACATGAACTAGTGACACTCTCAGGGACTGTTCATAGCAGAAAAATCATTATTACCAGAAGGGCCTAAAGGTGGTGTTAGTAGATACCAGTAAGAGAGAGGGTAGGGGCTGGGGAGGTAGCTCAGTTGGTAGAGCATTTGCCTAGGATGCATGAAGTCTTGGGTTTGAACCCCAGCATCACAGAAACCAGGTCTGATGGCTCACACTTGGGTAGTGGAGGCAGGAGGATCAGAAGTTCAAGGTCATCCTCAACTACATAGCTAGTTCTAATTAGAGGCTAATCTGGGTTATATGGAGAGAGGAAGAGAAAGAGAGAGAGAGAGAGAGAGAGAGAGAGAGAGAGAGAGAAAGAGAGAGAGAGAGTTATGAGTCTAGGCCTATCAAGATCCTAACCTCTGCTAACCCACATATCAGAGCAGGAAGAGTGAATGAATCCCTGAATCCTGTCTCCTCCAACTGAACCACTGGGAAGCCTGAGGCTGCAGGCCTAGGTGCTGAAGTTTTAGGATAACAGACTTCAAGTCCATGATCTCATAGAATCTATTTAGCACAGCATTAGGACAACATGGAATTTAGCATTTCTGAAGCCAGGCTGCATAGTTGATTGTTGGCCCTACGGATCAGTGTTTTATAATCTTATCAAGTGATTCATCCTTCTAAGGTATCCCAGATGCGACCGATGGCTGACCCAGTGGGTCATTCCAACTCCCTTCTCCCTTCCTGTCTGGAAAAGTTATATCCATTTCCTTTCCTGTGCTCCTTCGCAGTCTGGAGCAGCCAATAGAACAGTTTTTGCCAATAGAACAAAAGTAGAAGTTAGTGGATGCTTTTGCTTTTCTGATAAAAGAGCAAATGGAGCCTAAGCCCCTAGAGGCCTCCTCTGGTCCCGTACTTTCTGCATAGAACTGGGGCAGTCAGGTCTCTGACCTTGAAGGAAAGCCCTAGAAAGCTCTGTGATGCTGACCATCACATTGCTAAGCCATGAACTAAGGGGTCTCTCCCTCCCCTTGTGGGTTGTTGGCCACCAGTCTGAGAGGACAAAGGGAGCAGACGTGACAAACAGGGTCAGGACGGCCAGTGAGCACTGACAGAAGAAAGCCATTCTGGGGAGTCATATTCAGTGATACAGCTCCATTTATTCAGTAGGGGTTAGGGAAAATATAGTGTGGAGGCAGCAGCCAAAGCTTCAGCTGACAGGTGCTCATAGTATGCTTTATTTACCTGTGGTAGTGGGAGCCTATCATCTGACTATGGGGCAATGCTTAATTATCACATAGAAAAAAACCTGGGGGTAGTTTTTACTCCAGGTAACTATACCAAAGGTCATGTTCCAAATAAGGTCAGGCATCCTTGCTTGGCGGCACTTTCCAGGTAAGTCAGGCAGTAAGCCCCTGCTGAGAAAGGCGCCAACCTTAAGAGGAGGGTTCCCCAACATCTCCCCCTGTTTTGTTTTATAAATGGAGAAGTGTCATCACAAGCTTTAAGAGCCAACTCATCTATCTTGGGAGAATTTAAAGTTTGATAACTGACCATGACCTGATTGGTAGTAATTTTAGCAATGGTAGTAATTTGGAAGAAATTGTATGAAACAGAGAGCAAACATCAAAATAACATAATCAGGGGGCTACTGATATCATAACATTCCCCCTCTGAAGATGTAACCCCAAAATCTTTTTGGGATAAGAGCTCACAAATACTTTTAATGTTTTTGGCCTTTGGGACAGAGTACTTTGCTAAAAGGCTCAAGGACATTTTGACTTTTAGCCAAGAAAGGAACTGGCTTCTTTTCTTTGGGGTCTTTTTACCCTAGCTGCCTAGCCAATTTCTGTCTCCTATTCTTATCATACCACCTTCTGAAGAAGCTTGCCCAAATTGCCAATGGGGAATTGGGACACAGACCGTTATGGCTTCCATGCTGAACAGGGATGCAGGGTGAGGCAATTGGGTCTATCTAAAAGTGAGTCTATCTAAAAGACTCCCAAATTACATATCTCTTAACTATAGGGAGAAAAGAAAGGTGTTTGGTGTCTGGAAGATGTGAAGGAAAAGTAAAGTTAAGAGGAAGGGCAAGAGTAGTTAGTATTACAATTTCTAGGCAGGGAACCAGAAAATGTCCAAATAAAAGTCTGTTGGAATTTCTTTATGAGGGCTCCCAAAAGCATCCATCTAACAGGTTTTTTTCTTATTTTTCTTTTACCTGCCAAGGCTGGAATGATTGATGAACTCAGGATTTGTTGTCAGGCACTTTGATAACTGTTGGAGTGGCTAGAATTAGCTCCCTCTTAAATGGCCTTTAGATAGGGAGAACAAACAAATTTAGCCATCATTTTAGAATAGTGAGTTGTTTCCCTAAGCTGCAGGTGGGCACTACAGTATTGTAGACCAAGATTTAAAGTCCTACACCTGAGTAGCACTGTCCTATTAGGAACAAAATCACCAATGAGAAATAATTGTCTAAATAACATAAGAACTTAAGTCTAATGTCTTGGATGTGTAATCCTTGAGTTCTTAAAGAAATATATTGATGACTTTAATCTTTGGTTATACTTTCCCCTTGGGTGTTTAAGGCCATACAGTTGGCCCAAATAAACCAATATATTATTACCTTTAAGGTCATATGAGGATCTGTTTCTCAGGGGTCACATGGGCTTGGGAGGAGACCCTGGCTCCTCAGGATTTTCTTTTACCAGTTCCATCTATGTGAAGATAAGCCAAGAGGTCTTTCTTCACCTGGGCTTCGCTTGGAAGCATGGAGGAAATGTTTCCTCTGTGTTGACCCTCCTCTTTATAGACTGGACACTGGTTCAAGTCCATCTTCTGGGGTCTCCATGGCTTCCCTGAACAAGAGGACAGGTGACTCACCAAAGTTCCAGGACATTTCTTCAAGAGATGCTCCATAGCCCCTGGAACTTGTTTGACCTTGAACGGCAAGGAACAGAAAATTGTCCCTTTATGTCCCTCTGACCAGATTAGTATAGACTTCAAAGTCTGGCTATTAAACATCCAAGAAGGTTAGTTACACCAATCTGGTACTTTTAATTACCATGTGCTATGTAGACAGATCTTGGGCAAAACCCAAATGTTTTAAAATAAACCTTGATGAGACATCCTTAAACAATTTGACTAAGCTATGACCTTATAAATTTTAAGATCTTTTTCTCATGCTTAATAAATCATAACAAACCTACATAGACCTCCATCATTTGCTTAGGCTTTCCCATTTTTAACAAAATACCTCCATTTTTGTATCCTTTTAACATCTTTTATCTTACCATTCTCTTTTTTAATAAACATGAGACAGTAACACTAACAAATAAACTTTCCATCTGTTGTGAGAATTCTTTTTTGGGGATATTAAGCAATGTTTTTCCCCATTTTTGGTTGTAGTATCAAACCAATGTTTGATTACATTAAAGTTTTTCTGGGGAACCAATAAATTTATTGAGCTTAGTTACAGAGATGACTGAGGGGTTGCTGGGGTATATGAGTGATCTGAGAGTATTTACACTGGAAAGCCTTAACCCAGCATGGATCAAGCCTTTTCTTCCTAGCCTTTTTTTTAGATAATATACTTTAGTCCTCCCCAAACCCAGGAGACCATGTATGATTAGGGCCAAATTACATAAAGTTGGTTGGGAAGAGCAGCTGGATACTCAGGTGAGGGACAAATGACCCTGTTTACCCCTCGTCCTTTAAGTAGATACTTAAGTCAACAAGTCCAATTGTGATGATCTTTTGTTAGTGGACACAGCTGACGTCATGAAGATGGTAGTTTGACTCAGAAGAACATATTGTGTAGCATCATGTTATTAAAGAACATGGAATCTAAATTATATATATATGATAATGTAATAAATTAATATTACCCATGTACATACTGTGTTTTATAAGTTTCCAGGTAAACCTTATAGAAAACACAAGACAGTTTAAAAATATTTTGGTCTACCAAAACCTTGCTTTAGGTGGAAAAAAGCAATTGGTACATAGTTAAACATTATTGAATTGATGTTTACAACCTCCAGCATAATCAATTTAGGAAAACTGTGCTATAACCCTGTTTAGACTTTTAAGTTATTAAAATTTAATAATTTTAATAACAAATTATGAGCAAATACATAAATTTACCAAGCAATTTTTATCTCACATATATAAAAATGAACATTTATCTTAAATATATTATATAAACTTTGAGATGTCCTTGTAAGCATTGAAGCAGGTTTTAAACAACCAAGTCTCCTTTAAAGGTTTAGAGATGTTTTATACAGACTTGGAAAATGTTTATTCTATATAAAACATTTCTAAACATAAAGATAAATTTCACCCTGGAGCAGAAGCAATCATTCCTTAAAAGTTAATTTATATTTTTAATAGGAACCATGTTGTAATTTAACAATTTTAGTTTACAAGAGTGATAGATAGGAATGTTGGAGAGAAGCAGGTGGTGCTGATGGAGGAGGCACCGAGGCACAGATGGAATTCTCAGCGGGATACAGCTTTATTTCGCATGGGGCACCTTTCCCTCGGGGAAGGGAAAGATGTCAGGGAAGGGCAGGGAAGGGAAAGATGTCAGGGAAAGGAAAGATGTCAGATGTCA
The DNA here is from genome assembly GCF_000622305.1 of Nannospalax galili. Lineage (NCBI taxonomy): Eukaryota > Metazoa > Chordata > Mammalia > Rodentia > Spalacidae > Nannospalax > Nannospalax galili. Next base: position 772,560 of record NW_008355723.1, read on the forward strand.
GGGAAGGGAAGGGAAAGATGTCAGGGAAGGGAAGGGAAGGGAA
>NW_008355723.1:776036-776944 GCF_000622305.1 Nannospalax galili
ACCAAACAGAGTTATTATCTAGTTTGTACTGAGGCCAGGAAGTGGTGCACAAGAATTTTAGGCGTTTTGATCTGAAAGCGAAAGAAGAGTTAAAGACCTCAGCTGGTGGGTGGGGGAACAAAAAGGAAGATTACAGGGGAGAGAGTGAGAGAGAGAGAGAGAGGGAGAGGGGGAGAGTGGGAGAGAGAGAAAGGAGGAAGATAAAGGTTTGGCTTAGGTCACATAAAAACAAGAACGAGAAGAATCAGGCAACAAAAGAAAAGCGTCCGTTTTTTCTATTGCTGATTCGAGTTAAATTCCCGAACTCCAGGGCAGCGTCCTGCAATCACTGGGGGGGAATATGAGTTGTGTGTGTCCCCATTAGTGACCATAGCATCCTGTAGTCAAAGGCAGGGCAGAACCTCCCACACACCGGTGTGATTTTGAGCGAGTAAAAACGAGTTAGGAGAGGTTCTGCAATGTGGTGTGTGACCAGCCAGTAGGAGAGTGGGCCTGGAGGCCAAGATGGACTGGGAGTGGAGAAGAATGGAGAGGCCTAGATGAAGCTCAGAGTAGCCAGTAAATGGAGGGAGAGGAAAGAGAGAGAGGGAGGGAGAGAGAAGATGAGATGTTAGGGGAAGGCAAAAGATGGCAGGAGCGAGGAAGGGAAGGGAGCTGAGGTAGGGAAAAGGATTTGAGTGTGACGGGGAGGCAGGTCTGACTCCCAGGTGGGCATGGACAGACACAGTAACTGTGCCAGGCAGTTCAACGGTCGCAGAAACCAGTGCTGTCCAGTGGCCTTGAGTGAGGTCTGGGAGTGACCGAATTTGATTGGAAAGGAGATGAAAAGAAAACTGGCAGAGAGTAGTGAAAGGGAAAGGGGAGAGAGAGAGGGAGAGAGAGCTGAAAGGAATGGGAGAGGGGAGAGA
>NW_008355723.1:776991-777957 GCF_000622305.1 Nannospalax galili
AATTTAGATAATAGTGTGTTTTCATATTTTAAAAAAATCTTCTGGGGTTGCTGGAGAGCTGGCTCAGTGGTTATAAGCACTGGCTGCTCTTGCAGAAGACCTGGGTTCGATTCCCAGTACTCACATGGCTGCTAACTGATAGGTTAAAAATGTTGGAGAGAGCGTGAGGTGGAGAGCACGAGCGGATGGATGGAGGAGGCACTGAGGCACAGATGGAATTCTCAGCGGGATACAGCTTTATTTCACACAGGGCACCTTTCCCTTGGGGAAGGGAAAGATGTCAGGGAAGGGCAGGGAAGGGAAAGATGTCAGGGAAGGGCAGAGAAGGGAAAGATGTTAGGGAAAGGAAAGATGTCAGATGTCAGGGAAGGGAAGGGAAGGGAAGGGAAAGATATCAGGGAAGGGAAGGGAAGGGAAAGATGTCAGCCGATAGGTTGTGAGCTGGGACTTTATATATGGGGGCTTTAGGGTATGGAAGGGGGGAATGTTTGGGGGGAGAAATCAGGGAGGGGGAAGCAGGAAAAGCAGGTAGGATTAGGGTCTGGAAGTGTTTACTTTTTCCCTCTTAAGATAAGAGAAAAACAGCTTCTAAAATCTCTGGTTATCAGGTAGAATCTGCTTATCCTGTCTTTGGAGGTCAGAGGAAAGTCAGGCTGCTTCTCATCAGAGTTTGTTTCCCTTGACTTCAAAGGTCAAGGTACTTATAAGCTAAGTTCCCTTTTTCGAGCTCCAAAGTCTGTAGGTCCCTGTTGGGGAGGGGGCAAGCTGCTGCTGTTTGGAACCCTAACAAAGAGAACTTACTTAAAGTCAATTTGATATCTAGTAAATTATTAATAATTATTTTATTAGTATTAAACATAAATCTATTCATAACAGTCTCATTTAATAAATACTGTGGTTAGACACAATGTCACAACAAACCAGTTTTAAAACCAAGACCTTGATGATTTTTTGATCAGATGTATA
>NW_008355723.1:778007-796565 GCF_000622305.1 Nannospalax galili
GCCTTCACACACATTGCATACATAGGTGCACTTATATCTTTGCATACATACATATATATATATATATACATATACATATATACATATATATATATATATATATATGAGAATCTCATCTCAAAATGGCCGTGGTCGACAAAGCCATACACATTGATGAGGTGGAAAGAAGCAACTCATACATATTTAAACATTATCAAATTGATGTTTACAGCTTTTAGCATAATCAATTAAGGAAATCTGCGATGCTTTAGTTACTGACTGAGGAATTATAGGCAGAAGATCTCTTTAAAAAAAATCTATCCTGTTGTTTATTAAGTAGTTAAATTTATCTTTGGAATTACCATACATTTTATATTAGTCTGTGTTAGTGACCAAATAATCCCCATTAGCCACTTTTACTATAGACAGTAATGCCCTCTGTTGTAATAGTTTACACCTTAGCTGTTTTTAATCATATAGTGTACTTTTAGGCTGTTTTGTAGCCTAGACTTGCATCTGAAGTGGGAGGGCCAATCCCATCACCACAGTCAGCGTCTTAGTGAGCTCAAACAGCATGTGACAATTTATCAATATAATTAGTACAGAAAGGCATTTGTTCTTTAGCCTAAAATTTTTTTTAAATTTTAAAAATTGTTTATTCATATATTATTCTTAAACTAAGGCAAGACTGTTAACTTGTATGATGAATTTCTTTGAAGAGGGCTGTCAATCTGGATTAGAAAAACAGTCAGCGTCTTAGTGAGCTCAAACAGCATGTGACAATTTATCAATATAATTAGTACAGAAAGGCATTTGTTCTTTAGCCTAAAATTTTTTTTAAATTTTAAAAATTGTTTATTCATATATTATTCTTAAACTAAGGCAAGACTGTTAACTTGTATGATGAATTTCTTTGAAGAGGGCTGTCAATCTGGATTAGAAAAAAATGTAACTATGTGCTGGTAGTATCTTGGAGGGAGAAAAGGCTATGACCCGTGACGCGCAAGCCTCACATCCGCGGACAGACACAGCAGTGCCCCATGGACTGCTGCCATGGCGTGCACCCCTGGAGGGGGGTTGAAAAGGTTATGACCAGCACTGCGCATGTGTGCCCTTAGTGTAAGCCATCTGCCATCCGAGTGCACGGGGCATGAAGTCATGTCCCCCAAGGGGAAGCCTGCGTGGGTGTGGAGGACTACAGGAGAAAGCCCTTCACGTGGGGTCATCCTCTGGTGAGCTGCTTCCACAAGAAAAAGTTTACAGAAAAAAATGGCTTTTAAAAATCTTTTTAAAATCTTTTTTTGTATGGCGCAAGCTACCTTAAATTCTTTAAGTGCTCCTTGGCCACATGCCGCTTTAAATCCTTTGTTTTTGTTTATGTTATGGGGTAGTCCCGAGGCTAATTAATTTAAATTCTCACCTAACTGGTTTGGCTTGAGCTTGAGTGCCCTGAGAGCGAGATAACAAAACAGATTAAGGAAGTCTGTTATTTTAGAAGTTGATTTCAAAGCTTGTATGAAAATCCCTTAGGACTGGGGATTTTGTTTTTCTAAGGGTGTTGTTTAAGATAGAAAAGGAAAGGGGGGTGAAACGCTGATTCCTAGGGGAACATGCCCAGGATCAAACCTCAGGGGATTCCACGTAGGCCACAGTGCAAGCCTGCCTGCAAATTTAAGAGCTCCAGCAATCTGCTGTAAGAGCAATTAACTGGTTGTTGCGTTACCAGGTTTTTACATTAGAAATATGTATAGATAGGGGGTCTTGTCTACACCTGTGTGGGAAGTCGGGGTCTGTTAAGAGGGCTAAGAGCCTTTGGCTAACATCAGAGGGTAGCCCTGATCAGAAAGCCTCAATTTCGCCTTTGTCTTTAATGGTCCCATGCGAAGACTCAGACTGAAAAGGAGGAAAAAGAGGAGAGACTGCTGATCCTCATGGGTGGGATGGCTTAAGGCAAAGCTGCCACTACTCTCTTGGAGAGAGGGGATACTCACAAACTCTGTGCGTTCCAGGAGCCTCACGTTCGGGCGCCAGCTGTGGGGTCTCTCCCTCCCTTCGTGGGTCATTGGCCACCGGGCAACGAGGACAAAGGGAGCAGAAGCAACGAATGGGGTCAGGATGGCCAGTGAGTACTGACAGAAGAGAACCCTTCTGGGGAGGCAGATTCAGTGATACAACTCCATTTATTCAGTAGGGGTTAGGGAAAATATAGTGTGGAGGCAGCAGCCAAAGCTTCAGCTGATAGGTGCTCATAGTATGCTTTATTTACCTGTGGTAGTGGGAGCCTATCATCTGACTATGGGGCAATGCTTAATTATCACATAGAAAAAAACCTGGGGGTAGTTTTTACTCCAGGTAACTATACCAAAGGTCATGTTCCAAATAAGGTCAGGCATCCTTGCTTGGCAGCACTTTCCAGGTAAGTCAGGCAGTAAGCCCCTGCTGAGAAAGGAGCCGACCTTAACAGTAGGGTTCCCCAACAATGAACTAGTGCCAGCAGCCACTTAACTCTGGACCCCTTGCTGTGCTCATTATATGAGAGAGGAAATAAAAAGTAAGGCCACCATTAACCAAGTTTTCTGTCATGTGGGGTTGAAAATGCTTCCCACTCAGAGCAAGATTGTTTCCTAATATTAAAGATAGTTTTATTTCAAAGTATTGTATAGATAAATGAAGGTAACAATACCAACATTTGTTTAGCACTTAGGATGCCCCAGGTACTGTTTTGAGCACATTCCATACATGAATTATTTAAAAATCTCACAAGAGCATGTGGAAAGACACATGCCTTCTCCATTTTAAACATAAGGAGAGATTAAGCCACTTAGCCAAAGTCACACAGCTTGTAAATGGCAGAGTGAGTCAGTTTTTATGATCAGGTAGTCTGACTCCAGGATCTGTCTACTCATAAAGCACTTAGCACAAGAACACCAAATAAGTAGCAAAGCAGCTGAAGTAATAATGATGGTGATGAAGAGTCACAACATTTCCAGGAAATTGGTGAGAATGATGCAGGAGACTTCCCTTTGAGGTACTTGGGTGGTGGGTCTCCCCAGCATCCATGGGCTGACAATGGTTCTGTTTGCACAAAGAGAAGAAGAAAAACCTTAGAAGAGCAAGCACTTCATAGCACAGCAGGAGTTTGGGGTCAACTCCAATGGCATTCTAGAACCTACTCCATGATTCTTTTCCTTAGTTCTCTCATTTTCAGGTCATAACGCCTCCCTCTCTTGCACCTTCAAGCTCTCTGACTCTACCTTATGGCAATCAGGCAATCGGGAGTACATCTTTTCTGCAACCCCCTCCCCAACCTAGCTAACATTTAATTTCAGTTTTGGCCAGTAGGTGTCAGCATCTATCACAAAAATGAGCCATTACTTAACTCGTCCACATTTAAACTCAAAGATGGAAATTATGTAAAAAAATCTATTTTCTGGTTTATTAATGCTTAAAAGGTTGAAATGTTACAGGAAAAATCAGAGACCAGCAGTCAAAGTCAGGTGAGGAGAGGGATTTAATTTTACACTAGCAGACTGATCCACCGATCTTTCCATAAAGGAGCCAGTCCCCCCATTCCAGTTTTAGGGGTTTTTATATTCATGTGAGGAAGTACAAGTAAAAGACAGAACAGCACAGAGGTGGTAATTAAGTAAAAGGTACATGTGGTAAATAAGCAAGGTAACATATGGCTGCAGGGGTTACAAAGACTTTCTTCTGGGTAGACCATAGGCGACAGGATGGAGGAAGACTCCTGCTCACCTCCCCCATACCTCTCTCTTATCTCAGAGTTTTCTAAACTTTGGAGAATGAAATACTTCTATCCTGGGTAAACACCAGAGATGGGTGGGGGAGAAGACTCCAGCTTATCTGAGCTATTTCTGATCCAAAGTTCTTAATTACCGTTTCCATTATATCCCCTCCTCTTTATTTACATAATCCCGTATGTTATTCTAGAGGTTCCCTGAGATATTCTTGATGAATCACCTGGAGTCTGATGGCCTCTACTCTATTTTTGATAAAGTTACTGAGCATATTGATTAAACAGGGCCCTATCAGGAGGATTAATAAAATTACAACTATGGGTCCTGTAAATGGGGCCAAGCAGGGATCCCAAGTTTTCCAGGTATTCTTCCAAAAAGACTTTCCCCTTCTCCAGCCTTTACCTTTTCTATTAGTTCCTTAGCATTTTCTCTAACTATGCCAGATTGATTAGCATAAAAACAGCACTCCTCTCCCAATTAGGCACACATACCTCCTTTTTCTGCTGTCATTAGGTCTAAGCCTCTACAATTTTGCAGCACTACCCTTGCCAGAGAATCTGTTTGATTTTGTAAAGTTACAGTGCTTTATTGAACCAAGCTTAGTTCTTCTCTTATTAGGTTAGACAACTGACTGTGCTGGACTTGCTGGAGCCCAATAGCTGTGGCCCCCAAGGCTGCTGTGCCCTCCAAGGCTGCCCCCAGCAGAACAGGGAGTACAGTGATGGCTCTTTTCTGTCTATGGTGATAGTGTTGCACCCTGATCCTGCGGCGCCCAATGACCACCAAGGAGTCCAGAGAGCATGCAAAAGCAGAGCCTTTATTTGGCCTTAAGCTCGGGCCCTCAGATTTCACCGACGCAGCAGATCTGTACTGAGAGCCCCGATCTAGAGTGGGGTAGGTCTTTATAGGGAAGTTTCACAGAAGCCCGCACGCACCAAGCATCCTTTAAAATGACTGGATGCTCCTATTCCCTGAGTATGGGGAACATTCTTATTGGTAGGGGCTATCTTTAGGGCATTGGAATGTGCTGACTATTATCTGTGGGGCCAGAAGTTTCTGTTTTTACCTTATAAGGCTGCTATATGCCTGGGCTTGCTTGATCTATAGATTTCTGGGACGGGGGTGGTAACTGAAGATTACAACATGCCTGGGCATGCCCGGGCTTGCCTGAAACAGCTAGCCAAAATGGAGTTAGTGCCATCTTAAGCCAAGCAGATTACAGAAGCAGAAAGAAGAAGTTAGACGAGTCAGGGTCTCACAATAAGTTTGCATTTCCTTACCCAGGAGAACATCTAAGTCAGGGATAAGTATAACCAGAAGAAAGTTCTCCCCTATGTAGTGTGTATGCCACTCAGGCAGGAGATGTAAGTCCCTTCAGGGGTAGGGAAGTTGGGAGAAATGTAGGTACAATTTTCTTGTCTCTCAATACACAAGGCTTCCCCCAGAATCTGAACTTGGGGACCAACTAAGCAGGGGCCTGTTTCTGTCCCATAATATTGTCAAGTTCCTGACTCCCACCCCTGAGTAGGTCACTTGGCTTGCTCTTAAGCATAGCCAGCAATCATTTCCTAGGTCAGGATTGACTTGTATCAGCAGCTCATGGCTGGTGTTTATGAGTCTGAGCATATTTATTAGAGGGGCATGGGGTCAAACTTGGATGGGCCGCCAATGTAAGGGTGGTCATTTGGTTTTGGGGACCAAGGGTCTAGAGTATTGGCTCTACTGACCGGTACTGTTACATTGGTTGCTGTGATCACGAGCTGCAAAGTTTGTAGGGGATTCCTCATTCCAGAGACATGCCAGCCCATCCCAAAGATTTTGCTTTCCCATAGTGGGGGGTTTTCTATAGACAGTTCCTGTATTATACCACCTTGATGTTCTCTTTCTTGACCTGTCATGCCTTTAATCCCCTGTCCTGAAGTGGGAGCTCCCTGCCAAGCTCCTTCAGAGGCAAAGTCCACACACGACCAGTCCTTCAGGAAGGACCAGTAGGTCTCCACAGTTATCATTACGCTTTTTGGGGGATATGCCCATATGCAGCAACCATTTGGGGATATCTTTTGAAGGCAGTACAGTCTATTCTCTGGCCTGGGTGGTCCCATCACAACACAATGATGTTGATGGGACAATCTGCTGACCAAAACCAGGGTGGTAACACAATCTAAAGGAGACAAGGCATGCCCCCTGAGGAGGGCAATTAGTCATATTAATAGGTACTCAGGACTCAGGGTCCCCTTGGGACAGAGTGGCCTTCCAAACCAGCTCAGTTGTCAGGTCCATGGAGTCTGAGTGGGAGCCGGTCTGGCTGGGCATCCACAGGATCAGCAGGGATGTCAAGATGTAGAGCAGGCTCAGAGTTGTTGCTCCCATTTTGAGGTTGGTTGGATATTGTCAACTTCAGAGGCTGGTCTGGGGCAGCTCTGGCAGTCCACCCATGTTTTGGATTCACAGCTGCCTTGATGTGGGAGTGATGGATCCAGGGCTTGATGCCTTGACTTTGAGAGCTGAAGTGGTGGTCAGTATTATTTGATATGGCCCCTCCTATTGTGGGTCTAGGTTTCCCCTGACTGGGACCCTAACCCAAACCCAGTCTCCAGGGTTCCAGGAATGCAAGGGTCCTGGAACAGTAGAGGGAAGGGGTAGGTTCAAGTGCTCAGAGATCACTTTTATTGTGTTAACTAAGTCTTCCAAAAACTGCAGGAGGTGAACCTGCCCAAACTCTCTGAGATCTCCAGCTTCCCTAAGAAGGAGTGGCGGTGGGCACCCAAATAGAATTTCAAAAGAAGAAAGCCCACACTTTTTTGTTGCACATTGTACTCAGAACAGTACAAGTGGCAAGATCTCTGGCCAGGAGAGACTTATTTCCTGGCAGTGTTTGGCTGTCACAGTTTTTAGGGTTCTATTCATCCTCTCAACCTGACCTGAAGACTGTGATACCGAGTGTGTAGAGCCCAAGTCAGCCCCACTGCCCTAGATACTTGCTGAACAATTTTGCTGACATAGTCTGGGCCATTATCTGTCCCGATGCTGGTTTGGACCCCAAAGCGTGGGATGATCTCTCTGACCAAGGCCTGGGACACTTCCTGGGCTTTCTTCATGCCGGTGGGAAATGCTTCCACCCAGCCTGAGAAGGTACAAACAATGACCACTAGGTACCGGCATCCTTTACTGGCCTGGATGTCAGTGAAATCCACTTCCAAATGTTCAAACGTGTAGGATTCCCCACTTCTGTGGCAACAATAGGGGCCGGGGCCCTGCATTGGGTTTTGTGCACAGCTTGTAGGCAAGCTTTGCTAGCTTGTTGTGCTAGTGTGGCCAGCCTTGGGGTTATCAGATATCTCCCCAACAAGTCTCCTAAGGCTGTCTTTCCTAGGTGGGTCATCTCATGAGCCTGCTGGACCAGACCTGGTGCTACATCCTCAGGGACTATGATTTTTCCATCAGAGGTGATCAGCCAGCCCCTCTGGTCTTCAGTTGTTCCTTGATCTATGGCCAATTTTCTCTCCTCTGGACAGTACCTGGGCCACTCAGGGAGCATTGGAAGTGTAAAACACACCTTCCAGGAGTGGGTGAGAGGGGGTCCTGGGGTTATCCTCTCACAGAGGGCTGCTCGTTTGGCTGCCTGGTCTGCCAGCACATTCCCTTGGCTCACTCAGTCTTTGTTCTTGTGAGCCTGGCAATGCACCACAGCTATGGCCCAGGGGGCCCAGACTGCTTCCAGGAGTTGGAGGATTTGGTCACTGTTTTTTTTTTGGTCTTTTTGAGACAGGGTCTCTTGTAGCCCCAGCTGTCCTGGAACTCACTATGTAGACCAGGCTGGCCTTGAACTCACAGAGATCCACCTGCCTCTGCCTCCCAAGTGCTAGGATTAAAGGCGTGCGCCACCATGCCCGGCTGGTCACTGTATTTTATCTTCTTACCCCTGAGGTAAGCAATCCCCTCTCTCAGTATATAGCTCCATGAATGTGCAGGGTGGCAAAGGCGTACCCAGAATCGGTATAGATGGTGGCCTGTTTTCCTTCAGAGAGAGCAAGAGTGCTTGTGAGGTCATGTAACTCAGTCTTCTGGGCAGGCCAGTGATTGGGAAGATGGCCCTTCTCCATGATTTTGTCTGTGGTGGTTACCGCACATCCAGTGCGATACTCTCCATACTGCAGACTTCAACTCCCATCAGTAAATAGTTCGAATTCTGAATTAGAAAGTGGTTCATCCTTTAAATCTGGGCTGGAGGAGAACACTTCCTCCATAATCTCCTGGCAGCTATGGAGTGGTTAACCCTCTCTTCTGGTAGGTAGGTGGCTGGGTTTAGGGTACGAGTAGCCTCTATCTGGATTCTGGGATTTTCTCCCAGCATGGCCTGGTAATGAGCCACTCATTCCCCAGTCATCCAGTGGCTGGCCATTCCATTTAACAAAGAGGTGACTTGATACGGTACTCTGACTGTGATGTTTTGTCCTAAAGTCAGCTTGTCTGCCTCTTGTACCAGTGCTACAGTGGCAGCGAGCACCCGGAGACAGGGGCCACCCTGAAGCCACAGGGTCTGGTCTTTTGGATAAGTACACCACTGGTCTAGTCCATGGTCCCAGTTGTTGGGTCAGCAATCCCAGGCCGACTCTCCCTTTCTCATACACGTAGAGGGAAAATGGGTGAATGACATCCGGGAGTGCTAATGCAGGGGCTTCACTCAGCCTCTTGTTGAGTTGGTTAAAGGCATCTTCCTCCTCATTCCCCCACTTCAGTGAGTCTGTAGTGGGCCCTCGGAGGACTTGGTGGAGGGGTTTGGTGATGGCAGAGAACTCTGGGATGCAGAGTTGGCAAAACCCAGTTGCCCCTAGCAACTCTCAGAGTTGCTTCTTGGTCTTGGGTCTGGGATGTTGAGTGATTACTCGCTTTTGTCTTTCTACCAACTTCCTCTGTCCTCAGCTGAGGTGATACCCCAAGTAAATGACTTCTTCTTGGCAGATCTGGGCCTTTTTCTTTGAGACTTTGCATCCTGCCTCTTGTAGGAAGCTCAGCAGTTCTTCAGTCCCCCTTTTGCAGATCTCTGTTGTGGGAGCTTCCAGCAGCAGGTCATCAATGTACTGCAGAATGGTGCACCCGGCAGGCTGGCAGCTCTCCAGGTCCTTGGCTAGCACCTCCCCCAAAGATGGTAGGGCAGGCGAGTCCATGTCAACTGCCATTTGGAACCAGTCTCTGGGTCCTCCCATTCAAAGGCAAGCAGGGACTGGCTTGCTTCTGCTAACCTTAAGCAGAAGAAGGCATCCTTTAGATCCAGGCATGTGAAAACAGCTGCTGTTGGGGGTATCAGGCTCAGCAGGGTGTATGGATTGGGGACCACTGGGTGTAGCGCCTCAGTGGCATCATTAATTCTGCACAAGTCTTGAACTGGCCAGTAATCATTGGTCCCTGGCTTCTTTATTGGGAGCAAGGGGGTGTTCCATGGAGATTGGATTTCTTGTAGGATCCCTTCATCCTTAAGTTTTCTGACATGAGGAGCTATCCCAAGCCGGGCTTCAAGAGAGATTGGATATTGTCTTTGTCTAAGTGGAGTGGCACCCAGCTTTAGCATTACCATTACTGGTGGGTGTCCTTTTGTGAGGCCAAGTCTTCCTCGTATGTCCCAGACTTGGGGAAAATGCTCCAAGTACCAATTAATGTCTGAGAGACTTTGTTCCTTTCCCTCTGGTATCTCTTGGTGGAGTCTCCACTCCTCTTCTGGATGGACCTCCAGAGTCAGTACAGGAAAAGGCCCAGGGGCTGCGGGACCTAAATCCATAGTCACTGTAGTGCCAATCTTGGCCAGCAAATCTCTCCCTAGTAGGGGTCCAGGTGCCTCAGGCACATACAGGAACCGATGCCAAACATGATGCCTTCCCACTGCAGTCAGGTGTCTGACAAAATCAATATTTCTTGGTCACTCCTGTGGCTCCTATGATGCTGACAGTCTTTAGTGAGCCTTCCAGTGGGAGAGGTTACTGTCGATACACCTGCACCCGTGTCCAGCATGAAGTCCATGGTTTGGCACCCTAAATCGAATCTGACCACAGGCTCACGGAGGCCGATTTTAATTGAGCCTGGTCGCGTTCAATCTGATTCTGAGTCCCAAGTAGTGTTCTCAGTGTCAACAGTCTGCTACTGCTGCTGCTGCAAGAATGCTACAACAGGTCTGAGTGCATTTTGCCTATGGTGTCCTCTTGCAAGATCTCTTGTTTCTTCTTCCTTCCCCGACATTCATTTTTCCAGTGTCCTTTCTTCTTGCAATGTGCACGTTGGTCTTTCTCTAGGGCGTTTGGGTGTTTCCCTCCCTCAAATTTGGACAGGGTCCTCCCTGGGTTTCCCACTTCCTGGAGGGCCATGGCCATGATTCTGGCCTTTTTCTCTTGCCATTTGTCCCTTTCTCTTTTATTGGCTATTTTTCAATTAGCCACCACCTTAGATGCGATGTCAAGAAGCTAACTTATGTTCATTCCAGCAAACCCCTCCAATTGCTTCAGCTTCTGGCACACATCATAAGCTGACTGCTGGACAAAAGCAATGTTGACCATTGAACAATTCACTGGGGCCTCTGGATCAAAGGGAGTAAAGCGGTAGGCATCACAGAGTCTCTCATAAAACTGACTGGGAGGCTCCTTCTCTCCTTGAATGACTTCGCTCACTTGAGTTAGATTGGTAGCTCTGTGGGTGCCTGCTTGAGCCCCTTCTAGGATAGCGGGGCACAGATGATCAAGAGCCTGAGCCCCCTCCTGGGTGTTAGGGTTCCAATTAGGTTGCTCATCTGGGAAAGCAGCACCAGCAAAATGTTCTGGATTTAATGACCCTTCAGGGGCCTGGCTGATGAGCCATGTCCTGGCTGCCTGGAGAATGTGCCTCCATTCTTCTGAGTCAAACAAGGTGTTGAGGAGTTGGCAGCAATCATCCCAGGTGGGTTGGTGTGTTTGCATGATGGAATTCAGATCAATCATGGGGCTTTTCGGAATAAGGTGGTATGTGTTGGCGCCAATTAAGGAGGTCAGTCATGAATGGTTGGTATATCAGGCTTGGGGGACCAGCAAGTACGGTCCCATCTTCTCAAAGGATGGATGGCCCTGGAGCCTGGTGGAGTGGGCAAAGAGGTACTGGGCCTGTAGTGAGGTGGCCTGAATTAGGAGAATGCCCCCATTTTTTTCAGGTAGCAGAGGCAATGCACCTAATGGTGATGGTGCTTGTTCCTCATGAAGCAGCTGGGTCTCTGGTGAAGGCTGGTGGTGATTAGAATGCGGGACTGCCTCAGTTCTGGCTAACCTGCCTGGAATTTGTTCATTGAGAGTTGTTTGCATCTCTGGTGGGGTGGCTTTAACTCCACGGATTTCAGGCTGCACAAGGTCAGTGGCTAGAGCATTGCTTTCTGGGTTGGAGTTCACAGGCAGCAAGTATGGGAGGAGTTCAGAGTCCTGCTCATGTCCTTGGTGGATGGGAGGGCTGAGGGATCTCTCAGTTAACCCAGACTTGTGGGTGGCCAGGACAGCAAGAGCTGGGGGCCTCTGGAGGGCATGGTATCTGAGCCAGTCAGGCGGGTAAAGTGCCAGTCTGTACCAAGAGTCTATGTAGGGGAACTGATCAGGATGTCCTGGGCTGTTGAGGCAAACTTCTCTCACACTCTTAATGGTTGGCAGGTCCAGCGTGCCTCTCCCCTGGCCAGTCCATGTCAAAAGAAGGCCATTCAACTTTGCAAAAGGTTCTTAATCTGGAGGGTTTCATCTTGGTGTGTAATCTCCTGCAGAGCTTAGCTTAAAAGTTGTCCAGCATCACCTGGAGGACAGTCTGGATCTGACACTTAGAGTGGGAAGAACCCATTTGAAATTTTATATGTGCCTGGGATGTGTGTAATGTATTCACAGGAGGGGGTGGAGAGTATTAGTCTCTCCCTCGTTCAGATGCCTTCCTGGCCAGCCACCTCTTGGTGACTTAAGAGGTCTTACCTGAGGGCCACACATATAATCCCCCTGCTCAGTCACCTGAAGGTGAGTGCCGCAGGGTGAGGCCCACTCAGATTTCTTAGCTGCGCAGAACTGTGGAACCATTACTTTCACTCTCACATTTACCCACAAGCATTCAGAGTTTAAGACAGTTGTTCCCTAGTTATTCCCACTAAATTCCTGTCCTGCCTGAAATGGGGCCAGGACCTCAGAATCACGTCGAGGTTCAGTTGTGGCCTGGTTTCCTGCCTTGTTGGAGGTCAGTGCCACCCTGGTATCATGCCAGGGCTTTGTATGCAACCTTCTATGGGTGATCAGCCCATGCAGGCTCCTGTCTGTCTACCCCCGGGCTCTTACCTGGTCTTGATGTCCACTCTAGTCTCTGTTTGCTTCACCTGATCTGAGGCTCTGGTCCAGGGCTCGGCAGCTCTTTCTGCCCTCCTGGAAGGAAACCCTGGAGAGGGACTTCTTTGGGGGTGTGCACTTTTCTGTTCCAGGGACCATCTGGGGGCTGCAGAGCCCAGGAGCAGCAGCCCCTATAACCAACAAGGGTACAGCGACTTGATCTTGGTGGGACTTCCAGAAATGTTACAGGAAAATCAGAGACCAGCAGCCAAAGTCAGATGAGGAGAGGGATTTAATTTTACACTAGTGGACTGACCCACGGATTAAATAAAAGGTACATGTGATAATTAGGCAAAGCAACATATGGACGCAGGGGTTACAAAGACTTCCTTCCAGGTTGACCATAGGGGGCAGGATGGAGGAAGACTCCTGCTCAATTCCCCCATACCTCTCTCTTATCTCAGAGTTTTCTAAACTTTGGAGAACAAAAGACTTCTATCCTGGGTAACCACAGGAGGTGGGGGAAGAAGACCCCAGCTTATCTCCCCAGTCTTATCTCTTGCTTAGGAGCTCTTCCTGATCCGAAGGTCTTAATTACCATTTCCATTATAGTAATTTATTTCTAACTTTTCATTTCACTGGATATGTGTGCAGAAATTATGCTCCAATTATTTAAAAATGTGGGGAAAAGTTTGAAGATAGAAGGCTTTTATTTGTCTGTTGCCATATGTCCCCTGACTGACTGTGTCTGCTCTTGAATGGGAGAACGTGTCTACTTGATGAAAACTTAAGAAAATACATTTTCAAGTAAAATTATTCATCCACTACCACAGTTATTTATTGATCTCATTTTGTGCTTTCCATTATAAAGAAGACAACTAAAAAATCCAGGAGTTCTATACCCAGACCATATAGAACACAGTCTACGTCTCAGGCATGCTAGGCAAGCACTCCACCACTGAGTTGTACCTAGCCAGCTCTTGCTTGCTTTTGGTACTAAAGATTAACATTAGGTATTTTTGGCTAAGGGTGCCTTTTTAATGTTTGTGATTGCTCTAATTCTGGTGTTTACCTCCACCTATAGGTGTTTTGTACAACTTTTATCATTAATAGAAACATAGCATATGAGCATAGTCCTCTGCACAGCAAATTCTCCATCTCCTTCCTGTTCTGCGTCTGCATCCTCTAGGACTGGAGATGTGAGAAAAGAAGGATAAAGAAAGAAAATCCCTTTTATGGAGAAGGAGGCTCTGCAAGAGCTTTGAACATAGATTTTACATGTCCACTGCACACTTAGGTGCAAGGAGGTGGATAGGAAGTGCATCTTCATTCTGAAAGATCATGCACTTCCTCCAGCATACTTTTTTCTGACTATCACTTGCATGATATACAGCCTTGCTTGCTGGGTCCTGTCACCCAAAAAACAACTGCCTCCTCTCAGGGTACCAGGCTCAGGCTCTGCTTATCTTTGTGGCATTTACTTGTATCACAGGAAGTGCAGATATTCTTACTTAAGAAACTGAAGCACCTTTCTTCTAGTACAGTTCTACCACTCTGGTAACATACTTTGTTTTTTTCATTTTCAAGTTGTCGGGAATCCTGGTGCCATGGTAGGGCTTGTTGGGCTGTCCCTTTGACATTTGGCAGTCCTGTGGAAGTACTCAGTTTCAGCTTATAACTTGGTGCTTCTGTGTCTACAGGGAAAGCCTCATCATTGTTCTGTGAACCAAGGACCTATATATAAAAACATATGGAAATAATTGAAGTCCAACCAAATGAGAAAAGCAAATGTTATTTCTTCTGAGCTGCTGTACCAAGCCACCATCACTGTGCTGGGCAGAGACTCATAGGAGTAGGGCAGCTTTAAATAGTGAAAAAAAGCTCTGGCCTCAATGGAGGCTGTTGGCATGGAGAAGCTGTGGTGAGCTGCCTAAAAGTAGGGCCTCCTATGTGATGGGCTAGGACACGTTTGATTTTCTGTAGTTGGTCCCAAGTTGAAAGCAGGGTGTTGAAAGGATTCAGGAAGTATTACTGTGGCAGTAGAAAGCTTTTGCAATGTGATGGTAATTAAGAACTTTGCAATAGGGAAAATTCTTAAGGGACAGGTATGGGGAGGTGAGCAGGAGTCTCCCCACCTGCCCCTTGTGGTTGCCCAGGATGGAAGTCTTTGTTTTCCAAAGTTTTCACATTCCTGTAACTTTGTGGCCATGTTACCTTGCTTAATTATCCCATGTACCTTTTACTTAATTGTCACCTATGTGCTGTTTTGCCTTTGTTTGCATTTCCCCATATGAGTATAAAAGCCCCCCAAAACTTGAACAAGGGGCCTGACTCATTTATTCATGGTGTCAGTCCTGCTAGCATCGAATTAAACTTCCTCTCCTCACCTGACTTTGGCTGTTGGGCTCTGGTTTTTCCATAACAGTATCAGTTATTAGTCAGTTCTGAGCAATTTGAGTAGATGATATAGAAGCTATTGTTTAGAATTCTGTCCATGGATTAGTAATAGGAATCTGGCATGTGATTTATAACAGGTTGACTTCCCAAGCTGTTTTCTGTAGACAAGAGTTGGCTTCCTGGGCAGATGTCAGGTTAAAGTTCTACTTTTATATATATTTTCTTATGTGTTCATATCTCCCCATGGTAAGCAGTAAACTTGACTTTTCTTTATCAAATATGATAGTACCTCTCATTTTATCATGCTTACAATGTATAAAGTGCATTTATGTATATCTTCAAGATTAGTAATGCAAGATTTTGTTGTCTTCAATGTAAAGTCAAGGAGTGGATTCAGAAGTATACATTAGTTCCAGTACTGAGACTATGAAAGTAAAAGAACTTTATTTAGGATCTTAGCAGTTGCTATTTCAGAGACACAGGCTCAGATTGTGCTGAATAGTTTTTCTGAAGGAAGCAGGAAAGTGGAAGCTTATATTGATAAGCAATGGTGATTTATTGGCAAAGCAGTAAAAATTCCTTTGTAGCAAAATGCTTATCAAATATTGACAGAGAACAGGAGCTATGTGATGATCAAGGTAAAGGATTAAAGATAAGAAACCAGCTATGGTGCCTCACACCTGTAATTCCAGCATATAAGATATTGAAGCAAGAGGATTCCTGCAAGTTTCAGACCAGTCTGGGCTATAATACTGAGCTCCAGGTTAGTCAGAGATATATAACAAAACTCTGTTTCAAAAAACCCAAAACAAACAAGGATAAGAGAAACCAGGCATGATGGTGTAATTCCAGCACTTAGGAAGCTGAAGCAGGAGGATCATGAATTTAAGGCCAGCCTGGGTTACATGATGAGTTCTGGTTTAACCCTAGAGTACGTAAAAAGACCCTGTCTCAATCAATCAATCAATCAATCAGTCAGTCAATCAATCAGTCAGTCAGTCAATCAGTTAATGACCAACAAATCAATCAATCAATAAATAAAAATAGTGCATATACTGAGTAAAAATGTCATAAAAGAGCCTAACTACTTCTTTTTTTTTAACATATATGTATGGTGAATGCCTGTTTGATGCATGTGTGTACCTGAGCATGCACATGTGGAGGCCAGAGGTCAATCAATGTCCAGTGTCTTCTATCACTCTCCACCTTAGTTTTTGAGTCCTGGTTTCTCAGTGCTGGCTGTTTTGGCTACACTGGCTGTCCAGCAAGCCCTTAGTTCCTCCTGCCTCTGCCCTCCAGTGCTGGTGTTACAGACATGCATTGCTGCACTGGCTTGAAGTGGGTACTAGGTATCGAACTCACACTTGCACAGTAGCATTCTACTCACTAAGCTATCTCCCCAGTCTCCAGTAACTTCCTGACATCCATCTTGAGTCTCTGATGCAAGGCAAAGCTGGTTATACCTGATGCCATAGCCAAAGGTGAAGGTCACCAGTAATGCCCATTCCCAGAGAGCAGCTTGAGATCTCCATTTCCTTAATGACTTCTAGGCTCCATTTGAAAAGCTCTCTTGGTGGTCATTTTCTTCTTAGTTTTACAAAGTCATGTTGAGGACTTTGGCGGACAGAAAAGAAAGAAACCCTCCATCCCCAAATCTGATTAAAGCCTCTTGTCAGCTGAGAATCAAGAATTCCAGCAGAGTTAACATTTGCTGTAAAGGCTGCCCACATAGAGTTACTATTCCTTCCCTATCCAGATACTTTATGTTAAAGTAGCAATGACACAGGCTTGAGGCCTGGATGCATATTTCTGTCGGGAGCTGGAGAAACAACATTCATTACCAAAAAATATAATATGGATTAAAGCCTCTTGTCAGCTGAGAATCAAGAATTCCAGCAGAGTTAACATTTGCTGTAAAGGCTGCCCACATAGAGTTACTATTCCTTCCCTATCCAGATACTTTATGTTAAAGTAGCAATGACACAGGCTTGAGGCCTGGATGCATATTTCTGTCGGGAGCTGGAGAAACAACATTCATTACCAAAAAATATAATATGGCTCTACAAACAGTTGACTTAAGCAGGAAATTCTGCCTGCACTAGTAACCTTGAGAAAGAATTTATGGCAAGGTTATCTTTCTCTTCCCCTTGCAAACAGTTCTCGGAAAAGATAAGTCATGCAGTAATCTCTTGGAACACCTGGTGGTCAGTCACGTTGCTAAATTGCTCAGTCCCCCACCCCATAAACATAAGAATGCTGTAACCTTTGACCAACTTCTTCAACCCCTTCTAAATACAAACTGTATATAAGGAAAGCTTGCAATACAATAAAGCGACCCTTGACAAGTGGACTTGCTTGGGCTCCGTCTCCTCTTTCTCGCCCGTTTTTCCTTTCAGGGAGTGGTAATCTGAGTTAAGTAAGTGGTCTCTGTCTCAAAAAATGGGCCAGCAACTGTCTAAGGAGGCTATTTTTATTAGGGACTTGAAGGCTTCCCTCAGAGAAAGAGGAATCTGAGTTAAGAAAAAAGATATTGTAAATTTTTTCGTGTTTGTGAGTGACCAGTGTCCTTGGTTTGTTATAGATGGTCCTGAAATCAACCCTAAAAAACGGGACCGAGTGGGACAGTGTTTAAATGAGCTATTAAAGGATAAAGGCTCTGAGGCAGTTCCCATTCAGACTTTCAGCTATTGGACATTAGTCCGAGATCTTCTCAAAGACTCTCCTGAAAACAAAAGTAAAATTATTTCCCTAGCTGAGGATTTCATTAAGCCCCCTTCTCGGTCTGCCTCTGTGTCATCCATTAATAAGACAAACCTTCAAAAGGTAACTCAGGGTGTCGCTCATCAGACCTCGCCTTGCCCATCAGTCATGATCGATATGCCTCCCTCGAAGCCAACCGCTACAGGCGGGCCAACCCAACTTTATCCAACATTGCCCAAGGTAGAGAGAAAAGAAAAACCTTCTTCCAACTTAACCTTCCCAATATTTCAGAAACAAGGTTCCCCTCCTGAAGGATTAACCCCCTCTGAGGAGAGCGACTTAGAAGAAGAGGCTGCCCAATATCATAATCCTGATTGGCCCCCTCTTGTTGCTTCTGCACCTCCCCTACCTCCATACCCACCGACCCTCTGTGCACCCGTTCTTCCCATAACCACCGCCCATACAGATATCCTTCTAAAAGCTAAAAAGGACCTAAGTAAACAAGTTATAGCTTTAAGAGATGTTCTTTCTTTGCAAAAAGAGTTTGCAGAGCTCAACTCAGAGCTCTCTTCCCTACAAAAGGCTGTTACTAAAACTGTTTTTGTGGCTCCTTTGCCATGAGCTGCAGGAAAGACTAAGTTCAAGTCTGCCAAAACTAGGGCCCTTGCCTTCCCTGCGGCAGGTACTTTACACCAGGAGAATGGCTTCGGGTAGCTCAGATGGTCCTCTCTCGTGGACAATTCTTATCCTGGAAAGCTGACTACCTTGATCGCTGTCAGACTATAGCCAGAAGAAATCAGCAGGACCCTCGGGCCCCCGAAGCCACCTGGACTTTTGATAAGCTTGCTGGACAAGGAAAATATATCACTAAGGGCCGACAGCTTAAATTACCCACAGGGGTTTTAGCGCAGACCAAGGAAGCTGCACTGGGGGCGTGGAGAAACATCCCAGCAAAAGGCAGCCTCATGACACCCCTAACTAAAATAGTTCAAGGCTCTCAAGAACCCTTTAGTGAGTTTGTGGGCAGGTTACAAGAGGTAGCTGAAAGAGTTTTGGGTCCTGAAGATGACAATGACAAGTTCATTAAACAACTTGCTTTTGAAAATGCTAATTCTGCTTGCAAATCTGTCCTTAAGGGACAAGCCAAAAATAAGTCCTTGAATGAATTAATCAGACTTTGTGCTGACGTAGACTCTTTTTCTCATAAGATTACTCAAGGCATAAATTTGGCAATTGGTGCTGCTCTTCAGACAACTAGAGGGCCCACCCTCCCTAAAAAATGTTTTAAGTGCGGACAACCTGGGCATTTTGCAAAAAATTGTACTGAAACCTAGAAAGTAGGAGGGACCCCTCTCCCCCTGACAATATGCCTAATACGGTCTGTCCTCATTGTAAAAAGGGAAGACATTGGGCTAGTCAATGTC
>NW_008355723.1:799383-800964 GCF_000622305.1 Nannospalax galili
GAAACAAGAATCCCGACTCGTGGGACCCACCACATAGCCTAAGGCAGAACTTTCATTCGCTAAAGTTCTTAATAAAGGGTGAGATGTTGGGAGCTGGAGAAACAACATTCATTACCAAAAAATATAATATAGCTCTACAAACAGTTGACTTAAGCGGGAAATTCCCTACACTAGTAACCTTGAGAAAGAATTTATGGCAAGGTTATCTTTCTCTTCCCCTTGCAAACAGTTCTCGGAAAGATAGTCATGCAGTAATCTCTTGGAACACCTGGTGGTCAGTCACATTGCTGAATTGCTCAGTCCCTCTCCCATATCCATAAGAATGCTGTAACCTTTGACCAACTTCTTCAACCCCTTCTAAATACAAACTGTATATAAGGAAAGCTTGCAGTTCAATAAAGTGGGCCCTTGACAAGTGGACTTGCTTGGGCTCCGTCTCCTCTTTCTCGCCCATTTTTCCTTTCAGGGAGTGGTCCCCCTCGAGCTTTACCTGTACAGGGTCCCCACAGGTGGGGGCATATTTCTTTGGGTAGCCCCTCATTCCTTTCCCCAGATTTGCCTGAGAATCTCACATGAAATAACTTTGTCTACAGTAAAGATATCCTACCTTCCTGTATCCCCATGGGTTAGAATTTTATTTTATCAACTGTAATCCTGTCAGGTGCCCCAGTGTGAGGAAGAAAACTAAAATTAGTTGAGAAAAACCCAGTGCAGGTTGCCCAAGGAAACAGCCCCTGCTTACGAAAATAGCCCTGTTTACTTAAGGAACCAGCGCCCCTTGCTTACCTAGAAAGACAGCTGTTAGTCTAATCTTTGATTTTGCTCCTTAAATATACTTCCTGCTTGGAATTCCAGCTCATGGTCTCCTGACAAAGAGGTTAGAGACCCCTTTGCTGTCACATAGGCAGAAATTCAAGCCTACCAATGACAGTGGGTCTGGAAATGTGCTGGGTTTTCTATAAATACTATAAAAAACTGCTGCAGGGTGCTCAGGCATTGAAGAGGATACCCCTGAGACCCTGGTGGCAGAAATAAAAGCTGTGGTCCATCCACAGTGCCTGATTGAAAGCAGTGATTCATGTTAGAAGTGCAACCATGAAGATAGTGACTTCAGATTCCTCCCAAATCTCATGTGACTACCATAAAAACAATGTGTGCTATTCCTCCTTGGGAAGCACACATCCATGCTGATGGGTGTATCTTACTGTTTTCTGAGCATCTCGTTTCTCTTAATTCTTGTATTTAAGCTTATATTTAAAATATCTTTCAGATGACTCAGCAGTTAAGAGCACTGACTGTGCTTGCAGAAGACCCAGGTTCAAATCCCAGCATCCACATGGTAGTTAACAACTGTCTGTAACTCCATTTCCAGTGTAGAACCCTGAGACCCTCTTCATTCACCCACTACCCCCCAATCCCTCCAGGCCCCCACTAATTGCTCTTTTAGCTTCTGTAAAATGCTTGGCTGCTGCTTTAGACATGCCTAGACAAGCCCTGACCCCCCGCCTGCTATCCTCCCCCCTTCCAGGCAACTATAGATTAAGCAAGCCCGGGCATGAAAACTGCCCTATAAGGTAAAAA
>NW_008355723.1:801100-803659 GCF_000622305.1 Nannospalax galili
GGCTCCTTGAACCAACCAAAATGTATCTTCGGTATCTCTCCCCCTGCTTTGTCCAAAACCTATAAAAGACTCCACTCTCCCTTACTCTGGGCTCTCAGCACGGATCCGTTGAGTTGGTGAGGTCTGAGAGCCCGAGCTTAAGCCCGAATAAACCATAAACCTTTGCTTTTGCATTTTGGTGTGTTGGGTCCTCGGTGGCCTTTTTGGGGTCCAGTGGATGAGGTACAACATTTGGGGGCTTGTCCAGGATCACCCCAGAGACCTCCGAGAGGAACCGACCCCAAAAGGTTTGTGATCAACCGGCTGGGTAAGTTTTTGTAAAACTGTTTGTCCGCCTGTCTTTTCTATACTTTCCCTTTGGTCGCGACCATCTGATCTCAATTTTTTGTTGCTGGAACGCTAGCAAGGTGACCTGGAGGATTCGGGAGACGTCCCCATCCTTGTCGGGGTGGGTGTTCCCCACCGGACACCCCACCAGGACACTAGTCCATCTGAAACCTCAGAGGAACTCGTGACCCTGTTGGGACACGCGCATCCTATCCATACGGTCTTTGGCACAATCGAGCCAGGGAATCCACACGGCTGAGCATCCAGACCATCTGAAAGCCGCGGTAGTTTATTTTGGGCCCTTTGTCTGTCTGTGTCGTTCTTGTGTCTTGTGATCTTTGTTCTAATTTCTTTGTTGACGAAACAGACGGGACTGATAAATACTATGGGCAACACCCATCTTCCCCTCTAGATCTTACACTAGTCCACTGGGGGGACGTTAAGACGATTGCCCGTAACAATAGTGTAGATGTAAAGAAAAAGAAATGGACAACTTTATGTTTGGTTGATTGGCCCTCCTTCAATGTTGGATGGCCCCTGAAGGGACTTTTAACCAGAGTTTGATTTCCAGGGTAGAGGATCACGTCTTCTGCCCCCAGACTGGCCACCAGGACAAGATCCCATATATCGTGACCTGGCGAGGCCTCATCAAATGACCCGATGCCCCCCCGCCTGGGTCAAGTCCTTCCTTCCCTCGATTAATTGAACTGCTCCTCCTCCACCTCTGCAGGTCCTCTCTTTCAGACCAAAGGCGGAAGAGAAACCCATTCTGCAGGGAGGCATGGAGGAAAATGGCATCTTTCCCCCACCCTACTCCTCTCAGACGGGCACCCCACCAACGGCGCAACAGTTGCAGGCCCCACCTCCTAACCCTGAGGAGCCACTATCGCTTCCACAGGGACCTGCACAGGCCACACAGAGCCGGAGGGGGGCGGCCCCCCAGCCTGACACCATTGTCCTCCCACTCCAGCCAGTGGAGCCCCCAGATGGAGAGGGCAATCAGCCCTTTCATTACTGGCCCTTTGCCACCAGTGATCTTTACAATTTGGGCTCACAGAATGCGCCTTTCTCTGAAAACCCCAGGGTCTTGATTTACTTATTGGAAACTGTTCTCTTCACTCACTAGCCCAATTGGGATGATTGTCACCAGCTCCTGAGTGTCCTGTTCACTACTGAGGAGTGAAACAGGATCCTGGAGGCAGCCCAGAAATTGGTTCCGGGCCCCACCGGGGACCCTACCACAGACCCAGGCATCATTAATGCCAGCTTTCCCCCTAGCCATCCCAACTGGGACTACAACACAAGGTAAGGAGAGGCTCCTGGTCTACCGCCAGACTCTGTTAGTGGGTCTCAAAATGGCGGCTCAAAAACCCACCAATATGTCTAAGGTTTATGATGTCAGACCGGGGCCTGAAGAGAGCCCAGCCTCATACTTAGAGAGGTTACAAGATGACTTCCGGTGGTTCACTCCGTATGACCCAGAAGCGGAGGAATCAGCTCAAACTGTGATGTTTGTTTTCGCTAACCAGGCAGCCCCTGACATCAAGAGAAATTTAGAATCTTTAGATAGACTAGGAGGAAAGAACCTTAGGGACTTAATAGCAGTGGCAGAAAAGGTTTATAATAGAAGGGAGACAGCAGAACAAAGAGAGGAAAGAAAAGAAAAAAGACAGGAAGCAAGCCTGACCAGGGTCCTGGAGAGACAACAGGTCTGCCACAAGAAGGACCTCAGAGAGATATTATTGGCAACAAACCCCCAGTATGGAGGGAGCTCATCGGTGGGATCTAGACCACAAAATAAGGTAGGGAAAAACCAGTGTGTGTACTACAAGGAGGAAGGGCACTGGGTGAAGGACTGCCCCAAGAAGAATAAGCAATCAGCTAAGGTATTACCAGCTCTAATTGGGGGTGAAGACAGTGACTAGGGGAGACGGGGCTCAGATCCCCTCCCTGAAAATAGAGGGGAAACCAATTGAGTTTATGGTGGATACTTGTGCCCAGAATTCGGTTTTATTGGAGCCAAGAGGGCCAGTGTCCTCCAGAACTACATGGGTACAGGGAGCAACAGGAACAAAGCCCTATTCATGGACTACCCGAAGAACAGTAGATTGAGGGAAGGGCTGGGTATCCCACTCGTTTCTAGTAATCCCAGAATGTCCCTACCCACTTCTGGGCAGAGATTTATTGTCAAAAATGAGGGGCACAGATCCACTTCACAGCTAAAGGAGCCAC
>NW_008355723.1:804575-805837 GCF_000622305.1 Nannospalax galili
AGGTGAGGCAATTCCAAGGTACCATGGGGTTCTGCTACCTCTGGATTTTGGGGTTTGCTGAAATTGCAAAACCCCTATATGAGGCTACCAAAGAAGGACAGGACTTCAACTGGACACAGGAAAGGCAAGAGGCCTTTGAAACCCTAAAACGCAAGCTCTTAGAGGCTCCTGCCCTAGGACTACCAGACATAAGTAAACCTTTCTGTCTATATGTGGATGAACGTAAAGGTATTGTGAAAGGGGTCCTCACCCAGAGAGTAGGTCCCTGGAAGAGACCTATTGCATACCTATCAAAGAAATTAGGCCCTGTAGCAGCTCGATGGACCCCCTGCCTGCGAATTATAGCAGCAGTGGCCCTGCTGGTTAAGGATGCTAAGAAGTTAACCCTGGGACAGGACCTTCTTGTGGTAGTCCCTCATGCCCTCGAGGGGGTGCTCAAGCAACCCCTCGATCGATGGTTGAGCAATGCCCGATTAACTCATTATCAGGCTCTGCTCCTAAATTCGCCCAGGATCACCTTCCAGGTACCAAAGGCCCTGAACACAGCCACACTGTTGCCAGATCCTGATCTTGGGGACCCACTCCATGACTTTACTGGAATTCTGGCACAGGTGCATTGCATCAGACCTGACCTGAAGGATGTTCCCTTGTGTGATGCCAAAGAAACCTGGTACACGGATGGAAGCAGCTTCATCAGAAATGGTAAAAGGCATGCTGGGAGAGCAGTCACATCCACCTCGAGAGTCATTTGGGATGAGCCACTGCCAATAGGTACATCGGCCCAAAAAGCTGAACTGATCGCACTTACCAAAGCCCTAAAGATGGGTAAAGGAAAGAGACTCAACGTCTACACAGATAGCAGATATGCATTTGCCACTGCCCATATCCATGGGGCCATCTATCAAGAGAGGGGCCTCCTTACTGCAGAGGGAAAGACTATTAAAAATAAACAAGAGATCTTAGACCTCCTGCAAGCCCTCAGGGGCCCAACAAAACTAACCATAATCCGTTGCCCGGGTCACCAAAAAGGAAACAACCCCACCCAGAAGGGAAATAATCTGGCTGAGAGGACAGCTAAAGAAATAGCCCTGACCTCCACGATCCTGCCCATTCTTGTTGATCCCAGAGCAAGGGAACTGCCTAAAACTCCCCACTATAGTCCCGAGGACTTAGCCTGGATATACCCTCCCCCTATGACTCAATGCCTAGAGGGCTGGTGGAGGACAATGGAAGGGAAAGTTATCCTACCTCAGAATTTAGGC
>NW_008355723.1:806631-809130 GCF_000622305.1 Nannospalax galili
CCCCAATGGTTGCAGCTAACCCACCAGTGGGTCTGGCCACAACTCAGAGCCACATATGAAGCTGCTGTCCCCCCGGAACCCCACAGGTTTAAACCAGGCGACTGGGTCTTCATCCGCAGACATCAAAGGAAAAATCTCCAGCCAAGATGGAAGGGCCCCTTCGTGATCCTCTTGATGACTCCCACCGCACTCAAAGTGGATGGTGTCGTGGCTTGGGTGCACTACTCCCACACAAAACCCGCCGCCCCCTTTGCAGTCCCAGAGGATTACAAGGGAGACACCAGGAAGGCATCCCCACACCCTTCAAATCCATTCAAGCTACACATCCAACGAGACCCTTCCTGCTAACCTCTCTATTGTTGACATTGAACTGCTTATCGGCTTATGGCACCTTTCCTGCAAGTAACATATATCCCCATATGCCCCAAAACTTAACTTGGGTAATCACCAACCCCACCATGGGGACGGTCATCAACTCTACCTCCAAGTCAGCCTCTCCCAACACTTGGTACCCCGACCTTTTGGTTGACCTCTGTGACATCTTTGAAGGAAAATGGGAACCTCATGACCAGACCCCCTTTCCTCCCTTCGGCTGCCGAGACCCCGGCCCCAGATCATGCACACGAAACCTCACCATCTACGTTTATCCAGGCCATGGATGCAGCAGACAAGTTAAGAACAAATGTGGGGGACCTGGGGATTATTACTGCACCTACTGGGGCTGTGAGACCACCAGCAAATACTGGTGGAAAGGTTCATCAACTGGATATCTAATAACCCTACGACGGGCCCCCGGATCTACCACCGTGGGATGGGGAGGGACCACTGGAGGAGGTATGGGGGGGTCCTGCACCCAACCACTGTGCAACCCCCTCATAATTCGGTTCACTGAGAAAGGAAAACAGTCTATGGGGTGGGATGTAGGACACACATGGGGCCTACGGCTATACGCTGCAGGGAGAGACCCTGGGGCCCTCTTTACCATTCAATTCCTCCTCCGACCGGTTGTCCATGCACGGGACCCAACCGAGTCCTAAATCCTGCCCCCCAGATGATTCTCATAAATATTCTCCAGCTAAACCCCCTCCTGGACCTCCCACTGCCCAAACCTACACTCCTGTGCCAACAACTCAGGCTCTTGAGTCCTCAAGGTCAGATCCTATTCCTCCCCCTCCTGCCACTACCCCGACCCGGGAAATTCTTTTGCAGATGCTAAATTCATCTTATTACTTCCTCAATGCAACCAACCCGAATGCTACCCACTCTTGCTGGCTCTGCTATGGTGTTGCCCCCCCTCCCCATATTATGAGGGAATTGCTGTACAAGGAATATTCTTCCTCGTGGATTACACAGAATGCAGATGGCTATCAAATGTTTCTCTTACCCTATCTCAGGTAACTGGCATTGGGACCTGTGTTGGCCAGGTCCCACTGACCTATACTAGCCTCTGCAACACCATCCTCCCCCTTAATGTCACAGGGAGGGGGCAGTTCCTCCTGCCTCACAGTGACACCTGGTGGGCCTGCACCATGGGACTAACAGCCAGTGTAAATCGGGAAGTCCTGCAGAGAACATCTGGTTTCTGTGTCATTATCAGACTCCTGCCTAGAATCACCTACCACACTCATGAAGATTTCTTAACCCTCTATACTAGTCTAAAAGGCCCAAGAACTACCAGCCTCACTAGACTTAGAAGGGAGCCTTAAGTCTCCTCATTGGGACAGGGATTGCTGCTGGGATAGGGACAGGAGCACAGCCCTGGCAAGACAAGATCAGCATTATTCCCAGCTCAGAGCCAGCTTAGATTCAGATCTCCGATGAGTTGAGGAGTCAATTACTCACCTACAAGACTCCCTGAGTTCGCTTGCTGAGCTAGCCCTGCAAAATCGTAGGGGATTAAACCTCCTGTTCTTACAGCAGGGTGGTCTGTGTACTGCCCTAAGAGAAGAATGCTGTTTTTATAGGGACCACTCAGGATTAATAAAGGATAACATGGCCAAAATAAGAGAAGGGTTGGAACAGAGGAGACTAGAATGAGAGGCCAGACAGGGATGGTTTGAGTCCTGGTTCAACCAATCTCCCTGGTTGACAACCCTCATCTCCACCCTCTTAGGTCCCCTTATAGTTTTATTTTTAATACTCACCTTTGGGCCATGCATCCTCAATAGATTAGTACAGTTCATAAAGGACAGGTTAGGCACCATCCAACTTATGATTCAGAGGCAACAAGTCTACATGCCCCTTAGCATGATCCCCCCAGATACCTGTGAGCTGGCCAACCAGAACCCATATTGGGTTCCCCAGTTACAAGACAAGGGGGGAACGTAGAACCCTGAGACCCTCTTCATTCACCTGCTACCCCCCAATCCCTCCAGACCCCCACTAATTGCTCTTTTAGCTTCTGTAAAATGCTTGGCTGCTGCTTCAGACATGCCTAGACATACCCTGGCATGCCCTGACCCCCCCCTGCTATTCCCCCCCCCCCTTCCAGGCAACTAT
>NW_008355723.1:809339-810517 GCF_000622305.1 Nannospalax galili
GCCAACCAAAATGTATCTTCGATATCCCCCCCCCTTTGTCTAAAACCTATAAAAGTCTCCACTGCCCCTTACTCTGGGCTCTCAGCACGGGCTTAAGCACAAATAAACCATAAACCTTTGCTTTTGCATTTTGGTGTGTTGGGTCTTCGGTGGTCTTTTTGGGGTCCAGTGGATGAGGTACAACACCTGGGGTCTGATGCCCTCTTCTGTCCTCCACAGGCACGGAACAACATGTGTGCACTAACATACATGCAGGCATAACACTCATACACATAAAATAAAAATAAATAAATAGAATTTTTTTTTTAAATCTTTGAGAAAACTTTCAAGTCTGCTTCACCACACTAGCTATTCTTGAATTCCTTTCTGCTTGGAAGCCACAAATCCTCATTTAGCCTGAGCTGTGGTCCCCCAAACTCTAGGAAAACTCCTTAGGCTGCTGAGGGTGACAATGGGGACAATGGGGAGCTGTGCCTCTTTTACCTGTACCTACAAACTCTGACAACATGACCTTCTAAAGTCATAATGCTGTTAAGGAGGAAACTTTGCCCAGGATTGTCCAGTTCTTTTCCTTTGGTACCCTGTCCTGAGTGGGGCAGTTACTTGACAATAACTGTCCTGAGTGTGACATCCAGAGTGTGTCACTGCTTCTCAGGAGAGCTTAGGACAGATGCATATGGAACAGAAGAGATTCTCCACGTGACTGAAACAGTCAAGGGGAAACCCGGTCCTCTAGCAATTCAGAGTCCCTAAGTCTCAAGGGAATACCTTCCAGAGGTTAGTCCTTCCAGTACTCCATGTGGAGTCACTCAGCGTCCACCATGATCACTGCACTCTCCCAGCTGGAGCTGTCAATTCACAGGCTCTGAGCACGCCTGGTCGTGGCAACCTCTCCCCAATCCTAGAGCAGACCAAGATTCTGCCGAAGTTCTTGATCTGGTCTCAAACAGAATTTTGGCCTGGCCTTGGGCAGAATTTCGATCTCTCGGGCGATGCATCGGGATGAGGCTCACAGAGTCAGTGTCTCGTGTAGCCAAGCATCGATGAAGTCCTCGAGCTGTCAGTTTTTATGTTTCTTTTTTTGGCTGGAGTCCTTCTGACTTACATCAGTAACTTCAGCTGTTTCTTGAGATATGGCTTCTCCCCTATGATTACTTATCTATCACACACAGGTTTTC
>NW_008355723.1:810589-812030 GCF_000622305.1 Nannospalax galili
AAGCCGAGAAGTTCCTAGTTTCTAGTTTCATTTCAAAGTCACTCTTAATATCCATCTTAATTTATTCCTAATTTCCTAATACATTCAGTACACACCCCATCCAGTTAGTAGGACTTTCACACTTTCAGAAGTACCTTTATTTGAACAAGACACTAACTGATCAGTCTATCTTACCCAACAGGGACTTGAACTTACAGATTCTCAGTTCCAAGACCACTGCCCTGTTCACCCAGTTTTATTAATCTGTCACCCCAGTAGGACATCTAGACTTTTGTCAAACAACCATCAAGTACACTAGAATCCTGTGTCTTGTTTAAACAACAGCTTTCTTTGAAATCTTGCCCAGTACCAGTGGGTTGATGAAGGTCAATTAATTAGAAAAGCTTTTGTTAAGAGATAATTAGTGAAATTAACTAGAAATGCAAAAATACAACTTAAAGTTTAATTTAGTGCCCCTTAAGGAACCATCAGCAGCAACTCAAATATAATAAACACAGAAAAAGGATGACATCTACTTGTGTTGATGTTTAACATCTTACACAGGAAATTTTTTATTACCCTGCATGTCTGACCTTCAAAACTCACTGAATCTTTTAAAACAATAAAAATCTTGTAAGTGAACTAGTTACAAACCCATTCACGATTACTTTTCTTCAAGGGTACTTTGGAGCAAAAATGTCTTTTACTTTCCACAGTCAATTAATTCCACCTTTCTTAGGCAGATGTCTGGTTGCCTTAAGCTATAGAGAGGCTTCCCACCCCCACCCCCCAACTGCCTTGAACAGAAAGCTATTAGCATAGTTTATGTTAATATAAACCTGTAGGTGGTAAATGACTGCTCTGTGGAATAAAGGCCATGGCTACTTGGAGACCATTGAGATGCATTATGGCTCTTGATTTGAGAGAAAGAAAACACTGAAGTGAGAAATAAGTTGGTCTTAAGCTATTTATGAACTAACAAGTGCCCCAAGGTCTTCTTGTGAACCCTGGTTCTAGGCCCAGCCTCAGTTTCAGCTTCAGCCAAACTCTCCATTTCACGCCATTCCCAAGCCTCTTCTTTGCTGTGATCCTTGAATTAATGAACTCCTCCAGGAAGGAGGATCCTTTTAGTCAAAGTCAAACCAAAGCTCTTCATCATTCTTCAAAGCAACATTATTCACAGTTGGAAGTAGACCTCTTGAAAATGTGTTTTAATTTTTGATAGGTAGAGAATGGGCGGGAGTGAGCAGCGAGGATGGAGAGCACGAGTGGATGGATGAAGGCACCAAGGCACAGATGGAATTCTCAGTGGGACACAGATTTATTTCGCACTGGGCACCTTTCCCTCGGGAAGGGAAAGATGTCCACAAAAGATGGAAGGGAAGGGAAGCTAAGGGAGAAGGGGGAAGGGGGAAGCGGGAAGGGAAGGGACTCAGGGAAAGATGTCCAGGAAAGATGTCCA
>NW_008355723.1:812329-813128 GCF_000622305.1 Nannospalax galili
ATGGTTGACAGGCATTCATATACATGTGAAGGGAAGAAAAGTAACAACTGATTAAAATTAGTATGCGTTAGTTTTCGGATCTGGTTTTGAAAATATCTGACAAGGCAAGGAGCAATGGTTAGCACCAAAGTGATAGAAAGCAGAGGGCCCAATAAGGGCAGAGGCCAAGGAGTTAGTCTTGTAAAAATGTCCCATTGAGATGACTGTTGTTACTGGGAATTTTTAAGTGAAAGATTTTTTTGCTACCTGTTTGAGTTGTTCTATATCATGTTCAACCTTACTGGATTGGTTGATAACATAAGAGCATTCTTCACCCAGAAAAATACAGGTTCACCCTTTTTCTGCAGTTAATAGATCCAGGGCTCGCCTGTTCTGGAGTGCAACTTCAGGTAGGGAGGATAATTGTTGTTGTAGGAACTGGATTGACTGGGCTGTAGTTTCCACTGTTGAAGTGAGCTCCCATCTGAGGTCCTCCATTTCTTGAGAAAGATACTGGGTTGAGATCAGCGTGTGTCCCAAGCCTCCAGCTGCGAGTCCTGTGGCTGCCACTGATGCCACCAGGCTAACTCCTACCAGGACTGCCAAGGTGGCTGACCTCTTTGTTCTGGTTCCTTCTGTCCCTGTGGATAAGACATCATACACCTCTCCTGGTGTGTATAGGGTTAGTTTGGGGATGAGAATGACTGGAGCACAGGTGTCCTCAACCTGTGGAGAGATGCAGGATTATATTTTGGAAGAACAGAGAAAGACCAGTCCCGAGGTTAGAGCAGTATCTTCCTTAATTGTGACATTTCGGCTT
>NW_008355723.1:815932-828172 GCF_000622305.1 Nannospalax galili
GGGGGGGGAGAGAGGGGGAGGGGGAGAGAGAGAGAGAGAGAGAGAGAGAGAGAGAGAGAGAGAGAGAGAGAGAGATTAAGAGAGAGAGAAAGCAGGAAGAGAAAAGTTTGGCTTAGGTCACGTAAAAATGAGAACGAGAAGATTCAGGCAACAAAAGAAAAGCGTCCTTTTTTTTTGTATTGCTGATTCGAGTTGAATTCCCAAACCCCAGGGCAGCGTCCTGCAATCACTGGGGGGGCGGAATACGAGTTGTGCATGTCCCCGCCAGTGACCACAGCGTCCTGTAGTCAAAGGCAGTGCAGAACCTCCCACACACCAGTGTGATTTCGAGTGAGTAAAAATGAGTTAGGAGGGGTTCTGCAATGTGGTGTGTGACCAGCCAGTAGGAGCCAAAGTATAAGGAAACAAGGAAGTGGGCCCAGA
Source organism: Nannospalax galili (assembly GCF_000622305.1). Lineage (NCBI taxonomy): Eukaryota > Metazoa > Chordata > Mammalia > Rodentia > Spalacidae > Nannospalax > Nannospalax galili. Next base: position 816,356 of record NW_008355723.1, read on the forward strand.
GGCCGGGATGGACCGGGAATGGGGAAGAATGGAGAGGCCTAGATGAAGCTCAGAGTAGCCAGAGAATGGAGGGAGGGGACAGAGAGAGAGAGAGAGAGAGAGAGAAGATGAGATGTTAGGGGAAGGCAAAAGATGGCAGGAGCGAGGAAGGGAAGGGAGCTGAGGTAGGGAAAAGGATTTGAGTGCGACGGGGAGGCAGGTCTGACTCCCAGGCGGGCGTGGATAGGCACAGTAACCGTGCCGGGCAATTCAACGGTCGCGGAAACCAGTGCTGTCCAGTGGCCTTGAGTGAGGTCCAGGAGTGACCGAATTTGATTGGAAAGGAGATGAAAAGAGAACTGGCAGACAGTAGTGAAGGGGAAAGGGGAGAGAGAGGGAGAGAGAGAGCTGAAAGGAATGGGAGAGGGGAGAGAGATAGAGGGTGGAAGTGTACCTTAATGCCGAATTAGTGGTGTTCGCAGAGGCCAGTAATGACAAGCGAGTCCGAAAGTTTTACGTGCGAGGTCCCTTCAAGTAAGATCTGAGTCACGGCACCATCTGATAGGTAGAGAATGGGTGGGAGTGAGCAGCACAGATGGAGAGCATGAGTGGATGGATGAAGGCACCAAGGCACAGATGGAATTCTCAGTGGGACATAGATCTATTTCGCACGGGGCACCTTTCCCTCGGGAAGGGAAAGATGTCAGCTCACGGGTTGTGGGCTGGGACTTTACATATGGGGGCTTTAAGGTGTGGAACGGGGGTGTTTGGGGGAGAAATCAGGGAGGGGTAATCAGGTAGGATTAGGGTGTGGAAGTGTTTTCTTTTTCCTCTTAAGATAAGAGGAACTCTGCTTATCTTATCTTTGGAGGTCAGAGGAAAGGCAGACTGCTTCTCAGCAGAGTTTGTAGGTCCCTGTTGGGGAGGGGGTCGAGCTGCTATTTGGAACCCTAACAATTTTCAACACTGTTGGAATTGCAAGAGATAACCTGGTTCATACTTTTAACTTCTGATGAGGAAGATATTAAGGTGGTTATGTCCATTTTATTGCTGATCATCTGGGTCTTTGTGGATGAGATCAGTGTGAGTTGGGACACAGTGTGCTAGAATAGTTTTCATTATTGTCAAGCAGATTTAGGATTGACTGGTTTGAATAATTTCAGTTGGTCTAGGGCTGTCTCTGCTTGTTAGGAAACTGGCTAGCAAAGCTTAGGGCTTCTGAATAGTGCTCCAGGCTGGAGCACCTCTTAGAGATATCTGAGAGGCTCTGAATTGGTTATTCTGTATATGAAGGCACACTAGGAATTGGCTACAATTGGCTATTCTAGAGGAGTAGTTGTTCTAGGGTCAGGAAGCCTGGATGTTTAAACATCAGAATACCAAAACAAAACTCCATACAAGAACAGCAGAAGTATAGGGGCTGGACAGTTTCTTCTGGCTAAAGTGAGCTGCCTTGAGGAAGGCTAGTCAGGAAATAGAGGGGACAGGAGAAAGACAAGGGTCTCTCATTCTTAACATTTAACCTGGTTCTGATTTGTCTCTCACTAGCTGACATTCAGGAATTTAAACTTTACTGACCAGATTGCCTGCAAAAGACTGCAAAAGATCTTACAAATAAGATTGTTAAAATGGCTAATAAACTATGTCTTAAATCCAATGTCTTTGTGATCTGTAAGTAAGGATCCCTTTGATCAATATTTTATCTCTTCTAGCACTCCCTTTGTTATGGAAAAATTGGAGATTAATAGCTAAAGTCAGGTGAGGAGAGAGAGTTTAATAATTTTATGCTAGCAGACTATTCACGAACCCTTCTGTAAGGGAGTCAGTGGCCCCTTCCAATTTTGAGGGGCTTTTATATTCATGTGAGGAAATGCAAGCAAAAGGTAAAATAGCAGATAGGTGACAACTAAGTAAAAAGGTACACGTGATAATTAAGCAAGGTAACCTGGCTGCAAAGGTTACAGGAATGTGAAAACTTTGGAAAACAAAGACTCGTGCTGGGCAACCACAGGGGGTTAGACTGTTGCGCACTTCCCCCATACCTGTCTCTTGTCTCAGAGTTTTCCCTGCTCTAAAGTTCTTAATTACCATCACATTGCAAAAGCTTTCCATTTCTGTGATGCCTTCACCTGTAAGCTACACTGAGATCCTAATGAATCTCCTCTTCAAGGGCAGGATTCTTCAGATAAGAAAAATAAATATGCTAAAGGGGAAAATAAATCTACCCTTGCATTTAATGTTACACATGTGTGATAGTGTTTCCATGAATGAGTTTATACATTAGAACACAGTGCTCACCTTATAGTCTTACGAATGCTTACTGAAATGGACAACACCAAAGACCTCAAAGCCATCCTGAGAAACAAATAACCACAGTCATCTAGTGGAACATCTTTTGTAATTATCTTGTTTGCTAAGGTATCTGTAATAAATTCTGTTGTTAAAAGATGTTTTAACCACTCCCCTTAACATCTGTTTCTGCAAAGATGCCTGCAGACCTCTGTGCCAGTTACAGTGGTGAGACTTCAGCTTATTAGCTTATTAGCTCAAATGTATAAATAATTTTAAACTATTTTTTTTTCAAAAATTCTCTACAAGTTTCATTATTTTAATCAAAATGAAAGCAAAAAGGATATGGATGAATATTTAAATACATTCAAAATGTATTGACCTGGGGGAATGGAGTGATTTCTCAGGCTCAGCAGTTAAGAGCACTGGTTGCTCTTGCAAAAGACCCAGGTTTGGTTCCCAGCACCCACATGGCAGCTAATAACCATCCTAACTCTAGTTCCAGGGGATCTGATACCCTCTTCTGACGTCCATGGGCATTGCGCAGCTTGGGTACAGTTACATAAACACAGGCAATACACTCGTACATATAAAATAAAAATATTAAATAAAAATATTTTTTTAAAAGCAAAGAAACAAATAAAAATGTATTGACCTGGACAGGACCATCTTTACAAGAAACTTGGGATAATTCTTCAGAGACTGCACACTTTCAAAGAATTATAGTTTTTTTGTAGTCAGCTATTGTGATAAACATGTTTAGCCAAATACTAGGGGATTTAAAATATCAAATTTTATTTATCTAATCTAATATCTAAAAAGATCTATCTATCTGCCTATCTACCTGTCGCCTTATGCTGTTCATACTTCACTTGAAGTATAAACAAAAGCTTGATGCTTTTATTTGTTTGAGACAAAGTGTTATTCTGTGGTCTAGGTGGTCCTTCAATTTAAGACGACTTCTTGCCTAAGCCCCCCAGGATTTATATCCAGCTTGTTTCTTAGTCTAGCTCTTATTTTTCACTCAAAGAATGTCTGAGCAATACTTCTTGAGATGCTGTCATTCAGTGCTTCGTTTACTGCTGAATTAACGCTGTGTTATTGAATGACCACCATGTGTTGTTAACACAGAGTTTGCTTCAGTGGGTAAACCACAGGCTCAGTTCTCAAGATGCTCCTGGACTAGGGAAGAATGATTCTTAGTATCTTCTGGTTACAAATTTTCTATTATCTTTATGGGTGGTCCATGGATTGCAGATTAAGGATCTTGGTCTATGTGGGGTACCCAGCATATTGTGGAGGTGGAAAGCTTTTGCAATGTGATGGTAATTAAGAACTTTGCAGCAGGGAAAACTCTCAAGACACAGGTATAGGGAGGTGAGCAGGAGTCCTGCCCCTGTGGTTGCCCAGGATGGAAGTCTTTGTTTTCCAAAGTTTTCACATTCCTATGTTACCTTGCTTAATTATCACATGTACCTTTTACTTAATTGTCACCTATGTGCTGTTTTGCTTTTTGTTTACATTTCCCCACAAATGAGTATAAAACCCCCAAAATTTGAACCAGAGGTCTGACTCCTTTATTCATGGTGTTAGTCCCGCTAGTGTCTAATTAATCTTCCTCCCCTCACCTGATTTTGGCTGTTGGCCTCTGATTTTTCCATAACAAGCATCAGCTGATACACTTTACAATGTAACCCCTACAACCTAAGGCTCAGAAAACATTAGGGAAGACCGGGAAGAAAGACTGTAAGATCCAGAAGCAGGACACCTGCCTGCTGCTGGGTAGTGTCTTCCCCACGCCAGAAGCTGTGTTCATGGAATCTCAACAATAGGGATACATAAACAAAACCTGCATAAAAACACCACCAATTGACATGCCAGTGTGGATGGGTAAATTTGGCAAAGTCCCACCTTTAGATGAAGAGCTAAAGACAATCAGTGGCAGAAGAGAATTAGTTCTGAGAGGGGTGAGCTAGCTTCCTGATAGTGGTCAGCTATCCCAAGTGGTCAGCTATAAATGTGTGCATATGCACAACACTAAATAAACTCAATAGGTTATATATGTTACATGTGTGTGTGTTTGTGTGTGTGTTTGTGTGTGTGTGTGTGTGTGTGTGTGTAAAACAATAATAGAGACGAGATCATGAAACTGGGAGTGTGGTTGGGAATGTGGGGAGCGTTAGACAGGAGGAAGAGGTAGAAATGATATATAACATTTGTGTGAAAGTCTAAAAAGAAGTTTTCTTTTTAAAAAAAAAAAAGAATCCTGATGTGACAGGAAAGGCAGACAAACAAATTAGAGCAGAAGGCATTTGAGTCAACAATAGAAGTGCCTGCCACAGTGGTTCTGGGGAGCTGGCTGTGCATCAAGAGTGTCATTAAAAAGCTCCCCCAGGAGACTCCAGTCCTGAGGACCAGTAAATTTCTGCAAGAGCACAGCAAGGGCATACTTAGCTCCAACATGCCCACAAAGCAAAGTAGCCCTACCTTCCCCTGAAAATAGGTGAGCAGTAATAACAAGCACAGCCAAAACGATCAAGGATCAAATTCAAAAAAAGAAGGTCAGATCTTGCATTAAAAACAAATGTGTGGGCAGACCGGGAAAGTGGTTCAGATCTCCCCCTTTCTGGATGGACAGAAAACAAGGAAGCATTGTTTTGGACCAGCATTTGGATGTGCTTATTTGGTGTTGATAATGACTAAGTAAGCTAGATATGACTAAACTGCAAAAACTTCTAGAACAATTCTGTCAATAAAAAGAAATGTATAGTGGTAGGAAGTTTTAACTTACTAAATTCCCTTTAAATGTGATTAGCAAAGAAGATGTAAAGACTAGGGCTGGAAGGAATTAACAGCAGAAATAATTCCATCAAAATATTAATTTGAACATTTATTGTGCTTTACATTCATTATTTAATCTTCATACTGGCCCTTAGAAATAGCTATGGTTGCCCTTTTTATTAATGGGAAAATTGAAGCTTGAAAGTGTGAAAGCTGGGGTTGCTGAGATGGCTCAGCAGTTGAGAGCACTGGTTGCTCTAGTAAAGGACCAGGTCTGGTTCCCAGCATCCACATGGCAGCTAAGTCCAGGGGATCTGACACCCTCTTCTGGCCTCCATAGGTGCACTTACATACCTGCAGGCAAAACATTCATACACATGAAAATATAAGTAAATAAATCAAAAAAGCTTTTTAGGTATAAAAGATTAAATGAATGACCTGCACATTTAAAGAGAATTTTTATTAAGGCTATTGCAATAGGGAGATGTTCATTTATGAGGATCATCTCAAAGAAAAAAAGGGGGCCTGGCCTATGCTAATGTGGTCAGAGGGACTTAAAGGACAGTTTTTGCCCCTTGCCCTCCAAGGTCGACCAAGTTCCAGGGGACTATGGAACATCGCTCTAAATGTCCTGTAATTGTGGTGAGTCACCTGTCCTCTTGTTCAGGGAGTCCATGGAGACCCCACCAGATGGACTTGAACCAGTGTCCAGTCTACAAAGAGGAGGGTCAACTCAGAGGAAACATCTCATTCATGCCTCCAAGTGAAGTCAGACATGGTCAAGCAGGACCTTTGACATATCTTCACATAGATGGAACTGGTAAAAGAAAGGAGCCAGGGGCTCCTCCCAAGCCCACGTGACCCCTGAGGAATAGATCCTGAAATGACCTTAAGTGTAAAAATAAATTGATTTATTTGGGCCAACTGCAGTGTCTTAAACACCCAAAAGGAAAGTATGACCAAAAAGTAAAGTCATCAGTATATTTCTTTAAGAGTTTAAGGGATTACACTTTCCAGACACTAGGCTTAAGTCTATATAAAAAGCTATTTAGATAATTATTTCTCATAGATGATTTTGTTCCTAACCAGAAAGTGCTGCTCAAATCTTGGTCTCCAATACTGTAGTGCCCACCTGTAGCTAAGGGGGACAACCAGCTACTGTTCTACAATGATGTATAAATTTGTTTTCTCCCCCTATCTAGAAGCCTTTGAGAGGGAACTGACACTGATTCTAACCACTCCAACAGCTATCAAAATACCTGAAAGCAAATCCTGAATCCATCACTCTAGAGTCCAGCCTTGGAAGACAAAAGAAAAATGAAGAGGAACCCAATAGAGGGATGCTTTTGGAAGCCCTTGTCAAGAAATTCCAATTGCCTCTCATATGAACATTTGAAAATTGCCGTTCTTTTTTCTAGTTCCCTGTCTAGAACTTGCAATGCTAATTACTCTTGCCTTTACATCTCCTTCATATCTCCTATTCACAATTCAAGGAGTTTCTTTTCCCCCTACAGATAAGAGTTATGCAATTTGGGAGTCCTTTAGATAGACCCACTGAAGGGGTACCCCAATTGCCTCACCCTGTGTCCCTGTTCAGCATGGAGGAAACCAGAGGGGTCTGTGTCCTGATTCCCTATCTGCAAGATGAGTGACCTCTTCAGAGGATGGTGTGATAAGAATAGCAGGTAGGAATTGGCTAGGTAGTTAGTTCAAAAAGACCCCAAAGAAAAGTAGCCAGTTTCTTGGCTAAAAAGTGCACTGTGGAGCTTTAAATCTACAGACAGTGAAAGGAAGACTGCAGTGAGGTAATGATGCACATTGGAAACTCGAAGCAGAAGAGAAAAAACGATGGAAAATAAACTCCAGTTTAGCTGCTAATCAGATGCCTCATCCACATCTTAGTCCCCTGCATCTTCCTCATACACTTTGCTCCAGGCATCCAGGAGAGGCACTCCCTGTGCCTTGGCCACAACTCAGTATTTCTACCAATTCGTTAGTTAAATCAATTTAAAAAAATCGTTTCTAGGTGGGAAAAGCCCCACAAAAAAAAAAAAAAAAAAATCAAAGCAGAAGAAAGAGTACATGAAGTTATCAGAAAAATGTGATAGGGAGGGATGGGCATGGATTTGATCAAAGCACCTTTTATGCATGTATGAAATTCTCAATAAATTATTTATTTCATAAAAGGGGGGGCTGGGGCTTTTATAGAATCAGATTAAGAGGGGGAGTGAACCATAGAGGAGTTCTAAGGAAGGATGGAGACAGGTCTTGTTTAGAAATAGGCTAGGGTATGGGATGGTCCCTGGCTGTTTTCAAGAATACAAAAGGGCAGAGAGATTTCTTAGCTCTTGATATTTTCTCAGGGGTCAAGTAAAATTCAGTGTCGCAAGGCTGAGTAACCTATCTAAGGTCAATCAGCCACTAAGTGGACCAGCTGGAGTCAGACTCAGACTGTCTGGTGAAATCCACTCTAGATTTGTAGTCAAAACATCCTCTTCAATCAGGAAAACCAGGCAAAGGGAAGATAGACAGGGCAAGTTCCAGGGCCCCTTACCAGCAAGGAGAACATCTAGGAACTGACAGAATCTGGCGGTGCTTTCCTTGGAAGACCGCAAATGGCCCTGGGCTTGGACAAACAGATAGATAGATATGCTGGGAGCCTGAGAGAGACCTGCTCACTTCTGAGCCTCTGGGTGAGCTGAGCCAGTAAGAGGCAGATCAGCTGGACTACTCCACGGTAATTAGCTATCATTCTCATTGACTCATTAAGCAAGTTCAAGGACCTTTACTGCTTTGTTGACTGAAGGATGAAATGAAAATGAGTTTCTGCACTTCTGTGGCTTAATAATTAAAAGGCAGAGAAGTAGTTCTGTGCTTTCCAATGTGCGAGACCTCAGATAAACTTTCTCCAGTGTTGCTAATACCAATCTTTTTTATATTTTTGGAGGTGAGGGCATCTTAGTATGTAGCTCAGGCTGGTCTCTAACTTATAATCTTCCTGTCTTAGCCTTCTGAGTACTGGGATTGCAATTGTATGGCACCATACCTGGCTGAATAGTCTCTTATTTAATAAATATTTGAGTGCCCATAATATGCTAGACTGACGTGGGCTGTTTATAATTAAAGCAGATAAGTAACCCTCCTCTTTTGAAGCTTACAGTTTGTGCAATAGGGGGATCAGAACAGGATAAATAAGCAAATTATGTGATAGAAGATAATATGTACTTTGGGGAAAAAATAGGAGAGCTTGGAAGCTGTGTCAGTCAGCATTCCATTACGGTAAAAACTTCCCAAGAAAAATCAACTAATAAGGAAGAAGAGTTGGTTTTGGTTCATGGCTTCAGATCTTCAGATTTTTCATTCCATGGTCACTTAGCTCTATCCCTTGGGGCCTGTGGTGGCCCAGTACATCATGCAGAAGTTCATGGCTGAGGAGACCCGTACACTTCATTGTGGCTGAGAAGCAAAGAAAGTGTAAGAGGAAGGACCAATTTCCTCATGTCTCTTTCAAGGGCCTGTTCCAACGAAATGTCTTTCTCTAGGCTCCTAAAGACTTTCCCACCTCCTAATAACACTTCAGACTGGTGTTCAAGCCTTTGACGGGTGGACCTTTGCAGGATACTTATGGTCCAAAGTATAGCAGGGTTACTGGGTGGTACCTTTTATTTATTTATTTAAATTAAATTTACTTGTTTTTATTTGTTTATTTGTTAAATTTATTTGCTTTTACTTTCAGTTTTACTTTTTATTTGTTTGTTTTTTGAGCTACAGTCTTTCTATGTAGTCCAGACTGGCCTGGAATTTACAATCCTCTTGTTTAAGCCTTACAAGAGCCTGAATTACAGGCATGTACCACTATGCCCAGCAAAATTAAATTTATTTAAATTGATATGTAAAAACATAATTATGCATAGGAATGGGGACCATGGGCTGCTTCCATTCATTGATGCACTGCGGTGTTTAACACCTGTATCGTCAAGCATTCATCATTTATTTATGGTAAAAACATTAAAAAAATCTTTCCTGTAACTTTTAAAAATATGTAGCACATTATTTTGACTCATGGCTTACTGTGTAATTATACATGAGAATTTATTTTTTCCTTTCTTAATTGAGTTTTTGTGATTTTCTTATAATATGATTTGATGGTGTTTAGATTCCCTTTCCTATCCACACCTCTTCTTATTACCTGCCACCCACCCAATTTAATGTACACACACACACACACACACACACACACACACACACACTAAGGCCTACAGAATCTCCCTCCATCCACCGGAACTTACACCAGAACATTGCACTCCTGACTCTAGCTTAGCAACCAGCTGCCAGCCTGTACAGAGGTGCATTTTAGGAAGTGAGTCAACAGAGAAGTTGCTATGTGAGCAAAAGAGAGCAAGCAAGCCTTGCAGGTGTCTGGGGCTGGAGGGGCCTGTGCTTTTCTTTCTTTTGGTTTTTTTGAGACAGGGTCTGTATAGCCCTGGCTAGCCCGGAATTCACCATGTAGACCAGCTGGCTGGAAACTCACAGAGATCTGGCTGCCTCTGCCTCCCCAGTGCTGGGATTAAAGGTGTGTGCCATCACGCCCCAACTGGGGCAGGGTGTCTTGGACAGTGTAGCAACCATTGCAAAGGCCTTTAGATGTGAATGTGTCTGGTATGTTCAGGAATATCTGAAAGGTCTGGAACAAAGGAAGGAAGGAGGGAGTATGATGGAAGAGTTTAGAGACGTGTGGGCTATCACATGGTGAAAGATCTCAGGGGCTTTGTAAGGACTTTGATTTTACTTTGATTGAAATTGGGACTGGAGCACTTGTTACATTACTAGAGCAGCGATCTAGTTGACCCACTCTTGGGGGAAGATTGGTCTTTCAGAGTCACAGCGGAGATGACATACAAAACAGGAGTGAATATAATGGAAGGTCCAGATGTCACTCCAGGGCAGCAGTCAGAGAAGTTGGGCCAGAGACAAAGATGTCAACATGATGATGAAATTGAGAGAACAAACAGAAAGCATGAAAATTAGGGCACAGTTCAACTCCCTTCACCTCTGGGAGGCCTTCACTGAAGGATTCCCATGAGAACTGCACACTCTCTGTGGGTCCCATAGGCCCTTAGACTTACCTCGTCATCATAGCACCGGCCTGCCTATTCAGTCTGCCTGTCTGTCACTCTTCCTCAGAAGCTCAGCTCCTTGAGGTTAGGGTCCCCACCTTATTTACTTTCCCACAGTGTTGAATTCAATGCAGTGAAAGATTAATGAGTGAGTATCAACAACTAACATTTATTGAATACTCACCTTGTGCTGGGCACTGTGTGTATTTTAAATGCATTAATTCATTTACTTATTCCAAGTAACACTTCGCAATATAAATTATCACTATCCCACAATGAGTCACATGAGGTTTGGAGCTGTTAATAAGTTGTCCAGGATCTCATGGTGTGTTACGCAGTTAGGATTTCAACCATTAGAAAGTGGATAAACAAATGGATGGAGCCAAATGTGGTGGGGGCATGCTTGTGTTTGCAGCAGTCAGGAGGCTGAGGCAGGAGGATCATGAGTATGAGGCCAGCATAGGACACATAGTGAGTTCCAGGCCAGCCTACCTGGGCTACATAGCAAGAATATATATGTGAGATAACACACACACACACTTATGTGAGACATGTCAGAACTTTGATTCAAAGTTTAATTTAATATTCTGAGAGGATGTCAAGGAGTAGAAAACATCTGTCTACTACTGTTGAAAGGAGGACTGTGCAGGGGACAGACATATCTTTTGTTTTATGTCTTGGAAGAATGAATGGGAGGCAAAAGGCTGGGTAAGCATAGTACATGCAAAGGTGTGAGATAAAGAGCATTACGTTCCTGTGGCAGGAGTTGTCAGAGTCTGACCAGTAGACAAGGCTGGAGAAGAGTCAGCAGACAACAGAAGCAATAAGAAAAGAGCTCATCATTCAGAGCTTTCATATTCTCATTGACTCTGAATTGCTCCTTTTGTGAGTAAAACCTAAACTCCTGCCAGGTATGGTGGCTCACCCCTGCCCCGGCCTGCAGGGTGGGAGACAGAGACTCGAACTCCCAGGGACCTGGAATGATGGGACAAGAGACATGAAGAATGACAGCAAGACAAAGAACTCTGATCAAGCTGCAAAAGTTTATTTTTCCACGGGGATTCTTACATGGGCTGAAGCGGGAATTAGCTGGGGAAAGGGAAGGGAAGGTGTTGTCTCAACTGGTTAATGAATGTCCCTTAGGATGAGGGGAACTGGCTGCAGGACAAAGAAATTGGTGGTTGCTCAAGCTTATCTTTGAGTCATCAGAAAGGTTGCTTATCTTAGGGGGCAGGGAGGGCTGATCAGCAAGTTCTCCGGAGGCTGCTTGCCCTGGGGGGGCGGGGGGGCTGCCAGGCAGCGTGGTCTCCCACAGATGGTGTCAAATGTTTACCTGTAAATATGTGTATGGGAGAGGTCCAAGTTGCTGATAAGAGTCAAGTACATAAAAGCAGTGCTGAAGCTAAGGATATAGCTTAGTCAACAGTGCTGCCTTGCCTGCATGAGGCTCTGAGTTCAATTTCCAGCAGTGTAAAAGAAGAAATGAGAGAAGGAAGGAGAGAAGGAGGGAGGGAGGAAGGAAGGAAGGAAGGAGAGAAGGAAGGAGGGAGGGAGGGAGGAAGGAAGGAAGGAAGGAGGAAAGAAGGAAGAAAGGAGGAGGGAAGGAGGAAGGAAGGAGGGAGGAAGGAGGGGGGAAGGGAGGGGGGAGGGA
>NW_008355723.1:829624-835712 GCF_000622305.1 Nannospalax galili
TTGAGTCATCAGAAATGTTGCTTATCTTAGGGGGCAGGGAGGACTGATCAAGTTCTCTGGATGCTGCTTGCCCTGGGGGGGCAGGGGGGGGGCTGCCAGGCAGCATGGTCTCCCACATCTCCCCCTTTTCTGTTTATAAGCAAAAGCCATGAGAATTAATAAGTTGGAGCCATGAGAATTATAACCCCTAGGGAGTTGCACCTGTCTTAGGTTGGAATGATCATCCCCAGTTTACACACCCATCATGGGATTAGGCAGCAGCTCAGGCGGCTTTCCTGTCTTAGGTGGGTTTTTTTGGGGGGAGTCACTCTCGTACCCGTCATTGACTGTCCAACTCAGCTCTCAGGGGGTGCGACTGAAAGTGTCACCATAATGTATCATTTCATCATGGGCTCCATCTTGCGGGTCCAGGCAATGATAGTGGACCTGTATAGGCTTTGCTAATAGGGCATCTACTGGCTTTTTGATCAGAGTGACAATTTTGTTGAAAAGATAGGGCCCCAGAGACAACACCAGGAGGAGAAAAATTACTGGTCCAGGAAGGGGGAGGAGGTAAGGGGCCCAGGAAGAGGCAGATAACGAGAACCAGCTGTTTTGTTGTTCTCGTTCCTTTTTTCGTTTTTCAAGCCCCTCTAGGACTTTTTTCATGCCTTCTTTAACCTCTCCTGTTTTACTAACATAAAAACAGCATTCCTCTTTGAGGGTGGCACAAAGCCCTCCTTGTTGTAGGAAAAGTAAATCAAGTCCTCGTCTATTTTGAAGGACTACTTCAGAGAGGGAATCAAGGGAATTAGCAAGATCAGTTATTCCCTTTTGGAGGTCTCTGATGGCTTCATCAATGGTGGCACAGAGCCTGGAGTATCTGGAATTAGAAAGAACATAAGAGGTGATGCCTGTCCCGGTGCTTACTGCACTGAGACCAAGGAGAACGGAAATTGTGATGGTGGTAATAGGTTCCCTGAGTCTCTGAGATAACATAGGGACTGAAGGCTGATCCCATCTGTCAAGAAAATCTTCATTAGAGTAATAAGTCATGTGAGGAACGAGTATTATAGGCACACAAAACTCATTATGATTTGGCTGAAAGATTATTGTGGACAGACATGGGGTGAGGCCGCTGGTGCAGGCTTGGTGTCCCCTCTGCTGCCACAGAATCCCAGATGTTTTCGCAGCCACTTCACTACACCACCGCTGCCACCCCCTCCTAGGCCGGCCGCAGCACCTCCAGGCCCTCGGCGGGACCCCTGGGGCTACCCCTCCCCCACTACCCTGCACCCGCGGCCTGGGACCGGAGCCCACGGGAGCAGCTCCACTCAGAAGCAGGTGCACAAGGAGCAGTACACTCTCTGAAAAAATGGCCAGGTTTGTTACAATTAAAACAAGTTTTGGGAGGCTGGCCAATACCTACACCTCTGAGGGCAGCTCCTATAGTGATCCCCATAGCATGAGAGGCAGAATTAATACCAGCGCAGAGCTTAATGTAGTCCGAAAGGGAGCCATGCTTGTGAGGGCGCAAAGCCTCTTGACAGGCAGGGTTGGCGTTTTCAAAGGCCAGATGTTTAATAAAACAACTATCGGCCTCACCATCTCCAAAAAGCCTTTTGGCTGTTTCATTTAATCAGGCAATAAAGTCACTGTATGGTTCATCTTGTCCTTGCCTGATCTTTGTCAAAGAGGTAGTAGCTGATCCCTTAGGGGGCAGGCGCTTCCACGCTCCAAGGCCGGCCTGTTGGACCTGAGTTAATAAGCCGGGAGGAAAGCAGGCTTGGACCTCATTAGTGTTATAAGGGCTGTCTCCCATAAGTTTTTTAAAGGACCAGGTTTTTGAAGATAATTTTTTCTCATTACGGTGGGCCAATTCCCTGCACTTTTCCATATACTCAGTTTTCCATTGAACATAGCTGCTGCCCATGAGCGCGCCTCACGCCAGCCTATTCCACTTGTTTGGGGTAAGCCACTTATCAGTATAACTCTCCAAGAGTGTTAGAGTAAAGGGAGCAGTGGGGCCATAATTGGTGACCACAGACTTTAACTTCTCTAGGTATTTTAAATTTAGACTTCTATATTTTTGGAGAGGATTATGACTGTCACCATCACCCCTATCATAACCATCGCCCTCTGAGACAGAGTCGCCATCCTCTTGTGGGGGCAGACAGGAGGAGTCTACACCTTCTGGTCCTCCTCCCCTTCAGATTCTTGCCTCTCTTCCTGAGTCTTCCTATGACTACGAGTGACAGGAAAGGCCAAGACAGGTTTAGTATGAGAGGTTCCTTTTTTAGCAGGGACCAACCTTTCCTGCAAGGGGAAAGTAAAGGAAGTGAGTTCTTTTGTAACTTCTTGTAACTCTCTCATTAAGTGGAGTTGCTCTTTTCATTCTGCTGGTGTCCTGCACAGGTTTGAAAGTTTAGTAAGGGCCTCCCGTTGGGCGTTTTGTAGCAGAAGATCATTGGGGAGAAGTTCCTCTGTTAAAGTGGGAGCGCATATAGCAGAGGAATATGAAGGAGGAAAAAATGGCGGGGGCTGGGCAAGCAGGGCAGAAGCTCCTACCAGAGACTGGTCAGAATTATGGTATTTGGTTTTCTCATCTTTTAAGGTGGCCTCCTCCTCTGGTGTTAGTTGAAAATCTTTTAAGGAGGGGTAGATCTGCTTAAAGGGGGCTGTTTTTAAATCTGAAATTTCTGTCTCATTTTTGCAGAGGTTACTTTGGGCAGTGACTAGTTTTGGGGGGGTCCTCTGAGGTAGGGGCCTCCTGTGAGTCCCCATTGTCCTCGAGATCAATTATAATGGAGGGACACTTAGATGGAGGGCAGGAGTGTTCTTTAAGAACTTTTAAAAGACTCTTTAAGCCAGGGGAGTGATTATAAGTAGTAATCTTGTAGGCAGTTACCAACACACATCCAGCATTTCTCATCTATAGTTCCTTCTTGGGGGAACCAAGGGCAAAGTTCCCCAATATATTCAAGAAATCTTTTTAAATCTTTCTTTTTAACCCTACTTCCCCATGTCTTGAGAGAATCTTTAAGACCTTTTATGAATAAATCTTCCTTACTAAATTCTTGTCCCATGATTAATTCCTACTGTATCGTTGCCATGAAGAAATCTCCCTCAAATCTGTATCACAGCTGGGTAAGGCTGTGGTGATTCTTATGCAAGCCAGTGCTTAACCTTTCTCAGGCTGCGGTGGCTCTGTGCTGTCAGGTGGGCCCACCCATACAATCAGCGATGCTCCAGGGGATCCTAGGGGCTTCAAGCCCCACATTCTGGGCACCAGTTGCCCTGGCCTGCAGGGCGGGAGACAGAGACTTGAACTCCCAGGGACCTGGAATGATGGGACAAGAGACATGAAGAATGACAGCAAGACAAAGAACTCTGATCAAGCTGCAAAAGTTTATTTTTCCATGGGGATTCTTATACAGCTGAAGTGGGAAATTGGCTGGGGAAGGGGAAGGGAAGGTGTTGTCTCAATGGGTTAATGAATGTCCCTTAAGATGAGGGGAACTGGCGCCGTGAATCTGGTTGCAGGATAAGGAAATTGGTGGTTGCTCAGGCTTATCTTGAGTCATCAGAAAGGTTGCTTATCTTAGGGGGCAGGGAGGACTGGTCAGCAAGTTCTCTGGAGGCTGCTTGCCCTGGGGGGCAGGGAGGGCTGCCAGGCAGAGTGGTCTCCCACACACCCTCATGACCAGCACTTGGGAGGCTGAGGCGAGACCATTGACTGGCTTGGCTACATAGTGAGACTGTGCCTCAAAACATCACAAAACAAGACAGATCAGAATGCCCTCAACTCCAAGAGCAAGACTTGTGCATATTGCCTTATCTTTGGGATTCATTGAATCCTTCCATTCCATTTTCTTTATACCGGTTGCTATTACTTTCCCAACAGCTGCAGGTAGTGTCATTTCATATCACGATGTACTATAGACTGTGAATAAGGCAGCATCCAAAAGCTTTGGGAAAGGGCGACCTCTATAAATAAACACACCAGCTCCTCAACAGAGTAGATATGCCAAGCAAAGGGGAACTGAGACCTCATCAGCCACTGTTCAGTTGCTCTCACCTGTTGTTTGAATGTGTCTCTCAAAACTTTTTGTGTTGGAAACAATCCCCAAACTTACATGCTGTGGTACTTAGAGGTGGGGCCTTTGAGAGGGAATCAGGATTAGAGGAGGTCATGAGAATGTGATCCCCATAATGATATGTGGCTTTATAAGAAGAGAAAGGGGGACCTGAACTAACTTTGTCTTGCCATGTGATGCCCTTCACCATGTTTTAATGAGGCAAGCCCTTCACCAGGTACTTCACCAGGGCAGAAACTGGCACCAGGTACGGGGCAGAAGCTGGCATCATGCTCTTGGACTTCCCAACCTTCATGAGCTAAATAAGCTTCTGTTTTTTTTTAATTTTATTTATTATTTTTATGTGTATGAGTGTATTGCCTGCATGTGTGTAAGTGCACTCATGTCGTGCAATGCCTGTGGAGGTCAGAAGAAGGCATCAGAGTCCCCCGGAACTGGAGTTACAGATGGTTGTTGGCCACCATGTGGGTGCTGGGAATAGAAGCTGGATCCTCTGCAAGAGCAGTCAGTACTCTTAACTACTGAGCCATCTCTCCAGCCCCAGCTTCTGTTTTTTATAAATCACTCAGTATAGAGTATTTTGCTATAGCAAGAAAAAAACGACCAAGACACAGAACATATATTTTACTCATTTTTATTATGCATTGTCTGCTTTCTTGCCTAACATGTGAGACAGAGGTCTTTATTTACTGTAGCATCTAGAGTACCAAATAGTTTGTGAATATTTATATTTATGGGGGCTGGAGAGATGTTTCAGTGGTTAAGAGCACTAGTCGCTCTTTCAGAGGATCTGAGTTTGGTTCCCAACACCCACGTGATAAATAACTCCAGTTCCAGGGGATCTGACCCCCTCTTTTGGCCTCCATGGACATTGTATGCACTTACATATATCAGGTAAAACACTCATACAAATAAAAATAAAAATTCCCCAAATATTTGTATTTATAGTTATAGATTTTCATAGGAACACAGAGGCTCTGAAATTGAGGGACATTACATTATCCAGTGATGAATACAAAGACCCACAATTCAAATAACATGAAAGAGAAACAGATGAAAGAATGTGTGAAGAAGCCAAAAAAAAAAAAGGAACCCAATAGCCTCTGTCAAGTTAACCATTTATAATTCGATAGCCTTAATCAATGTCGGGAGCTGGAGAAACAACATTCATTACCAAAAAATATAATATGGCTCTACAAACAGTTGACTTAAACAGGAAATTCTGCCTGCACTAGTAACCTTGAGAAAGAATTTATGGCAAGGTTATCTTTCTCTTCCCCTTGCAAACAGTTCTCAGAAAAGATAAGTCATGCAGTAATATCTTGGAACACCTGGTGGTCAGTCACGTTGCTAAATTGCTCAGTCCCCCACCCCATAAACATAAGAATGCTGTAACCTTTGACCAACTTCTTCAACCCCTTCTAAATACAAACTGTATATAAGGAAAGCTTGCAATACAATAAAGCGACCCTTGACAAGTGGACTTGCTTGGGCTCCATCTCCTCTTTCTCACCCGTTTTTCCTTTCAGGAAGTGGTCCCCCTTGAGCTTTACCTGTACAGGGTCCCCGCAGGCGGGGGCACCTCACGACCCGAGTTTGATTCCTGGGACCCACAAGGTGGAAGAAGAGAACCAACTCCCGCAAACTGTTCTCTGATCTCCACATGCACACCATGGCATATTCTCTCTCAACAAAGTGAAAGTAACTGCACCGAATCGCCGCCTCGTTTGATCTGCACTCTCACCGCTCATGAGGAGCTGCTGATCTGAGGTAAGTGGTCTCTGTCTCAAAAAATGGGCCAGCAACTGTCTAAGGAGGCTATTTTTATTAGGGACTTGAAGGCCTCCCTCAGAGAAAGAGGAGTCAGAGTTAAGAAAAAAAATCTTGTAAATTTTTTCATGTTTGTGAGTGACCAGTGTCCTTGGTTTGTTATAGATGGTCCTGAAATCAACCCTAAAAAATGGGACCGAGTGGGACAGTGTTTAAATGAACTATTAAAGGATAAAGGCTCT
>NW_008355723.1:837507-840342 GCF_000622305.1 Nannospalax galili
CCTCGCTTGTTTACTCCAACTCCCTGAAGCATGATGAGCCCGAACATGTGCTGCCTGCCTGATGATCTTACTACGTGGCCCAATGAGCTGCCACTCTGCCTGCCCGCTATGCGTGTGTGTGCCCTGATTGGTCCTGGCTGGGGGGAGGGCTGTTGGGAATGCTATATGAAGAGCTGAAGTGTGTAATAGAGGGAGAATAATAAAGGGGGAATAATAATAAGGAGAGAAGGAGAATAAAGAGAATAAAGAGAGAATAAAGAGAGTGAGAAAAAAAAGCCTGAACCTCACCTTGGTGTCTGTGTCGTCTTTCCTTGGCTCTGCTGGATGGAGTCGTGGCTCGTGACAAGTGGTGGCCCATACGGGGATCCTGATGCTCTGGAGTTGTAAGTAAAAAATGAAACAATAGTGCTAGAAAAAGTTTCCCTTAAGAGGGAACGAAGGGAAAGTTTCCACAAGGTGGAACGGAGATTAAAGTTCCCTAGGAAGGGATGGAGATTAAAGTTCCCTAGGAAGGGATGGAGATTAAAGTTCCCTAGGAAGGGACGGAGATTAAAGTTCCCTAGGAAGGGACGGAGATTAAAGTTCCCTAGGAAGGGACAGAGACTAAAGTTCCCTAGGAAAAGGGACAGAGAAGTATAGATAGATAGATAGATAGATAGATAGATAGATGGATGATGATGGATGGGTGCTGGTGGATCGAAGCGTGGCAGGATTAAGTTGAAGGCTGAGATGGTGGAAAAGTTCTTGGATACCATCACAGCAGAGGCCCCGTGGTTTCTTGAGGAGGGGTCTGTAGCTGCTGCCTCTTGGGAGCGATTAGGAAAAGAGTTATCAGATAAAGATGCTAAAAAACCCCTCCCTAGAGGTACTCTAGCTATTTGGACTTTGGTGCGGACCTGTTTAGCAGACGAGACAGGGAAGTATGAGGCAGATATAGCACAAGGAGCTCAAGCTTTAGAAGAAGCAAAAGAGGAAGCGTCTCAATTCAGTGCATGTTGTGCTTCTTCAGAAGTAGAGGAGGAAGAATATGATTCTGAGGATTTAGACAGCATTATAGAACAGCTGAGAATTATTGATAATAAAAAAAAGAAAAAGGGTGAGCCTAGTGCTCCTCCGTGGGACAGAGACTGTCTGGAAGCCATGCCCTCCATAGAGAGGAGCCATCGCACGCTTAGTGCGGGCATATGGCGCCATCTCATGCCTAGTTATGGAGCTTTCCCAGTGTTTGATGATCAGAACAATCAAAGATATCACGAGCCCCTGGATTGGAAAATAATTCAAAGGTTAAAAGAATCTGTGGCTACCTATGGGATACAAGCAGCTTATACTATAACTCAGGTTGAAAGCCTTACTAGACGTGCTATGACTCCTTTTGATTGGCAAAATCTTTGTAGGGCTGTTCTTTCAGGGGGCGATTATTTGAATTGGAAATCTGCTTACTTGGAATATTGTGTAGAACTAGCAGCTGCTAATGCAGCCAAGGGAGCGCAGGATTGGATCTTTGCGCCACCTCCAGACTTGTATTGACACCTCAAATGGGAATTCAGGTGGTGGAGTCAGACTTTAAAGGTCCGCTACCGCGAAATACAGTAGGATTATTAATTGGTCAGAGTTCCACTACTTTAAAAGGATTAATAATTCACCCGGGAGTCATTGATTCGGATTATATTGGCCAAGTAGGAATTATGGTGTCCTCTCCAAGGGGAATAGCTCTTATAAGCCCTGGAGATCACATCGCCCAAATTTTGGTTTTCCCCAGTTCTCGTGCAAAACATCTTTCAAAGTCACAGGCTAGGGGAGATAGAGATTTTGGATCCATAGGAGGGCCACAAGCCTGGCTTAATCTTGGATTGTATGATAGATCTATATTAAGGTTATATGTGGAAGGAAAGCCCTTCTTGGGGCTCCTAGATACAGGTGAAGATAAAAGCATTATAAATCAGTCTGACTGGCCTTCAAATTGGCCCTTGCAACAATCCAGTCAGACGCTTAGGGGTTTAGGATATGCTCAAGACCCACAGTGTAGTGCTAAGATCTTAAAGTGGACAGATGAAGAAGGCCATCAAGGACTATTTCAACCTTTTGTAATGAAGTTGCCCATCTCTTTATGGGGCCGAGATGTTATGTCCATGATGGGAATGCGAATAGTAACGGATGCAACCTATAGTTCCCAAAATCAGGAAATGGTACAACAAATGGGGTATTTGCATGGAGAAGGGTTGGAGAAAGATCACCAAGGAGTAATAGAGCCTGTTTGGGCGAGAGGAAGTATTTTGCGTAAAGGACTGGGTTTTACATAGGGGCCATTGAGTGCATACCTATAGTATGGAAGAAACATCAACCGGTCTGGGTCCCTCAATGGCCCCTGCCCAAAGAAAAATTATTAGCTGCCCAGGACCTAATAAACGAACAGCTTAGTGCAGGCCATATAAAGGAGTC
The DNA here is from genome assembly GCF_000622305.1 of Nannospalax galili. NCBI lineage: Eukaryota > Metazoa > Chordata > Mammalia > Rodentia > Spalacidae > Nannospalax > Nannospalax galili. Next base: position 839,947 of record NW_008355723.1, read on the forward strand.
TACCTCTCCTTGGAATACACCCATATTCATTATTAAGAAAAAATCAGGCAAATGGAGATTACTCCAGGATTTAAGAGCTGTAAATGAGTGTATGGAAACCTTTGGCCCGGTGCAACGTGGCCTCCCTTTGATTTCAGCTTTGCCAAAAAACTGGCCTACTGCTATAATTGATATCAAAGATTGTTTTTTCTCTATTCCTTTGCATCCGGATGACACCTCTAAATTTGCATTTACTGTCCCATCCTTAAACCATTCCTCTCCAGATAAGCGATATGAGTGGGTAGTTCTTCCTCAAGGAATGGCTAATAGTCCTACACTATGCCAGATATATATAGGGAAAGTCATTCAGCCATTAAGAGACGCCTTTCCCGAGGCTGTCATCTATCATTATATGGA
>NW_008355723.1:840490-841628 GCF_000622305.1 Nannospalax galili
GGTAGTCAATGACGGGTACGACCCTCTCATTTGCATACCAACCTAAGGCAGACCGACAACCATGATGTTGCCGAGTTGATGACGGGTAAGGATGCCAAATGAAAGAGGGCAACCTAAGCCAGGCACAGTTCCTTGGCCTCCCTTGGTTTTATTTAAACAAAAAAGGGGAGATGTGGGAAGCAAGCACGGCCGAGACAGCCAAAGATAGCTCCTTGGCTGGCTGCCAAGCCTCGTGCTTGTTTACTCCAGCTCTTGGCTGATTGCCAAGGCTCATGATCCTCGCTTGTTTGCTCCAACTCCCTGAAGCATGATGAGCCCGAACATGTGCTGCCTGCCTGATGATCTTACTATGTGGCCCAATGAGCTGCCACTCTGCCTGCCCGCTATGCGTGTGTGTGCCCTGATTGGTCCTGGCTGGGGGGAGGGCTGTTGGGAATGCTATATGAAGAGCTGAAGTGTGTAATAGAGAGAGAATAATAAAGGGGGAATAATAATAAGGAGAGAAGAAGGAGAATAAAGAGAATAAAGAGAGAATAAAGAGAGAGAGTGAGAAGAAAAAGCCTGAACCTCACCTTGGTGTCTGTGTCATCTTCCCTCAGCTCTGCTGGACGGAGTTGTGGCTCATGACACAATCCCCCTCCCTCCAGCGAGCCACACCAGGAAGCGCCAGACTGGACTTTTGTGCCTCCTCCGATACAATATTGAGCCCTGAGGATGGAACACAGGTTGTGGCCACCGGCGTATTTGGCCCCCCTCCTCCTCAAATGTTTTTCCTCATTATAGGATGGGCCTCCTCTATAATTCAGGGCCTCACCATTTATCCTTCCATAGTTGACAATGATTACACAGGAGAAATACAAATTTTGGCCAATTCAACATTAAGACCAGTCACTATCAAAAAGGGACAACACATTGCACAAGCCCTTCCGCTCCCTTTAGATAGCCAGTATCCATCCTTTAAAGAGTCCCACGGTGCCTCCAAACCAGGCTCCTCTGATGCCTATTGGGTCCAGGCCATTACCCAAGACCGACCCACGCTAAAATTAAAATTGGATAATAAATGGTTCTCAGGTATTTTGGACACTGGGGCAGATGTTACTGTTCTCTCTAAAAACCACTGGCCTTCAAGTTGGCCTCT
>NW_008355723.1:843580-843872 GCF_000622305.1 Nannospalax galili
CCAATTGCTTTTGCCAGACATAGACATAATTTGAGGAGATGAGCCTGTGCCTTTGCCTAGCTTTGACACGTTTGTTCCTAGGCACAAACGAGCGTTCCAATTTATTCCACTACTTATTGGACTGGGTATCTCAGGAGCACTCGCTACTGGCTCAGCTGGTGTAGGAGTGGCAATAGACACCTACAACAAATTATCTCAGCAGTTAATTGATGACGTTAATATGGTCTACCGGTCTGTACAAGATCTTCAGAACCAGGTAGACTCACTGGCCGAGGTTGTCTTACAAAATAGA
>NW_008355723.1:845140-912146 GCF_000622305.1 Nannospalax galili
TAGACACATAGACTTCCGAAGGATAACATCTGGCAAGTCCTATTTGCCTGTTTTTTAATAAACCTTATTTTATGGGTGTGAAGAGATGGTCCTTTGTGATAGATAACTAAAATTTTGGATATTATGTTCTTCGTATTGGGAACTAGTGAACAGGCTTTATTTCATTCACATGTGGGAAGTTTTTAATTCTTTCTTTCTTAAAAGCACTTTTTATTTTATTCATATGAGTGTTTTGCCTGGATATATGTAAGTGTATCATTTGCATATAGTGAACATGGAGACTAGAAGAGGGCATTGGATCCCCTGGAAATTGGGGTTTTCGATGGTTCTTAGCTGCTATGTGGGTACTGGGAACCAAACCTAGGTCCTGTGCAAGAACAGCCAGTGCTCTTAACCACTGAGCCATTTCTCCAGCCCCAAAAGTTTTAAAATTCATTGTTTAGTTCTAACAAACTTTGTGCATTCCAGGAGACCTACATTGGGCGCCAGCTGTGGGTCTCTCTTCCCTCATGGGTCATTGGCCACCAATCCACAAGGACAAAGGGAGCAGAGGCAGCGAACAGCATTGGGATGGCTGCATGATGGAAAAAACCTTCTGGGAGGCAGCTTCAGTGAGACAGCTCATTTATTCAGGGGAGTCGGGGGAAAAATAGGGTGAAGACAGCAGCCCTGATAATATGCTTTATTTGCATGTGGCAGGGGGACCCTATCATGTAGAAAGTGAAGGTTGGATTGACTGGCTGTAGTGCAATGCCTAATTATCATATGGGAAAACCAGGGGCAGCTTTTGCTGGGAACTATGTCAAAGGTCATGTTCCAAATAAGGTCAGGCATCTGTGCTTGGAGACACTTTCTGAATAAGGTCAGGCAGAGAGTATGAAGACCCTGCAGAGAAAGGGAGTCCTCCATTCTGAGCTGACATGGTGGACTGCAACCTTCACAGCAGGGTCCCCCAACACTCCTAGAAGGTTCTTAGTCTCATTCTTAAAAGAATTAAGAATGGACCCAAACAGAAGCCTTTACATTATTAGAATCTTCAAGAAAAATCCTTAGGGCAGGCAATCTGGTAATCTTGGCAGCTGCCTTGAGGAGGTGAATAGTGGGAAGAAGAAAATCATGGAGCCAGGCAGGTTTAGAGCCTGCGTGGGAGGTCAGATGTGTGGCTGACTTGCAGCCACATAGCTGGGAGAAGGAAGCTTTAGAGAAAGTGAAGAAATAGAAGATGCTAGGGGAAGCCCAAAGCCTTAAAGAAAGCATGTTTAGTAAGAAAGGCATGAAGAAGAAAAGGAGAAATTGTACCTTCCTGAAGAGTTCAGGAAAGTGGACAGACTTACAGAGACCTACATGACTGTGGCTGGTCTGGAAGGTCTGCCTCTTCCTTGTTTTTAAACAGTCTCATATCGTTTAGTAAGAAAGGCATGAAGGAGAAAAAGGGAAATTAGGCTTTCCTGAAGCAGGGAAACGGACCAACTTACAGAGACCTACATCACTGTGGCTGGTGTCTGGAAGTTCTGCAGAGAGCTGTGCTAGTTCCAGGCAGGAAATATTTGCTACCTCATAAAGGGACCAGGTATCCTGCCCATCTATTTAGTATAACTTAAGGTGAACCTGCCTTCCTAGGAGTGGCAGGTAATTGACCAGTGAGACTGGAAAAGTGTCCTCTAATAGATAGACATTTTTATAGTCTGGACCAGTTAAATTTATGGGGCTTAGTGACCCTAAGAGTAGACTTAACCCAGGGAGCTTACCGCAAATGCAGATCTATGAGGATCAGCCCTGGTAGCTCTTGTTCAGTGAATCTGGTGAGTGTCAGGAATCTACTCTTGTTACAAGCACCCTCAGGTAAATGAGATGCTACTGCTAGGCGGACACTTCGAGAGATGCCTACATGATGAATCCTCTTCTTCCTTCCTTATGTGCTCTATTTCAAGATGGGAACCTAAAATCCTCATCCATCCAACAAATATCTACATAAGCTCACACTTTATGAGGCACAGGGATTAGAACCATAAAAATAGTACTTACACTAAAATACATATTATCAGAAATTCAAACTTAATGGCATTCTGTATCTTGCCTGGCAAGTGGGAAGTTGTTGCAGGTGGGGCTTCTGGCAAGCTGACATTGAGTTGGAGCTAAAGAGGAAAGTGTTTCTTACAAGGCACTGTTGAGTTGTGCAGGTCAAAATGAGAAGGAAGCCAGCCAGCTTAGCCTGAGAAAGAAGGTCCTACAGTCTCAACCAATCCCACAGGCAGCTTTTGGCTGGAAAGAATCAGAGTTGCTCCACATTGGGGTGGCATGGTTGGGACTTCATAGTCAGCTTCCATTCACCATTGGGTGTAAACTGCCCCAGGAGGGGTGTGTAATCAAATGAGGCAGCTCACCATGGCACCAGATGAAGGAACTCTGTGGGTAACATCCTCAGAAGTCCTGCTAGTCCTTCCTAGAAAGAAATCCATCTTCCTTGAAGGCAGCAGATCCCCGTGTCCACTCTAAGAGTCTGAGAACTAGAAATGAAGTCAGTGTGGGTTCTAGACATTAAAAATGCATGCCATCTTATCTTCTTCTTGACAGAGCCCAGTACCTGACACGGTGGCCACACTGATTTGGCAGGACGCCCTGGCCTACAGTCAAGAATTGCTACCGCCCTTCTGAACTACTTTACACTGGGGTATTTTTATAGACGCCAATGCTCTCACCCCCTCAGCCCAGCAAATAGAATTTGGAGAGTGAATGAGTGACTCACAGGAAACCTCCCAAGGTGGCGAGCCAGCTGAAGAGAAGCTAGGATTGCTGGCTGATTGTGGGGATAATAAACACCTTCAATTCCTCTCATGAAGACTGCCCAGGACAGGTTGCCTAATACTGTCTCAGGACTACCCTGCCTCCCAGTTTCTATTCATTCATTCATTCATTCATTCATTCATTCAAACAAATACTAAGTGACAAAGGAAGAAAGCTCTTCTTCCTCACAAAACAGAATTTCTAAGGGTTTTCTGTTGCATAATTTGAGTGAAGATGGAAAAGCTGTTCTTAATATTGTCAGGGTTTTTTTTTTGTTTGTTTGTTTGTTTTTGCTTTTTCATATCTTTCCATGTCTCATTTGCCTTTCTTTAAGCAAGGCATCCCAGCTTCTTTCTCTTCTGTATCAATAATTTATTTAAAAGAACTACTGGTTTCCATAGCAACTTCAAAGGTTAACAGCACAGCTAGGCCAGAAAGATCTTCAGAAACTGTTTATCATAGGATCACAGGGTCTTCTAAGAAAAAAAAAAAAGCTACCTAAAACATTTAAAAGCTAAATACTATGAACACACACACACACACGTTCTACTGGTGCACTGTGGGGTTTCCTGATTGCTACCAGCTTATTACAGTGTAGGAATGGGACAGAATCTCCCTGAGATGTGGACACACCATATTAGACCATTCAGGATAGAGAAAAAGAGACAGCCCTAGCAATAGGGAGAATAATGTTTTTTTGCAATAAAGTTTCAGGCGACTACAACTGTGCATGGTGGCACATGCCTATAATCCCAGCACTTGGGAAGCAGAGCAGGAGGGTTGCAGCAAGTGTTAAGCCAGCCTGATCTTCATAGCAAGCTCTAGGCCAGCCAGGGCTGCATGATGAGACTCTTTAAAAAAATGTTTCAGGGGCTGAAGAGATGGCTCAGCAGTTAAGAACAATGGCTGTTCTTACAGAAGACCTGGGTTCGAATCCCAGCACCCACATGGCAGCTAACAACTGTATGTAACTCCAGTTCCAAGGGATCCGACAGCCTCTTCTGACCTCCGTGGGCATTGCACAACAAGGTGCACTTACCTACATGTAGGCAATACACGCATACACATAAAATAAATAAATAAAATATTTTTTTTTAAATGCTTCAGTGGGGGGCACTTGGGACATGGAACTGAGGTTCCTCATTTTTTTCAAATGTTAGAAGAATGTTTAAGATTCAATGATCAAATCTCTGATTTTCTAGAGGAGGAACATAAATTTAGAGAAAAATGGTACTTGGGAGACCAAAGTCTGGAAGACCAGAGTGAGGTAAACATGAAAATGCTTCCCTCAGACTTCCTTGAATGAAGGGCAAACGACCTGAGTAGCTTGTTTCTGCCCCTTTGGATCGACTTTCCCCATTGTTAAGGCCTCTCCTAATGGGCTGCCCCTTACTAACTGAACACAGTAGAGAGACCTGGGAGTGGTGCCTGGAGAACACATCAGAGGGTCACACAGCCTTGTGAAGCACTTCCCATCACATCCTCCTTCATCTCCACTCCTTCCTCGGGGAGCAGGCCTGCATCTTAGTAAAATTCCTCCAGCCCTCTCTCCTTTCCCTCCGTAATTACTTGTGTGATTCCCTTTAACATCTGCTTCAGGTGGATCCACTCTTAATAAGAAGGAGATTAAAATAACAACGAAGAGAGTTAAGATACACGTTGAATATGTTAACTAAATCATTTTGGTGTCCAAAGGAGTGAAGACTGGTCTGTCTAATGCTCTGATTTTGGCACATGTTGCTGGCTCGGGATCAAACTTACAAATCCATTTCTTAAATCGAATAGCTATTTCTGTCAATTCTCCCGCACAATGTTAAAGACTCTATGCAAAAGAAGAAAAAGAATGCCAACTTTCTTTAAAAAATAGCTGGAGCCTGCAATTCTTTTCATCAGTTTGTATAATATAGATCACATAATATATAACTATATTATGAAGCTGGGTTTTTGTCTCATCAGAATTCCCAAATGTCTCCATTCTGCCTCCCACACTAACAGACCAGCCCTCATTATTTACTTTTTATTTTCACATTTATTTATCTACTATTTTGGGTGTGTGTGCAAGTGTGGGGGTGTGATGGGGCTTGGTGCTCTCTTTCCTGATTGAATAAGTGAATTGCAGAAGAGCCACAAGCCTCATTAGGGAAAACCATAAATCCCTTAAAGTGTTTAACTGGCCCTAAATTGTCAGCCTGGCCTTGTTTAAGCCTTATCAACTGGTCACTCTCTGGACTGGGAGAGACTGTGGAGCCCACCTGTCTCCTACTAAAGGAGAGTTACTATAGATAACTCACCTGCTTGCCTGAGCAAATAATCTTGGGAAAAGAGACCCTCGAAGACACCAGACCCCAGCATGGCATGAACTCTTGGAGCTGTGTGCAGCAGAGTTCCTATATAAGGAACTCTAATATAGACCAGACTGCTCCCCCTTCAGATGGCAGGTAATATTCCTCTAGGAAGAGCTATCAGCCTTTGCTGGGTTTCCTGAATCAAGGGAACTCATTCCTTGCCTGTTGCAGGTCTGGTTCTGACTCATTTCTAAACTTTAAACTCCTTCCTTTTCTCTACCCTCCTAAATCTAACATTTCTATCATGTGGGTTCCAGGGATCAAACTCAGATCATCAGGCCATAAGCACCTTTACCCACTGAGTCATCGTGCTGGCCCCATCCCTCATGACTTTTTCACTGGGGTTACTTAAACAGCCTCCAGAGGTCTTCCAGACTCCTTCCTCCAAACACCCAGGATTGGGGAGTTGATTCTTTGCACATACTTAACTGTATCAGACTTAGGCTTAAAAACCTCCAGAATGTGGACATTTCTTTCAAGACAAAACTAGATTCTCTAGTTTGACTTCTGAGACTCTACTCTTCAGCTGGACAAAGGGTTTCTTGGACTCTTACATAGACTTTCTAAGGGTAGCCTGACATACCCTGATTAAGTCTACAGAAGGAGATGCATGCCACAAAGAGAATTGTGGGTATAACTTTTGGCACATGAAATATATTAGACTTATAGCTCTACATAAAAGCCTGGCAACATTTTGGGGAGAACTGAACTGATTTACCAGGGAGTCTGTGATCACTTGCAGTTGATAGATTTAGATCTTTCTTTTTATTTCTTGTAAAATTTTCTTAAATTATGCTTTTTAAACCCAACTTAAAAAATTAATTTGCATCTCTAAAATGCAACATTTACTTGTATAGTTCAATACATTTCAGCAAATGTGTGCATCATGTTACCATCACCACAAGGAAGATAAAGATTTCTTCATCTAAAAAAAAACATTCATGACTTGGTGCTGAAGAGATGGCTCATCAATTAAGAGCACTTACTGCTCTTGCAGAGGACCCTGGCTCAGTTCCCAGCACCCACTTCAGGTGACTCACAGCCACTTATAACACCAGTCCCAGGGGAGCCAACGCCCTCTTCTGGCCTCTGTAGGCACTTGCACACGTGTGGTGTATGTAAACTCATGTAGGCACAGACACATACATACAAATAAAAATTTAAAAAAGCAAGTCTTTAACAAAAGTCCATGCCCCTTTGTCATCATTTCCCCCATCCAAGCAATCCCTGACAGATTTATGGCTATTGTGCATTAGATTTGCTTTTTGTAGAATTTCATGGAAATGTAATCATAAAATATGTATTTTTTGTATCTGACATCTATGACACAGAAAATTTGCAAGAGTCCTCCTTGCTGTCCCATGGGCCAGCTTTTCCATGTACTTTCTTGTGGAAGGCAGGCCACTTATTTGCTTATCTGTTTACTTTTTTTTGGTCTTTTTTGAAGCAGGGTCTCCCTGTAGCCCCAGCTGTCCTGGAACTCACTATGTAGACCAGGCTGGCCTTGAACTCACAGAGATTCACCTGCCTCTGCCTCCCAAGTGCTGGGACTACAGATGTGCGCCACCAGGCCCAGCACTGTTTACTTTTTAAAAAAAAATATTTTATTTTTTATTTTTATTTTATGTGTGTGAGCGTATTGCCTGCATGTATGTGAGTGCACCTGTGTCGTGCAATGCCGCAGAGGTCAGAAGAGGGCTTCGGATTCCCCTGGAACTAGAGTTAAGGACAGTTTGTAGCCACCATGTGGGTGCTAGGAATTGAACCCGGTCCTCTGCAAGAGCCGTCAGTGCTCTTAACTGCTGAGCCATCTCTCCAGCCCCCTTATCTGTTCACTTTTGATAAACATTGGCTTGTTTCTAGTTTTTTTTTAAACCATTATGACTAAGCTGCTATAAGCATTTATATGTCTTTGTGTGGACACAGGTTTTCACTTTTCTCGGGTAAAACATGGGAAAGTTGCTGTACTGAATCATAAGTATACGCTCAACATTGCAAGAAACAGACTATTTTCCAAGCAGCCTTAATCATTTTACATTCCCAGCAGCTGGGCATGAGAATTCTTGCTTTAGATGCTTGCCAACAGTGAGTACAACCAGTTTTTTAAATCTTTGCCATCCTAGTGAGTAATCTCCCATTCTGTTTATATTTTACGTCTAATTAATGGCTAACAATGCTAAGTATCTTATCATGTACCTCTTGGAATATTTGTCATTGTCTTTTGCAAAGTGTTGAAACATATTACCAATTTCTAACATTGGATAACATGTCTTCTTATCTACTGATTTTCAAGAGTTCTCAATATATTTTGGGTATAAGCCTTTCAGCTGTGTATACATTGTATAGTGTGTGTGTGTGTGTGTGTGTGTGTGTGTTTCCTATATGTGGCTTGATTTTTCTTTTGTTAGTTTATTTTAGTTTTTTTTTGTTTGCTTTTTTAAGACACCGTCTCCCCAAAGTCCCAGCTGACTTGGAACTCTATATGTAGATCAGGCTGGACTTGATCTCACAGAGATCCACCTGCCTCTGCCTCCTGAGTTGAGTGGTAGGATTACAGGCATGCACCAACATGCCTTGCCCAATCATTCATTTATTCAGTGGTATATTTGAAAGAGCTGTTTATAATTTTGAAATCCAATTTATCAATTTTTGTTTGAGAAAATGTCTGTATACAGACCAGGGTACCACTGAATTGCAGGTTCTCCAACCTGCTTCTCAAGTGCTGGGGTTACATGTCCAACTGTCCAGTTTCTGATTTTGTGTCTTTTGGGTCCAATCTAAGGCATCTTGGCCTACTCTGGATCATAAATATTTGCTGTTACTTTTTATCTTTAAATCTTTAGTTTATGCTTCATTTTAAGTACATTTTTGTATGTGATATAAAGTAAGGATTGAAGCTTATTCTTTTCATATGGATATTTGGTTGTTCTAGCACCTTCTGTTGAAAAGATTATTCGGCTGTCTTGTAACACTACATAAGTAACTGATGTATGTTAGCTGCCTTGTAACTCTTTGAAAATAACCACTGCTGGGTGTGGTGGTGCATGCCTTTAATCGCAGCACTTGGGAGGCAGAGGCAGGCGGATCTTTGTGAGTTTGAGGCCAGATCTACATAGCGAGTTCCAGGATAGCTGGGGCTACAGGGAGACCCTGTCTCAAAAAGACCAAACAAAACAAAACAAAACCAAAAACAAAAAGACATGCCTCCAGGAAACAGCCTGTTTCTATCTTTAGGTCAATTCTATCTTATTCTAAAAATCAACCCCAATGCCTATGCTGTTCTTTAATGATTACTGGTCATTTATAGTAACTCTCGAAATTAAGTACTGCAAGTCCTCGTGTGTTCTTCAAAATTGCTTTGGCCCTTCTAGGTTCTTGTATTTTGACGTAAATGTTAGCAAAGTTTACTAATTTCTATAGTAAATTTTGTTAATTTTTTATAGAAAGTGAGTCAGATATATATTTTAAGAACTGACAACTTTACATGAACATGGTGTGTCTCTTCATTTTAAAATTTTTTTTTTTTTTTTTGTTTTGTTTGTAGTTTTGTTTTGAGACAGTGTCCCCGTGAAGCCCCAGCTGGCCTGGAACTTGCTAAGAGACCGGGCCGGCCTTGAGATGCATCTGCCTCTGCCTCCTGAGTGCTGGGATTAAAGGTATGTGCTTTAAATAAGCCACACCCAGCTTATTTATTATTTTTATTTTATGTGTATGGCTGTAGTGCCTGCATGGTTAAGTGTACCCATGTTGTACAGTGCTTGCAGAGGTCAGAAGAGGGTGCTAGATCCTTTGGAACTGGAGTCATGGACAGTTGTTAGCTGCTGTGTGGGTGCTGAGAATTGAACCCAGGTCCTCTGCAAGAGCAACCAGTGCTCTTAAGCACTGAGCCATCTCTCCAGATCCAATGTCTATGTAAGATGATATGTTTAAACACTTCCTTTTTATGTCTTTTATATGGAATCCAGTGATCTGTGCCTTTAATTTTCTTTGCTCATTTTCCATTTTAACTGCTTCCTTTCTGAATCTTTTAAAAAAGTTTTTCAGTTCATTTTAATTATCCAGTTTTCTGGCCTCTCCTCCATGCTCTTTATTAAATTTCCTTTGAGTCTATTCTCCACGGAACATTGTAAGGTAGACTTCATTCCTAAGTTGATTTTGTCTTCCCTTTTCTTGAGTTCAATCAGTTGATCAATTAGAGTATTTATTTACTTTTCTGTGGCTCTGCCTTTTTTTTTCCTTGGTTTTTGAATTTCTGGGTCAAGGTGGTATTTCATATTCCAATCATTTATTTGAAAATATTGATTCCATTTGAAAGTTTGTGTTTTGTGGCTGCATTGCAGTTAGCAGTTCAGCAGCTGACAGTTCTCTCTTTCACGTCCCCCTGGGAGTAGCTGTGTATGGATGTGGGATGCTTCCTTCCACTGCCCTTCAGGGATCTTGAACCATTCCTAGATCAAGATCACCCTCTTCTGTCAGTGTTGTGAAGTACAGTCCCCTAATGGAAGGCTTTTTTTTTTTTTTTTTTGTCTTTTTGAGACAGGGTCTCCCTGTAGTCCCAGCTGACCTGAACTCACTATGTAGACCAGGCTGGCGTGTATGTGTGTGTGTGTGTGTGTGTGTGTGTGTGTACTACAGCACTTGTGCGGAAGTCAGAGGACAACTTTCAGGAGCTGATTCTTTCTTTCCTCTCCTTCCCAGATCTACCTCAGGTTGTCAGGCTTGGCACCTCTCCCTGCTGAGCCCTTACACTGGTCTTTCTGTGTTCTTTATATTATTTACTGACTTCACTTTCAAAATCTCCCACCCCTGTTTTTATTGGTGTTATTGTAGGTGTTTTTTTCCATGAATATTTTAAACATATTCATCTCAGAGGTCTTTTCAGATTCTTTGGTAACCTTTGGACATTGAGACTGCCTCTCGTATGTGTGTGGTTTATTATTATTAGCGTTACTATTTGGCTTTTTGAGATAGGGTCTTTGCTATGTAACCCTGGTTGGCCTGGAACTCTTATGTAGACTGGGATGACCTCAAGCTTGAAGTGATCCTCCTGCCTCTGCCTCCTGAGTGCTAGGATTACAAACTATCATTTCTAGCTCTGTTGTTTCAAAAACAAAAAACAAAACAAACAAACAAAAAACAACTGCCCCCTGCCCCCTAAAAAAACCCAAAAACAAAAAACCTTTTTCAGACTTCCCAGATACGTCCTAAGCCTGAAAGGCACTCTCTGGCTGGATCACTTTATACCTAGTCTTTTGCTGACCAGACTCAACCTATGCCTGTGTTCTCAGCTCAACTCACAGGTTCTCATTTCTAGGGTGACAAGCCTCCAAAACCTCCATGGTACAGGCCAGTGTGGGGGACCCATTTGGAATCCCAGAGTCAGTATCAAGATAAGCTAAAGATATGTGAGAGTCTATGATGCATAAAAGAAGCCTTCTTGAAGTGTCCTCTTTCTGACCAAAAGCAAGGACATGGAGGAAACAAAGTTGCCATCAGTCACCTCTGGTGGGGAGAATTACAGCCCTGAAAGAGAGAGACCACTGGCCCTGTATAAACAAACACTGTCACAGACTTTTTTACATCCCATTTGTTCTTTAAAAATTCATTTGTCTGCCAAAGGCAGCCTTTCCTCTCTTCTCCTTCCTTTGCCACACTGAATGAGTAAGTCCCCAGTTCTAATCATCCCTGCAAAGAACCACCTCTAAGCATTTCTGTTACATGTTCAAATAAGATCTTCAGTTAATCTGTCCTCTATCAGTTTAGATTCTCAGCTGCCGTTAATCCCTTAACTTGAAAAGCATACAGAAGGTTTTTTTTGTTTTTTTTTTTTTTCTTTTTTCGTCCCAGCCCCAAGCAGACTTGGCTCTGGACACTGGTGATGTAAAGAGAGGGTGCATTTCTGTTTTGATGGGAGCTCTATGGTCTATCTACCATGTTGGGGAGGAGGGTCTGAATTGCCAGGAGAAGCTTTCCGTTCTTCCCAGAGGGTTTGCCTGGCTTCAGTCCCACCATTTGTCCCTGTGGTTTTAGTGTTTTGAGACACTGAAATTTTCCTCTTATGCTTTTTGAGAAATGTGCAAACATTGCAATATCTTGTTTCTCATTCCTAAGAACTTAGAGCATAGAGAACAGAATTATGAATACATTTTCTCTGAGACCTCTAACCTGAGCTTTCTAGGCCTTTCACAAAGGACGAATAGCAATATTTATTTGAATTTGAAAACATCTAGGAATTCTGCTTCCAAAAATCTTACTTGAGAAAGCAATCCAAATAGTAGAAAAGAAGGCTTCATGACAAAGGTGTTTATAGGAGTATTGTGTTCTATTATAAAGATCTGAATATACTGTATCTTCTTACAAGAGAAATACTAGCAAATATAACCTCTTAATGTAATATTATATAGCTACTAAAAATAATAATTTGCAAAGAAAGTAAAATATAAAAATGCTTGTTATAATGAAAGGCTAAAAGTTGTTCATAGCCAGTTTAAAAAAATACTGGCACATCAAATCCAGGGCCTTACATGTTGGGCTGTGTTCAACTTCCTGAGCTATCCTTAACCTTCTTGATATTTTTGTTGCTTAGATTAAAAAAAAAGCATAGAAAGAAGGTTGGACAGAAAAGTAAAAATTTCTTACATCTTGATTTTTCAAATTTTTAGGTTATATTTGGGAATCATTTAAAAATATTTTATTATTTTTATTTTATGTGTATGAGTGTATTGCCTGCATGTGTACAAGTGCACTGCTGTTGTGTAATGCCTGCAGATGTCAGAAGAGGGTATCGAATTCCCTTGGAACTGGAGTTACCAATGGTTGTTAGCAGCCATGTGGGTGCTGGAAACCCAACCTGGGTCTTTTGCAAGAGCATCCATTGCTCATAATGGCTGAGCCATCTCTCTGATGCCATGGAGGAATCATTTTTATAATAGGAAGAAATATGAGTAAGAATATGTTGACAAAAAGCTACGTTACAGAATAAAATTATAAGGTGGGCATGCTTTAATGGTGACAGAGGCAGCTCTCATGTTATAGGAATAGTCTGTTGTGATTAACAGATTTTAGCACCAGGACTCATGCATGTAGTGCAGTTTGGAGGACAACCAGGCAGAGTTAGAAGGAACTGGCAGATGACAAGAACCTAGAGTCTGCAGACTAGTGACCTGAAGCCAGGATCAGACCCTGGAAGGACGAGCAAGCCCAGAAGAGTCTGCAATGGGGTCTATTGACCCAGGCCTAACGAGGGCCAGCGGGCAGTGCGGGGATGCTGAGCTGCTCCAGACCTTCTGTGGGACTCTGGGATTCTGAAATACAGGTGAAGAGGCACACGGCTTGCCTTCACGAAACTGGCAGTCAAGAGCAGGGTTCAAACCTGCCCCCACCTCCCTTTTGAAGGGCTTTGTTCCGATTTGATTTTTTGAAGACATATAGTTGTGGTCAGTACTTTTCTTGGGGGGGGGGGGGGAGAGAGAGAGAGAGAGTGAGAAAGAAGGAGACTATCAGAGAAAATCCCCTTTGAGGCTCAGGCCTGTCCTTTCCCTTTCTTTCCTCCATTTAAAAAAAAATATTTAATGTATATGAGTCTATTGCCTGCATGTAGGTAAGTGCACCCCTGTCATGCAATGCCGGGGGAGGACAGAAGAGGCCGTCGGATCCCCTGGAACTGGAAACGAAAAGTTGTTAGCTACCATCTGGGTGCTGGGATTCGAACCCGGGTTTTCTGCAAGAAGAGTCATTGTTCCTAACAGATGAGCCATCGCTCCAGCCTCATCCTCTATTTTTTAAACATTTCAGAAGATGAGGCAGAAGAAGAAATTTAATCTGCGTATGCCACCTTAATATGAGGTCGTGGGAGCAGCGCAGACTAATCTGTTACACACTATTTACATGCCATTTACATTTAGCAGCTCACCCTGTGGTTTATGATTTACATCCCACCACCTAGGGCTTCAGGTCAGAGTGAAATCTAGTCTAGTAATTGGAGACACTTGCCACCAGGGGGCAGCTCTGTGCCGTTGTCACCGGGTAGGCGATCCTGGGGCGCTTTGGCCACCTTCCCGTCTTGACCCCACACTCTTCCCCACTCTACCCACAGTTTCTACTGCTTGCTCTTGATTCTGCTTCATTAGCACTCTAAAGAAACATTTAGATTGCCTTTCTAATGTAAAAGGAATCTATAACATTATGTGCCAGCCTGCCTGAGTAGTTAATTGCAGCTACTAATTCTTCCTCGAAATAACTGAATTTGGCCCCAGCTACTCACCCTATCCCTCACCCTTGACCTGGTGTCCCGTCTCTCTTTTCTCTTTTGTCTTTGGCCTGTGCGGCTTTTTGCTCCCTCTCTCCACGCCCTCTCACCTTTCCCCAGTTCTGTCACTGTGGTTACCAAAGGGGACCCGTTTCCCTGTGGCCCTGTTCCACAGTGTGATTCTGAAGTAATTTCCCCAGTGGATTCCAACTTTTTGATGGGGGGGGGGGAGAGAGAGAGAGAGAGAGAGAGAGAGAGAGAGATATTTTCCCTGTTACCAGACTTTTCCAGCTGTTTTGTTTTGTTTTCTTTAAGAGGTGTGAAAGCTCTCCTTGATTCTTTCCCTCTTACTTTGCTGAAAACATGAATCCATGTTTAGTACTTATTAATTAAACACCTCTTGGCTTTGTGACTGTAGAACTCTAAATATGTGCGTTCTTTAAATACTTTCATTTGGGGAGTTAAATGGCCCTTTATTAGAGAACAATGAATTGATTAAGAATGCAAGCTGTCACATAGGGGGCACATCACAAAATGTCAACCAAGTCAATCCAGCCCTCTTAGGGGACAGCTTGTAGCCCTATCATGAGGTGTTAGCCACCAGAGTAAGAAACTTTCCTTCCCAGAGAAATGGAGAGGAAATATTTCTATTGGTTTTTAAGCAGTAAAGATGATTCTGACAAGATTTGGATGCAGTCATGTATGGATGGGAAATGAGAAGCAGCAGTGTTTTGATACATGTTTGGATTTTGATTTGTTAAGTTTCTGGTGACTTAACATCCTATGAGCTGAGTAATTTTCCATGCTTCTCTTGAGGTTCAAGGTAACCTACACAAATTATGCAAGTGCTTATTCAAGGGAAGCAGCAGAATGATGTTAGTCCCTTCTGCAGTTCTGTTGAAACTATGATTCATAGGGTCATTTCCCAAAGACATACATCTGATAAACACGGTCCAGCAATATATTTTAAATGGTGTAAGGGCTGTAACCCACAGAAATACTTTTCAAAATTTACCCCTCATCCCCACCCCACTCTCTGTCTCTACAAGGCTCTTTCTGAGTTTCTCGATTTCAGAACACATACTGACCCCTCCCTCCTCCAGTCTATCCTGTGACTGACTTTGTGCCATTTCCTTCTATCTTTTTCAGTATCATGGGAGTCCCCTAAACAGCTCAGGGGAGACTCTGGGGAAGGAAGACCCTGAATGACAGCAGGAAATTGAACTCAGAGGGTTTCTGGAAGGGTTAGAAACACTCTGGGAGTCAAATTTCTGCATGTTTGAACCCACATCTTCAGGAACAAAGTCACAGTGTTTTTGAAGCATCTGGTGGTGGGCTGGATAGTGTGGACATCTCAAGTAGTGATAGTTTTGTATCAGTAACTCACTAGGTTTGAGGATGCTGAAAATTCAGCTTTCAGTATCTGTGCCCTTTCTTCAGTGAAGAAAGAAAAACAACTTATGCTCAGTTATGAAGCCGGCCCTCTTGCTGTTTTGTCCCAAGCTCTCTATCACAGGGGTCAGAATATTGTTCTTCTTCATAAAAAAAAGGGGGAGGGGAGCAGAAGGCTGATGGGAAAGAAGAGAGCAAAGTGCTTATGCCTTCCCTCTTTGTTGTGGGTGAGGTAGACATGGATGATCCTGGCAGTGGCTCGGTAAGGCATGCTGGAAAAACTGAATGATTGTTTCAGGATAAACTGAATTATTTAATTATTTATGTCTCAGTTGAGTCCTCATTAGTTGTTATAGTAGCTTGACTCTGAAATACCACCACCACCACCACCACCCCCACTCCCTTTCACCCTCCCAACCCCCCTCACCCCCACTCATGAATGACTGTTTGGCAGCAGGTTGCACTTTAGGAGATGGGACCTAGATAGTGGAAATAGGCCACTAGAAGTGGGTCTTTGAAGGTGATACCCAGCCTCTGGTCGCCGTCCTCTGTTGCTTCCTGGCCCACTCTGATGTGAACAGTTTTGACACATGCCTTGGCAAACCGATCAGCATTCCAAGTCTTGCACCTTGGTAGCCTTCGGTTCTGGTTTTTAGAATCTCTAGAATAGACACTCTCTGATCATTCTTTGGGAACAAACTGTCTCTCCCTAAACTTCCTTGCCAGTATTAGGCAAATCTGTTCTGGTGTCTGATTGTCTACAACTGCTGCATGGTCACCGTGGCCACACTGACAAGGGCAGACTGATCTGCTGCAGGACGCAGTGGACTTGTTCTGCTTGTTAGTCACTGAGTTACATCCCCCCCAAAAAGGGTATGTTTCCTGCTGTCCACCTCTCCTTCCTCAGCATTCTTCAGCAGATGCCAGACTCCCTTATTGTGTAAACATATGGCATGAAGCCGTGTTGCAGCCTCCAGGTAGAGTTTATCTACTGTGCTTGTGTGAATGATTCTGGCATTTATCATAATGGCTAATGGTTTGTTTCTGGGAAGGACCCTGAAGTACAGGCAGAAAATGTCTGAGATCATCAACTATGCCCTGGTTTCGATTTGTTGTCAGACAAGGATATTTCTTCATCTTGTCCCCACATATTGTGGTAGTTCCAACTTACGGGCCTTTTAAACACAAAGCCACGTGCTATAGCATTGTACCAACGGTTATTATTGTGATTCATTTGCTATAACATCCTTGAAGTGTTAGCTGAGAATGTAGAAATCAATAACAGCACTAGGCTGGCTCTCTTTAAAAAAGATTTATTTATTTTAATTTTATGTGTATGAGTGTTTTGCCCACAGGTATGTAAGAGCATCTATGTTGTACAATGCCTGTGGAGGCCAGAAGAGGGTGTCAGATCCCCTGGAATTAGAGTTACAGACAATTGCTGGCTATCATACGGTGCTGGGAACCGAACCTGAGTCCTCTGGAAGAGCAGTCAGTACTCTTAACCTCTGAGCCATCTCTCCAGATCCTTATTTATTTATTTATTTATTTAATTTGTATACATGTGCCTGCATGAGTTTATGTGTATCAATTGCATGCAGGTCCCTGCAGACACCAGAAGAGGGTGTCAGATTCCCCTGGAACTGGAGCTACAGATGATTGTCAGCCAGTGATGTAGGTGCTGAGAATTGAACCCGGTCCTCTGCAAGAGCAGCCAGTGCTCTTAACCACTGAACTATGTCTCCAGCCTTAGGTTGACCCTTAAAGTTAAAGTGATAGGGAAAAGATTTGGAAGTTGCTAAAAAGAGTGAAATCTGATACACTGGAAATAAAGGAGACTGAATTTAGACAGCTTAAAGTGCTGGATTATTTGGGATCAGTTACACCCACCAAATTTCATTTTATGAGTATCTGAGAGTCTGATGCAAGGTGGTAGCCTGGGTCTGGGGTGTACTTCTGGGTGGATGCACTTTGGGGCACAGAAAAGCCTTTCAGCAGGTAGGTCTGTTATAAGTGGTCTTTATGTTGTTCCTTGAAAGCAAATATCCCAACTGTAAATTTCTGGCTCAATCACTGAAGACTGGTCTTAGTTTAGGTGCATGAGACAGAAAAATCCTCACCAAACCAACAGTGGCCTCTATGAGACAGCTGGGCTGGACTGGGGAGGGGACTTAAACCCTTTTTATCCTTTGTGGGGAAAACTTCCCCTTAAAAAATTATCCAAATGTTATATGAAAGTCACTTTAAGGCCTGTGAAATGGCTCAGTTGGTAACGGTACTTCCGGTTAAGCCTGATGACCTGAGTTCAATCCCAGAGACCCATATGGTAGAAGGAGAGAATGGACTCCTGAAAGTTGTCCTCTGACCTACACACACACACACACACACACACACACGAAATAAATAAACAAAAAATTAAGTATAATAAAAATTTATTTTTAAAAAGAAAGTCACTTTAAAAACCAAACAAAACAATTACAGTAGTAACAATAGTCTCTTGCCCCACTCCTCTCTGGTCTCCTAGACTAGATACCTTCAGCCATTTTCATTGTTTCTGTATTCTAAATGGAGTAGTTGCATGGATTAAAATTCCTTGCATTATCTGTTCTAGATATGCATCTGTTGATTTATTATTAGAATAGATGAAAATTTGGCCTTCTTCCACACTTATCTTCTAAGCACCCCACCTCTTTTCTCCTCTCTTTCCACATGGCTAGTGTGAGATGGCATACTGTGTGACTAGCAGGTGCTCTGGGTGCAGACTGCTGAAGTTTGAATTCCAGCTGCTTGATCTTGGGCAAAGGGCCTAAGCTGTTGTCTGTGCTTTAGTTTTCTTATATTTTAAACAGGATGTTGATGATAAGGGCACATAGGTGAATAGGATAACTGACCGTGTAAAGCAACAGGAGCAGTTGCATTGACTCAGAGTAAGTGTTTTCTAATGTTGGCTTGTAGTTAAACTTTCTGTTCTGGTTAAATAAAATTCTGGATTTAGAGGCTGGGCAAATGGTTCAGTCAGGAAAGAGCTTGCTGCATAAGTACAAAGACCTGAGTTTGATCCTTAGCACCCATGGTTTTAAAGAGCCAGATGTGGCGTTTCTGACTGTGATCCCTGTGCTGAGGAGGCAGAAACAGGAGAATCTTTGGGACTTACTGGTCAGCTAACTTAGTCAATTGGTGAGTTCCAGGTTCAATGAGAGACGCTGTCTCAAAAAATAACACAGAGAAGTGACCGAGAAGGACACCTGACCTCACCCCCTGCCCCCCCAATAAGTAAACACATGCACACAAAATTCTATATTTACATCATTACAAACTTATAAATATCTGTCTCTGCTAATTATTGCTCACTTTTTCTACTTATATACTATTAGGGTTTCAAACAGCAGCAGCTCCCCCCGCTCCGCAACAGGGATCTATGGACTTTTGAAGCCTGAAAAGGGGAACTAAGCTGATAAGCACCTTGGCCTCTGAAGTCAAGGGAAACAGACTCTTCTAAGAAGCAGCCTGCCTTTCTTCTGATCTCCAAAGACAAGATAAGCAGAGTCTACCTGTTAACCAGAGATTTTAGGAGCTGTTTAGCACAGCAGCTTTTCCCTTATCTTGAGGACAAAAAAGTAAACACTTCCAGACCCAGATCCTGGCTGGCAGACAGAACAGAGCCAGGTTTACAAGCCCTGCTTTTCCTGCTTCCCGTGCTTGATTTTTCCCAAAAACTCCCCCCCTTCTGCACCCTGAAGCCCCCCGTATATAAGTCCCAGCTCACAACCCATGGGCTGACATTTTCCTTTCCCTGAAAGGAATGTGTCCCGTGCGAAATAAAGCTCTATCCCGCTGAGAGTTTTATCTGTGTCTCGGTGTCTCAGCCTCCATTTGCTTGCTCTCCACCAAATTTTTACCTATCATATACCTCTTATTTTACTGAAGTTCATAATTAGATTGTTTTTCTACTTTCATAGTTTTCTGTGAACCTACTGATTTTCAAACCCTTTAAAAGCCTCTCAGCAAAAACAAAACCATATTAAATAACCTTTTGATCCATTTTTAACCCTGGGGACTACTCCACTAGGAAACCTCTATTCACCTGTGCCTTCTGGTCATTTTGCTGTCTTTGCTAGCTACACAGAAATCTTAAAACCTGGTGAGATGATGTCTCAGCCGTCAAAGGCACTTGCCACCAAACCTCATGACCTGAGTTCAGTCCCTGGGATTGACTTGGTAGATGTAGAAAACCAACTCCCAAAAGTTGTCTTCTGCCTTCCACACACCACCTAAATAAGTGAATGAATGAATAACTAAATAAATGATAAAACAAGAAATCTTGAGTTACCTTCCACATCATCCTCCCAGTTCCTTTGCTTCTTACCTGCCTTGAATTTCATTTTCTAAATCCTATGTCCTTTTCTTTCTCGGTTTATTCCCTTATTTTAGTGGAGCATATCCTGCAATATCTTCTAAGCAAAGGTTCATAGAAGGTAAAAGTTATGAGCCTTCAAGAGCCTAAAAGTATCTATTTTCTATCCATCAGAAGGGTCAGGAAAGCCTTTTTGGTGTGTAGGCTTTTAGATGACCCACTTGTAAACAAGGCTGTGATTTATCCTGATTTCTGCTATGCCTTGTGCCCATTTCTTTCTCTGGACAGGAATTAAATGACTAAATTCTCAGGCAAAGGTAACTCATTGCTTATTTCAATCATTAACATTTTCATTCTATTGAACACAGATACTTAAACCATCTAAAGACCGGAGGGATGTGTGTGAGCCAGAAGATACTGAACCAGATGGAAAACTAAACTGCCTTTCAAAAAATATGGTAGAGTTTTTCAAGCTTTCTGGTGAAAGTAAATGCACTCCAGCATTTTGTGAAAGGGGGCTTTATATTTGGTTTTATAACATAGGATCTCTGTTTGTTCATACTCTATTCCAAATACTAGTCCTTTTTTCCTAAACCTTCATGAATTCTGTGCTAAAAATACTACCTTCCCCTTTGGTGAATGAAATCTCATTCCTGTTAAACATCAACATACCAAATGCTGCCTGCAGATCCTTAGCCCAGCAAACCCAAGTCAGCAGGAAACTATAATCTTCCTTGTCTTCATTATGTACATTTCAACAAGTTCTTCTAAATAACAGCTGAGTGCTAATTCTGTTAGAGCCATCTCAGAATGATGAAAACACAGAGCTCATCTTCTATAGGAATATAGTATTAGGTCAAGGTTTCTAAATCTCTGGGTTTTTAAAAATCTTTTGTTTATTATTTTAATTTTATGTGTATGAGTGTATTGCCTGCATGTAGGTAAGTGCACCTGTGTTGTGCAATGCTCACAGAGGACAGAAGAGGTGGTTGGATCCCCTAGAACTAGAGTTACAAACAGTTGTTAGCTGCCATGTGGGTGCTGGGATTCGAACCCGGATCTTCTCCAAGAACAACCGGTGTTCGTAACTGTGGAGCCATCTCTCCAGCCCCTCTGTTGTTGTTTTGTTCTGTTTTGTTTTTTAATTTCCCTCTTATTACAACAGAAAATTGCAGACTTTTTAAAGAACTGTAAAGGATTGTAGAATCATCTGATCCACTTCCAATATTTTATAGAAAGCTGAGGCCCAAAGAAGCTTAAATACTTTCTTCAGAGTGATACTTAAGTGTGGCCAGAGCTTTGGCCATCTTTTCCCAACCACAGGCTTTTGAGTTCTTGGCCTGTTGTTGCTCTTTGTAATGCAGATGTTCATTCCACAGGCTCCCAAACTCCAGTATGTGTTTAAAAAGAAAAATCCTAGGGCTGGAGAGATGGCTCAGCAGTTAAGAACCCTTACTGCTCTTGCAGACAGCCCAGATTCAGTACACATATGGTGGTTCACAACTGCCTTTAATTCCAATTTCAGGGGAGTTGATGCCCTCTTCTGGCCTCCTGGGCTTCTGTGTGCATGTGGTATGTGGAAACTCATACAGGCTCACATAGATACACATAAAAAATAATCCAATGCAAGCTGCTACAGATCATAGAAAAACAATCAGTGGTCCAACCAGCTCCAAAGCCTAATAACCACAGCAGCTGGCATAGCAAACTATATTGGTGAGAAGTGGCACTTTCATCTAAGGGGTAATCAACAGCTATCTAACTGGACTTAAAGCCCTCTCAATGGGAGGGAACTCATGGGTGGCACTATAAATATAGCCAAATACACATGAATGGAGAAGTCATAGATCCTAGAGAAAACTCTATCTCTGTCATATTGAGAGAGAGAGAAAGAGGATCCCCTAGAGGGTTCTTAATCTCATTCATAAAAGAATTTAAGAATGGACCCAAATGGAAGCTTTTACAATTTTATTAGAATCTTAAAGAAAAATCCTCAGGGCAGGCAATCTGGTAATCTTGGCAGCTGCCTTGAGGAGGTGAATGGCGGGAAGAAGGAAAGAAAGCCATGAAGCCAGGCAGGTTTAGAGCCTGCGTGAGAGGTCAGACACGTGGCTGACTGGCAGCCATGTGGCTGGGAGAAGGAAGTTTTAGAGAAAAAGTGAAGAAATACAAGATGCTGGGTGCAGCCCAAAGCCTTAAAGAAAGCATGTTTAGTAAGAAAGGCATGAAGAAGAAAAGGAAAAACTATGCTCAGGAAAGCGAACAGACTTATGGAGACCTACATGACTGTGGCTGGTCCAGAAGTTCTGTGGAGATCTGCTCTAGTTCCAGGCAGGAAAAATGTGCTACCTCATTAATGTACCAGGTATTCTGCCAATTTATTTAGCATAACTTAAGGTGAACCTGCCTTCCTAGGAGTGGTTCTATCACCAGGTGATTACCCAGTGAGACTAGAAAAGTGGGTCCTCCAACAAGTATACTTTGCACCACTCATCAAAGAAGGTTCTTTTTGCAACAGATGGAGGCTATTACAGAGTTCCACAACTGGGCACACACAGAGAATATATGCCTGAGAGATGCCCAGCCCTAAGTGACACATCTACAGTGGAACTTCTACACCTACAGCTCATGGAGTATAGTGGAACAGGGGGTAGAGAGAATACTAATAGATCCCTCAACTCTCACCAAAGACCTTCCTCATACAGCCAAGTATGATGCACACAGAAGGCCACAACTGACTAAGTTTTAGGGAAAAAGAGACTGTAGAGTGTGTGCAGAATCCTGGATAGGACTTCTATATTAAACCTCACCCACCAGTGGTTCAGGGACCATTGTGGAAGGAGGCAGAATGATTTTTTAAGAGCCAGGGTTGTTGCATGAATGTAAAGAAACAGAGGCTTTCAGGCTTCTGGGAACTTGCTCATATGAACTTGCAACAACGGTGATACATACACAAGACCCATGCATAACTCGGTCAGACAAAAACCCAGGATAGAACGAGGGAAATGGGCAGCAGGCCCCAAGCCTAACCAAAAAGCTATTGGTAACTGATTACTGCTGGGTGAGGGAGAGTAGATCTTCTTTAAGGAAGTGACTCTAGCTAGGCCGACTAGACTCCAGTGGATGAACTTGCACCAAGGGACATCTGGGTACAAATATTTGACCGGCTAGGACTTAATGTATATGACAGAATGCATGAGGAGCTCTGGGAGACACGGATGGGGGAGGGGTCTAAATTTGATTAAGATCTATTAAATGAAATGCACAAAAACTCAATAAAAATATTTTTTAAAATTCCAAAAACATAAAATAAAAATTCCTTGATTTTATTCTTTGAAGATTCAGGTTCGGTGTGTATTAGGTGAGGACCTATAGGAATCTACATATTTAGTCACCTTTTGGTGCACTTTTAAGGAACTTTAGAAAATTTATATTTATTTATTTATATTTATTTGTGTGTATGTGTGTGGGTATGCATGCCACAGCATGCATGTTGAGGCCAGAGCACAACTTTGTAGATTCAGTTGGCTTCTTCGACCTCTTGAGTCTCAGGGATCAAACTGAAGTCATCAGACTTGGGGGCAAGTGCCTTCCCCTGATGAGCCGTCTCTCTGAGCAGTACTTAGTTGACTTTCATGTGATTCTGGGAGGCCCGTATTGGGACTCCAGTGTTAACCGGAGCCAGTGATTAGCGTTCTGCTCTCTGCTAAGCTTGCTTTATGACAGTTTCCAAAACTGACTAGATACCTGCTGCAGCAAAGCAAAGTCAGGAGAAAGCCTGGGCCGTGGAGGAGACCGGGAGTTCTGATCTGTAACACATAGCTCAAGGCGAGGAGAGAAAGCAGCGTGCCACCCTTGCCAAGGGTAGATTGATCCGAAACAGCAGCTCAGGCAGGACAGACCATGATCTAGGAACACTGGCTCTCCCTCCCATGCATGGGCAGCCGGAGAGCAGAACTGGCAGCATCTTAGCTTCATTTTGGAAAACATCATTTGGAAGTAAAGAATTGCACTTGAAATATTACAAAACAGTATTTGAGAGAATACAACTTTAAAAATGTACATAGAAAATGTAACCGTGAGTCACCATAAATAATGGCAAAGACAAGAGATTGTGGTATGTCATGTTTTGCAAAGTAAGAGCTGGAAGGGGTCTTTAAAACCTTTCAGTAAAGGCGTTTTTAGTTACTTCTGAGGGGATAGCTTGACCTGAGCAACTCTAGCTCTGGAAGTAAAGATCGTTCCTCCTACTGATGACATCTGTTGTTTTGTGGGTCTAGAATCCCTCTTTTGTTCTTAACAGCACTTTAATTTTACTGTAGGGAATCATTTTTAGTCCACATGGTTCTCATCCATGGGTTCCAGGGAAAAGCACATGATCCAGGCTCGGCCAGTCAGAGCATTCTATCTTTAACCACAACGATTTTCTCAGATATAGGCACTGGGCCAGTGAACATCAGACCTGAGCTTTCACTAGAAGGACCAAGAAAGATTAGTTCCCTGGGCATGGCTAACCTGATAGGACTGATACTGGAGCTGCTTATGAGTGTCTCACTACCATAGAAAAAAGAAGACAGGATGACGTCCAGATAGAAGAAAACAGAGCTAAGGATCGGAGAATGACAGATTTATGGAAACATCATCCGGGTTCAGTCATTTCATGTTTCAGCTGGCAGGGTTAGGTTTCAAAAACAGAGCCAAAAGGACTCTAACTACCAAGGCACAGAGAATAGAATCTAGGGTAGAGAAATGGTCATGTGTATTTGGAAAAATTCTGATAATTTTGATAAAACCACTGAGGATAGATGGCATTTGAGACAGGGAAATGGGAGTCTGTTTTTCCTCACTGGAGTGTTTCTGCTTGAGAATTCCACAGGCTAAGGCAGGGAGCTGGACCATAGTCTCATGGCTAGAATGAAGTAAACCTGAGTTCAATTCTGCCATTTTTAGATAAAAAAAATACAATGTATCTTTTTTTAGAAGCAAAGATACACATCACTTCTTAATATAACTTCTGACAGACAGAGAATGTGATAGGATTGTTTCACTTTACCATTTAGAGAGACTTGACTTTTATAAGCACAAAAGGTAGACAGAAATCCGAAGAGCCATTGTCCACAGTGTTCCCTTCACTAATATAACCATTGACCACATTGGAACAAAAACAAGTTCTATCAAAATAGAAGTAATTTCCCAGAGGCCAAAGTACCTCTCTTCATATCACAGGCCTGGATTTTGCTGTGGAACGCAAGAAGGCTTTTGGTGCCTCACTCTAGGCATCTGCCCTCTGCACGGTAGGTAAGTTCGCTGACTGTACTGGCATAAATCCCTGGGTTTTTATTCTATCTCTTCTTTTAGAAGCCCATATACATTCCTCAGTGATCATGGAGAAGGATGAGATGGTATATATAAGTCTTCCTGTCACCCTGCAGCTCCTATACGGCCCCGCATCACTGCATAAATTACCTAGTACCAACCTTGAGAGCTGAATGGGGTGGCCCAGTGCAGGCCCTGTTGGAACTGTTGAGCGTAACATGGAGGTATTAAGAATAGCCGCCTCAGGCCAGGGAGATGGCTCAGTGGGTGAAAAGTGCTGGCCGTGCAAGCCTGATGACCTGAGTTAGATGCCTGGAACACCCTCAGAAGGAGAGGACCAGTTCCTGAAAGTTGTTCCTCTGAACCTTCCACATGCACTGTGACACCTGTGCACAGACATTCACACAGACATACACATACACAGACACAGACACACAGACACAGACACAGACACGCACACAGACACACACACAGACACACACACAGACACAGACACGCACACAGACACACACACAGACACACACACACACACACACACACACACACACACACCATAAATAATAATAAATAAAAACCAAGTAAAGGGACCAGAGCAATGGCTCTGTGAGTAAAAGTGCCTGCTGCCAAGCCTGACCACTACAGCGGTCAGGACCCACACGGTGGGAGGAGACTGGTTCCACTGACTTCCACGTGTTACCACAGCACTTACTCTTCTCCCACATACACACACACACAGAATAAAGAAGCAAAATGTGAAAATATTAAAAATAAATAAATAAATTTTTTAGAAGAGTAGCCATCTTGTAGGATAGTCCTGAGGTTTAGATTTAATTTAGCAACTTGCTTTATAAATATCATTATTCAAATTTTATGGGATTTTTGAGATGAGGTCCCCCTATAACCCCAGCTGACCTGGAACTCACTATGTACTGTAGACCAAGCTGGCCTTGATCTCATAGAGATTCACCTGCCTCTGCTTCCTGAGTGCTGGGATTA
Organism: Nannospalax galili; assembly: GCF_000622305.1. Taxonomy (NCBI): domain Eukaryota; kingdom Metazoa; phylum Chordata; class Mammalia; order Rodentia; family Spalacidae; genus Nannospalax; species Nannospalax galili. Next base: position 870,576 of record NW_008355723.1, read on the forward strand.
AAGGTGCACACCGCCACACCTGGCATTATTCATATTTTATAGTGCAACATTGACTAGCTTGTCTATACTCAGAAAACTAGTAAAAAAGCTACACTAAGATAAAACACAGGCTTGCTTAACTGTAAAACATATGTCACTGCTCTATTGCCAGAGAGAGAGAGAGAGAGAGAGAGAGAGAGAGAGAGGAATATTGAAGGTACCAGCAGGACCAATTGGCCTACAGGCAAAAAGCAAAACCAAAAATAAAACTCTGGAAAACATGGGTCATGCCATTAGGGTCTCTGTTAGACTCTTAAAGGATTTACTTCTGTTGTGTTTGTACATATTTTGTATTTTGTTTTTTTAAATATGCTTGGAAGTTTTGCAAATCCTTTAAGGAAAGGGATAATTTTTTGATCAGTTTGTTTTCTTTATATCATCTACTACAGTGATTTATACATAGTAGGTGTTCAATGAACATTGTTAATGAAATTGAACTTGTGTCCTTGGGGATGATTACTTACCAGCAACTCTGTGCTACTGGGGCACTTCAGGTCCTCGGAGCGTGTATGTGTACCTGGCAGCTTACAGAGTTCTGAACTTTTCTATTTCGTTGTTGAGCTCTTCCTAGAGTGGTGCCAATGATGGACAACATCCAAATGAATCTTTGTTCTTTAATTAGATCTATAACTGTGAGCAAGTTATCCATCCTTCTAATGCTTTCTCATCTGTAGAAAAATGTTATTATTATAGAATTATAGAGGAAGGGATGATAATACAGACATGCAGGCATGCACCACCACATCCGGCTCAGGATATTTTGTTTATAATTGGTAAGTATATATGGATATACAGGGTGAAAGAAGGGAAATATAAACGATTCCAGTGCCTGGGAGCAGTTTTGCTGAGAATTGTCATTTACAGCCTCAGCTACAGAGACCGCTCCCCATGGGTATCTCTGCTTAGCTAGCTGACTGTGGATCTGAGTTTCTGTCTGGGCTAGGCATTTCAAAGGGCACAGACTTTCTGAAAGCACTACTGTCAAGTTTCCTGCCCCCTTTGCTCTTGACTTTCCGGTAATTCACAGCCAGGGTTCTCTGTAGGGCTGAGAACTCACTGGAAGGAACACATATGCAAAGAGGAATGCTGAAGCAGTTTGTCTTGAGTGATTTGATTTCTGCCAGTCTTATGGGCCCCCTACAAAGTAGCATGTTTTAGGGGCTTAAGCTTCAGGTGGGGTGGGATGGAAGAGTCACCAGAGCCTAGGACATAGTCTTGACCTTCAGGAACATAGAGCCTGCTAGGAACGATAGATTAGCACTTAACCATGTGCAAGGCAGACTGAATTATGACTCCTACTTGTGATAAAAGCTGGGAAAGTGAGAAGGAGAAATCACATCTAACCAGCTAGCTGTGGACTAAAATGCCAACATGTAGAAAATTGGGGAAATTTCAGGCGTTATAGGTGGTTGAGTAGCCAGGGCACAGAGTCATGCAGTGCTTAAATGAGATGATGGGAAAACTGTGAGGGGAGCAAGAGCATGGGCAAAGTGGAGAGTGTCGGAGTAGGGGGAGAGGGGCATATTAGGATTTCACAGTGTGGCTTCTCTGAAGGGGCACCAATCACGTTAAAACAACTTGATAACACCCATTACCACTGACGTATTATTTATAAGGGGAGTTGAGTAGGTTGAGCTGTAATTAACTAGTGCAGTGTCCCTATCAATAAGCTCCTATGACCAATGCCAGACCAAGAAGCATTTAGAATCAGTTTGAGAGGAAATAACACAACTTTAAGACATTGCCACAACAACTAAGCCTGTGATCTTAGTAATTCCTAACAATTTTAACTTCAAAAATATTGATTTAAATAAAATTGGAAATATGCCGATCCAAAATACATCAGAAATCTTTTAATTTCCATGGCCCCAAACTTTTTAATATATTGTACTTTTGTTTTTAAAGTTCAGAAGTCCTTTAGGGTCTACTTGAAATAATTTTTTAATTAATTTGAGAAGAGTCAGCGAAATTGAAGACAGAGCTACAGAAATTCTAAAGAGTGAACTGCAAAAAACAAACAGGAAAAGAGATTGGCTCCCCAGTGCTTCCACCATATCTCCATTATAGTACATTTCACTTGAACATTCTTGGTTGGAGATCATTTTTTAAAAAGTACAGAGATCCCTTCAAATTGAAGTAAATAAAGTGTATGTGCATGTGTGTGTTTGTATGTCGGTCTCTGTATACGTCTGTGTCTGTACTAGGGGCATTAAACGGAAAGTAGCTCAAAGAATTCAAGGACAGGCAGTACCACCAGATCTCATGATATGCGAGGCAAGAAACAATCACTAGGCAGCTGCTCTGTTTTCTTTTCCCCCAGTCTTTCCCCTGCCTTCTCCCTCCCTCCTCTCTCCGTGGTGGACATGTTGCACTGCCCAGATGCCCATTCGGGAATATAGGACTTACTTTCCCAGCTTCAAGGAGTGGAACCAGAAGCTGGGCTCAGCTGTTAACGCTCTTCAGGGATCGCTTTGGCTAAGCAGCAGTCGCGCCTGAGGCCTACCCTTCCTTCCAGGAATAGCTATATCCTAAGCAGATTCCCTCTCTATAAAAGCACGTTTTCTTGTTTGTTCTTGGGACAACTGAGAAGAGATATCTCAGTCTCAGAGCTCTCTATAGAGCTGCTGGATGCTTTTTCTCCGATTGTGTCTCAACAGAGCTTCTCCCTCTGCTCAGTCCTGCCTCCCGCCCCTCCTTCCCAGAGGTGGGTTTCGAGAGTGCTCCCCTGTGACTATTTGCAGGATAGTCTTACAGAGTAGGCTTCTCGGGGAGTTCACCCTGGAACGCCACACCTCATTTTCCTAGTACTGTCCCTCCCTCCCTGGTTCTCCTCTGTGCCCCTCTTCTGTCCTTTGCTTTGCCTGTTCCTGGCCTTTCTGTTCCTCCTTTCCTCTTTCTCAGCTCTTTTCCTCAGACTGTGCAGATTCTCTCTTCTTCTTTCTGAACTTCTGTATCATTCCCTTCTGACTCTTCTGACCAGCACCCTCCGTTCTGGTATACCACAACTGCTCAAAAGACGGTGGCTTCAGCCCCTCAGTAGCCATGGTGGTGGCCTATGCTCTTGGCACCCGAACCAGACTCTCCTACTCCTATGAACTCGTTCTAGAGCTACTGGTATATTGCCCAATGCCAGCTTATGTGCTCCATTCTCTGGAGGACTGTCCTTTCCTGGCTGCCTGAGAATGATGCCAGTACCCTTTGACTAGTGATGGGCATCCCAGGCCATCCTCCATGAACACACTGTGGTGTAATTCATGCTCTTGAGTCTGCATGGGATCTGCCTGAGGCCAGGCTTCTCTTTGCCTGACATCCTTTCCGGGCCTATATTTCTCGTCTCACACCCTCAGCAAATCCCTATGTTTCTAGAAAGCCTGATTTAAGATCCTCACCTTGCAAATCTGGTGCAGCTTCTCAAAGTTCCAACCTCTGCGGTCCTAGCTCCAAATATCCAGGAGAGAGCAGACAAGGCTGAACCCCTGGACTGGGAATTCACTACAGGTGGGGCCATCTGTGGCTGGAGGGGATAGAGTTGTGTAGGATATTGTAGGTAAGGGGCACAGAAAAGGGCGGGCAATGCTTATGAAAGCAGATGTACCTCAGACTTTCTTGTGCTCATTTTTCTCTGTCTCCCTTCTGTTATCTTGCCCAACAAATCTCGGGTTTGAGTTGGAGAGTGAGCTTTTCAAAGTTAGCATCCTGTGACAGAAAGGGGACTGGACTGAGTAACAGGTGGCCTGAATGACAGTCCTAACAACCAGCTCACCTCACAACTCTGTGTTTTGGACTTAAGAGCATTTAGAAGGCTGATTTACCAACACTGAATTGTAAATGTTTCTCTGGAAAGTAACAGTAGAATGTAGATATTTGGTCTCTGCCTTCTGTTGCTCAGGGCAGGATAAGAGCACTGAAATCGCAATAATAAAAGAAGTTCTTTGGGCTGAAGAGATGGCTCAGTGGTTAAGAGCACTGACTACTCTTTCAGAGGACCCGGGTTCGATTTCCAGTACCCATGTGGCAGATACAAACCGTCCTTAACTCCAGTTCCAGGGGAATCCAGAGTCCTCTTCTGACCTCTGCGGCATTGCACGACACAAGAGCACTTACTTATACGCAGGCAATACATTCATACACATAAAATAAAAATAATAAATAAAATATTTTTTAAAAAGTATTTAAAAGAAGCTCTTTAAAAGGTAGGATGTGAGCCCCAAAGGTGCAGTATGCTGGGAGTGGAGCCTATCAGCAACAACTACCCTTTGAAGAGTCTCTACACAGGCCATTCTGTTGTAAGCATTTTATGTAGTTTTCTGATTACTGCTGCTGTGCAATAAATCACCCCAAAACATAGCCATTTAAAACAACCGCTTTATTATGCTCATAGAGTCTGTGGGTGGGGAATTTGGAAAGGGATAATTCGGAGGGCTTGTTTGCTCTGTAACACCTGCAGCCTCTGGCGGGAAGGTCTGATGTCTGACAATAACTTGACAGTAGGGTCTGGAATCATCGCAGACATCACAGGACTGACAGTTGATGATGGCCGTGGTTGAGACACCCACTGGATTGATGGAAGCACCAGCAGGTGATTGCTGCATGGGATTTGGGCTTTAGTACAGATTTGTGGCCTCAGGCTAGTAAGACTCCTTGGCTGGATGCGCAGGCTCTGCAGGCAAGTCTCTCAATTTACAAGGCAAGAGCTCATGGTTTTTATAACCTACCCCTAGAGGTGAAACTGTATTACTTCCACCACTTTCCATGAATTACAGACAAGTCACATTCAGATTAAGGATTGGTGATTTAGGTGCCACCTCTTAATGAGGTGGGGGCAAGGTCTCACAAAGTATAGGGATGGGAGGTATTGAGAAATTTGAGAAATACCATATATACATACTGTCTCATTTAATTCTTGTCTTCTCATTGGAAATAGGTATTATTCACCTTTACAAATGAAGAAGCAGGCTCAGGTGTGTTAAATACCTTGCCTGTGGCAAAGCCAGTGCATGGCAGAGCTGGACTTCAACCTAGACTGTACAAAGCAAGAGTCCTCCAACAATATATGGCAGTGCTTATCAGAACAAAGGAAGAGACATTCCCAGGCTAGTTCTCCTATGTTCAAGATTACAAGTGGGTTAGATCTCATCTCCCTCTAATCTGGAAGCCAGACCTAGCATCTTTCCTATATGCGCAACAGAATCCAGTCCTCATGTACAATGCCCCAGGGGGTTGCTTCTTGAAGACTGTGTCATTATTATGTGAACCTCTGATGCCTCAGTCTATACGATCTATACTGGGCATGGGAAGCAGCTGTCTGCCTGCCCCTACCCAATGGGGAACATAAGCAAGCTCTAACCTCTCCATAAAGGCGGCACACACAACCAGTTTGTACCAGCAGTATTGTCTCTGCACAATCTTTAGAAATCACATCTTCCCTTTAAGTTCAAACAAGGAGCACATCTTCCCACACATCATCCCTGTTACTCCCATGAAACTTAAAGGCTAGAATGTTTGGATAATTCTTGGCACTCACTGTTTAATATATAGATTTTTGTATTATAGATTATTGTATTTGGGCTGATCCCCATTCTTTTTCTAAGACTCCAGAAGGAGTCCTACCCTTCCATATTAACTGCCCACAACCACACTGCATTTCTTTTTTTTGAGGCAGGGACTCCCTATAGCCCCAGGTGGCCTGGAACTCACTATGTAGACCAGGCTAACCTTGATCTCACAGGCATTGTGCTAAGTACTAATGACCCAGGTGATCCCAAAGCAGGAATACCAAATGAGCCTGTAGGTACTGTGAGGCAAGTCAGTGACTAGAAGGGAAGCATTCTCCATCAGATTAAGTGGCCTTCAGAATGGGTATGAATGAGGCAAGTGCTGTACATAAGGCTACAATCTATCAGCTGTCAGATGATTCTGTCAGATATTTAGAAAGTCCCTGATTAGAGGTTACTAATCCTAGATCTTAAATTTCTTCTGTAAAATGACTGAGTGCTTTTTTTAGCTGAGTTTATCAGGTAGGAAAGGGTGGTCTTTCTCATTTTATATTAGTCTTAACATAATGGGCAAAAATCTCTCTCGTTTTGATACTGTCACCTAGAAGTGCTTCTAAAAGTCATGAATATTCAAAATCCACTGAGATAACACAGATAAACCTGTTTACAAATTCTGGGAAATCACTTTCATTTATAGCTTTACTTATTATTCACACCAAAAATCCTTGATCCAAATATAATCCTATCGTATAAAACTATTTCTTCAACATACAGTCAACAAGAATCAAACAACTCTTATAAATAATTACCTTTGGGATATGAAAGAAAATGTAAACATTTTATTTGGCAGTTGTTTCTGAGCACATGAATAAATAAATGGAAAAGTACATATTAATATTTCTTTTTGGAGTAACAGATACCATTGAACGCTTATTTACACGTCTTCACTGCAAAGAACAGTTACACAATGAAATTTTGTCTTATAAAAGGTAGCTTTCCACACCACTGGACTGGACAGTTAAGGATGGCGATACTGGTAGTGTTGGCTCTAGCAGTCTCAATGTTGAAAGGCGTTCATCTGCAAGTGTGGTAAGAAGAGTCATCATGCATTGAGTTCATCCAGGTCACACACTGTAGTTTCCGATGGCAGCCATGGAATTTGGTGTCTCATGCGCTTAAGTCAACTATGACATGTTTGTAAATCTGCGTATTTCCCTTAAAACTGGAAGCAAAAAGAAAATTACGCTTATTAATGGACACATGTGTGAATGATCTTGGTGCCTGAACATTTAACTCCTGAAATTTCACAAATTTGGCTTTCTCTGCATCCCAGTTATATACTTGAGTAAAAGAGTAATCACTTCCGAGAATTGCATATTGGTAATTATTTATCTGAAGAGGCTGGAACACCATGGATCCTCGAGATGGCATCCTCTGAATGTCCTGGAACGAGGAACCGCCCCATTTCATGACTTTGGAATCGCCAATGAATCTGGTCAAGCAAATATACACATCGCCTTTCACCGAGAAGTGCTTCACCGCATACACGTCCTCCATGTTAGGAATGTCAGTTTGGTTAGTGAATAATTGTGTTGCTTTGTTCCACTGGTAGATCACAGGACGCTGGGAACTACTGGACAGTATTAAATGAGGTGTTCTGAGGGTCAGCGGTGTTCTAGCTATTTCTAGATATTCCACATCAGTGTCCCTGTACCAGGCATGTAAGGATTGGTGGGAGTAGAATCCATTTCCGTTCCATTTATAAATAGTAGTAAACCCAGCTTTTGAACTGTCAGCAACGACAAAGTACCAGTTGTTTTCAATCTTGAATGTTTCAATGTCATTGGGTTTTCGGATTTTGAGAATTTCAATATCCTGGATTTTTATGAATTTGTTTGCAAAACCATCTCGCTTATAGATATGAGAGCCACCAAATAGCTGGGCCACAATGACATAGAGCTGGGTTTCAATGACTATAGGCTTGCACACCACAGTGGACGTGCCTGGGAAAAGACAAATGAGAGATTAGGTATGTGGCCATCCTGTTTTGAACATGTAAGCATGCAGCCTGTGGCCATACAATTTCCGTAAAAATCAGCCTAGAAGGAGAGATTCCCTTAGTTGGGCAGGACCAGTCTTGAAACCCAATGGCAGCAGTATCCTCAGGTTCTGTCTTTTTAACAACTGAGCCTTGTTATGAACAATGAAGTTGTTATTTCACATCCAACCTGCCCTAGACATTTAGGACATGTAGATAGAACTGAACTTTCTCTTCCCTTCCTTGCAGAGAGTATTGCTTTCCCTGACACACTGGAAGTTAATCACAGTGATTGTAACGAAAGATTGTCATTTATGAACATTTACTACAGGATTTGTCAAATCATCTCACTAAATTATCGCAACGATCTTGAGATAAATGTTACCTTCCCTTATCTTTGTGTTTGCTGTCCATGCTGGTTTCAAACTCTTAATTCACAATTCTCCTACCTCAGCCTCCTAAATGTTGAGATTAGAGGTGTGGATAACCACCATGCCCTGCTTTATCTTCCTTTTTCTAGATGAACAAACTAGAACTCGGAAAGGCTAAGTTGTGCTACCAGAAGGCAGAGTTGGGATTCAAACTGGGGCCTGCCAGAGTCTGTAAGCACTTTGGTTTTTGTTGTTGTTGTTGTTTTGTTGTTTTTGTTTTGTTTTGTTTTTTTGAGTCAGGGTCTTACTATGCAGCCCTGGCTGACCTGGAACTCACTAGGTAGACCAGACTGACCTCAAACTCATAGAGATCTGCCTTTCTCTTCCTTTGGAGTACTGGGATAAAAGGCATGTGCCACACCTGGCTAACCTTATTTTAAAGTTAAGAACGATGAGGACACAGTTAGGGAGACTGGTTTGCCTTGCTAGACTGGGCAGATCCTAGAGCAGAACTCGTTACTGTGGTCCAGTGCTTTCACTTGGAAGACAATTAATTCTCCTTTTAATGTATATTTAGCATGCTTGGCCCTATGCTAAGTTTCTTAAGTACATGATCACATTATCTTACTAACAACCCTATGTGTTGGATTTTAATCTCATTTTACCAGTAAAGAAATTAAAGATTAGCTAAGGTTTAGTGGATACTCTCAGGACACTTAGAAATAGTTGGGATTCGCCTCCCGCATACCATTCATCTTGGTCAAAGCCAGTTAACTTCCCACTCAAAAGTGTATTAGGCTTTCATACCTGTAATGTTATCATAATTCCGGAAGGTCTTTTCTACATGATCCCATTCAAGGAAAATGCATTTTCCAGTAAAAGGCTGAGCGATGACTACATATTCATCATTCATATAAGAAAACGTGTCGATGGACAGGGACTGATAAGGCAGGTCTTGAGATTTCGCAAATTCTGTAGAAACAGGAAACGATGAATAAAGGTGAGCTCATATTAATACCTCTTCCTTTGGCTAGATCTCAATTCCCCGTAAGAAATACATCTATTTTAGAGAACTAGTAAAATGGCAATTTTATTATGTTTTTAAGCACATGAAATTTTAAAGGTTCATAATTTTTAACAAATTAAATTGCTCAGATGGTTCTTAAGATATAAAAAAGAATCAAGTCTTAACTCATATATGCAAAGAAAAAGTAGCCTTTATTTTAAGTTTATGCTGTAAAGTGGTTTTTAAGGACAGTACCTGTAATAATACAATCAAAATCCTTGGAAGAGAGACTGTTGATTTTGCGCTTCTTGTACTCTGGGGGGCCTTCGCAGTAGATATCTTCCACAGTTGCATTGGTGTGACCGAGCCACTCCACCAGCCACTTCAGCTTACAGTCACAATTAAAAGAATTCCCTCTCAGGTCCCTGAAAGACAAACCGTGGCTGCTTTTGCAGTTCAAGAGTCCTGTCATGACCCAGGCATGACTCCAGCTTCAGCCTTAACCTGTGTAGCCTCAGTAATCTGTGTGGAACTTGACTGACCATTCAGTCGGGGCTCAGAGAGTGATCACAGAGTACCTTTAAAGGTCACCCCGGCTAACAGAACCTCATAACCTACTCCTTTGGATTCAAAAGTGTCTCAGTCTAATACAGTGCTGTCAGTAGAAATAATATATGAACCACATGCAGAAGTTACAATTTTCTGTAGCCACGCTAAAAATATGTAAAAAGAAACAGGTACAATTAATTTTAATAGTATGTTTTATTTATTTCAATACATTCAAAATTTTATCATCTGGATGCATAGTCAATATAAATTATTGAGCTATCTTATTAATCAATCAATATTCATTTTCTGTTTTTGTGCTATCTTTGAGGTTCACTGTATAGTTATACTTACATCTCAATTCAGATGCTAAATTCAAACCAGAAATAGGTGATTTGTATTTAGAGTCCATAAAATTTATAGTTGAAAAATAGATTTATCTCCCCTAATTGTTCCAAAAACAATTATCTTCCAATAATTAAATTTGAATCTTGGAAAATGAAAGGGCTTGAGTTCAGCTCAGAGGCAGAGTGCATGCTTAGCATATTAGCAGCCCTGGTTTCAATCCCCAGCACCAAAATAAATAAATGTAAAACTTAAAATACGGTGCCTCAGTTGTACTTGAAGCTCGTGTCAGGGGCCCAGTGGCAACAAGTGTCCAGCAGCCACCTTATGGACAGGGCAATAAGCTCTGAAGGACAGAGTGCAGTGACTTGTATTTAATTAAATCCAGTGAGCCACTGGCTTTTGTCTTCTTAGACATAATCCTGATCCTAGTCTGTGGTCTACATATTCCATTATAATAAGAAATGACTTTCACATGGCAGAGTTAATGCAAACATAAGACACACAATAGCTCATGTCCATAATAAACTATATGGCATAGTTTCAATTTCCATATATGACCCCCACTCACCAAGTTCTCTATTTGCACTGCTTCTGCCCAGGAATTACATTTCCCATTCTGTTCAAACAGAATTCATAATATAGGTGCTGCCTATCTTCATGCAGCACGTAAATAATTTTTTTTTTTTAGTCTTTTTGAGACATGGTCTCCCTGTAAGCCCCAGCTGGCCCGGAACTCGTTATGAAGACCAGGCTGGCCTCAAACTCACAGAGATCTGCCTGCCTCTGCCTTTCCATGCTGGGATTAAAGGTGTGTGTCATCATGCCTGGCACACAAATAATTTTTATATCCTCAAGTATTTAAATATTTTAAGAGCTATGTTCATTAAAACACACACACACACACACACACACACACACACACACACAAACAAGAAATGCACAAAAGGCAAGTATACAGGAATCCTTGTACTTCTAAGATAATTCTTGATTTGGGTTAAACTCATTATGGGATTCTCTAGAGAGACTGAGGCAGTTTTAAGTATTGGATCAACACAGGATGGAAAGAGGCCCCACCATGAACTATATCCCAAGTACACCATGGAGCATCATCTAACTTCCAAAGCATTCCCAGAAATGACCTCATCCCCCAAGAGTTCTCTGACCCAGAATAATGAGTATCAACCCTTCTAGGCTATTGTAAGCAAGAGCTGACAACTGATCTGTCAGGTCTCGCTCTAGGAAGTGTCTTGGCACTTGCTTGCAAATAAACCATTATTTGGGAATTGGGGTTATAAGTATGGAAGATGAGCTGAGGGAACATCGCAAAGAGCAAAGAAAGATTTTCATTTGCTTCACTATTTGAAGTTAAATGCTGGCCTTAGAAGGAAATTCTTGACTCAGAATTTTTTGGTCATTGGAGAAAGATGTTTGGAATATATATTCTCTAGCAAAGTAAATGGATAGTAAAAAATATTCTCAAATATCTTTTTATTTGTTCGTATGTACTACTTTATGACATTTGAATACCCTGCTAATGTTCTGAAAGACACTTAAGCCAACTAAATTGCTTTGAGAGGCTTAGGCATATAGCACTTGCTTAGCTTACAGCAAAGTATACAAATTCCTTACAAAGATCTTTCACTCTGAAGCTTAAAAGTCAAAGTTTGAAAGCTCTTTTGTTTGAAAAAGGGTCAAAAATAATTAAATTCATTCCCTTCCTGGGGTTTAAGCCAAATTCCTGGGGATTAAGCCTAGAGTTGTTGTTCAGTCTAATGAGAGAAAAAGCAAACTTTCTTCCCTCCCCCAACTTCCTGCTCCGTTTCTGTTGACTGACCAACCCTTGGGTATAACCTTTCGTCTTATTCTGTCAGTTTCCCAGACTCCTTTATGTTTTTTCTTTGTAGCCCCATTTCCTGGACCTCATGAGAAAAAGGGATCTTGAAGTTTTTGTGGAGGTCTCTTCTTCTCCGGCTCCCTCAGAGACCCTTATTATCCCCCTTATAGAAAGGCACATACTTTGTCAAAGTAATGCCTGGGTATTGTGAATCCGGAATTTCCCGTGGTAAATCACAAAGAAATCTCAGATTTAGTCTATGTAGATTTAAGATTTAAACCAATTAGAACATTCTAATTTAATTCTAAAGCCATTTTACTTTTAAATTGATAATTTAAAAATACTAATCATCAATACCAGGTTTCCTTATTAATTACAGCAAATTAATAAGTGATTTCTTGGGTCCTCTTACACATTTGTTAAAGAATCCAGGCCTTTGAAAATATCTTTTGGGAGTGTCTGGAGATTGTTGTTTGCGAGACTCCTGAAAAAAGAAAGAAAGAAAGCATGATATAAACTGTAATGACAAATTAAATAAATGCACTGATGACAAAACTTATGAGTCCCTTTTATCGCTTGCAGTCTATTAAACTGTGTGTAGTACTTTTGTTTTTCCTTTTAAGCTACTGCTCAAATTCCTGTTGTTTATTTTCAATTTCTGGTCTCTTTTCCCCAACATCCACTTAGCATTGATCTAACACTTCATATTGATTTAGGGCAATAACAACAGTAAACCAGCACAGAATGATGCTTAGGCACCCCTCTTTATAATCATATCACGAGATTCACACTTGCAGAGGTGCAACCCAGAGGATGTCTCCCAGATAACTGACTAAACTGATGGTAGTGTGCACCTCTAAAGGCCCTCTTCTTTTCACTGGGGCTTTGACTTCCTTCCTCCTCCTCTCTCCTTACACCAGAGAACAGCTAAACCTTCAGTTGCTAGTATTAAGGGCACAATCCCTTGCCTTCACATATGTTCTTTTTTCCAAAGGACATGTCCTCTGTTTCTGGTTTTCAGCTTTGGGTTCCAGTCATTCCATCTCTGGAAAGCGCATTCTCATGAATATCCATCCCCGGATCCTCCTTAATCGTTTCTTTCTTTCCCTTTCTTCTGGGCCTTACACTGTTACAGAATTGTTTTCTTTTTCTCTCTTACTATTTGTAGGTCCAAAATAACTAGAATGATCCTGATCATGGTTAATGAAGTCGGAAGTAGTTCTGACAATATCAAGCAACTGGAAAGGTATACATGTTACAGAAAGGCATATGTAATGAAGCGCTGGGAAGGGCACCAGGTACTCAGAATTTCTGCGTTTTGCCAGCACGTATTATGTACTTTCTTACAGTTTTTATTATTTACAATAAAAATTAAAACTACAATGGAAGAACCTCTGCTGTTGGCCTCAAGTCCTTGAAAATCCTCTCAACTTCCCTTGAAAACACTCTCAAATGTCCTCGGTGTCTTTCGCTTGCTCTAATTAGAGATTTTTCAAGTGCAAACATTCATGATTTTTAGAATTTGTTTTTTAAGTTAATTATGCTGTATTTAGAAATTACTACTGGATGCCAAAACTTTTTCAATGAACTATGGAATATAAGAATTGGAAAAGAATCAGAAAGTTCAAGTCTCAGTGACAATGAATTTGGTAATGAAAAGCACAGTTTCGGGTTCCAGTGCCACTCAGAGCTAGGCAGAAATCATGATTCTACCACTTACCAGCTGTCTGATTTTGATTCACATCTTCTTTAATAGTCGTGGTCCTCTGGGTCTAGAATGTCTCCTACAGGCCCATGTGCTAGAAGCTTGTTCCCCAACCCCCATGGTGCTATTGAGAAATGGTGGAAATGTTAAGAAGTGAGGCCCAGTGGGAGATCACTTGGGATGTGTATGAGTATTTTGCTTGCATGTATGTAAGTGTACCCATATCATGCAACGCCTGTGGAGATCAGAGAGGGTGTTGGGTCCCCTGGAACTGGACTTATGGATGATTGTTACCTTCCATGTGGGTGATGGGATTCAAACCTGGGTCTTCTGCAAGAATAGCTACTGCTCTTAACTGCTGAGCCATACTGCTGAGCCATCTCTCCAGCCCCTGGGATGTGGTCTTGAAAGGAGACTGTGGAATCCTGATCCCATCCTAACTCTCTGTTTTCTGGCTCTTAGGCTGAGTTTTACTCCTCTACACACTCCTAGCATATGCCACCACAGACCAAAACAATCATGAGCTGAAACCTCTAAAACTGTGAGAAAATAAGCCTTTTCTCTTATAAATTGATATTAGCTATTTGTTATAGTGGCATAAAATTGACTAGTATAATTGTTTTTTTTTTTAAATTTGGAGATAAAAACAATAATATCTTACCTCAAAGTTTGTTGGAAAAAGAAAGTAAGCTAACTCTGGATAACATCTGGTGTCTGGAGTACTCTCAATAAAAAGTGGCTGGTGATAGAATATGTGAATTTCAGAAGAGCCACAAGCCTCATTAGGGAAAGCCATAAATCCCTTAAAGTGTCTAACTGGCCATAAATTGGCAGCCTGGCTCTGCTCAAGCCTGGCCTTGCTTAAGCCTAATCAACTGGTCGCTCCCTGGACTGAGAGAGAGATTATGGCGCCTACCTGTCTCCTTTAGTGTTATAGATAACTCACCCACCTGTCTGAGAAGAGACCCTCAAGGACACCAAACCTGGGCACTAATTCAACTCCCCACAAAGTGCAGCTGTGTCTCACAACTGTCTTATAAAAAACCCCGGTTTCTTTGTCTAGTTGTGGAAGCTTGGTTCCTGCGGTCAGCCTCTACCTCTCATTGTATCTTCTTGGAATAAAGGAAGATATATTCCTTGCCTGTTGTAGGTCTGGCTCTGTTTTCTGGTCTCCTACTCCTCTATCTTTCCTTTTATTCTCCAAAAATCTAACAGCTGGGATGGAAGAAGGGGGGGGGAAGGATAGGGCTCCACTGTGCACATCGTCCAAGAAACAATACTCAGAAAATGGACTGCGTAAATGAAGTTTCATGAACGCCCACAAATAGCAGTGATAATAAATGCTGCCAAGAAGGTTATCCACAGAAGGTAGAATGGCACCTCACATCCTGGTTTGGTGAGCAGTCATCTGAGAAACTGCCTGGACTCAGGAGGAGAATGAGAAGTTAAAGGCCCAGAGACATACGCAAACTGTTGGTCTAGGCTATACGCTGGTGTAGGTTTAACTGGAACCATTCACTTTGTTATGTGACTGAATGGCCTGTGAGAGTTTTAAAAGATTTATTTATTTAGATGTTTATTTTAAGTGCATGTGTTTTGCCTGTATGTATGTATGTATGTATGTATGTATGTATGTATGTGTATAAGTGCACCCATGGAGGTCAGTGCAATGCCCATGGAGGTCAGAAGAGGGGTTGGATCTTCTGGGACTGAAGCTACAGGTGGTTGTTAGTCGTCATGTGGGTGCTGGGAACGGAACCTGAGTCCTCTGCAAGAGCAGTCAGTGCTGTATGTGTGTATGTATGTATGCCAGTCACATGCATGCCTAGTGCCCTTGGAAGCCAGAAGAGGATGTAGGAGTCCCAGGAAGTGGAGTTACAGATGGTTGTATGTCTCCATGTTGGTGCTAGGAAACTAATTGCTGAGCCATCTTACCAAATCCTGATTGTGAGAGCTTTTATCAGTAAATAGGCATTGTTATTTTATAATCAGTAAAAATGAAGAACAAATCTGTGCTTTTTTAAAAAGCTCCTTTTTAAAGAAGAACTACATGAGACCACCTATATAATGCAGCAGCCTAGTTTCCTCCAAAATCCCCACCTCCTTGCAGGCCCTCCTCCTCTAGGGAGCTTCAGAACTATCATCAGCCCAAATTGGAGCCACTTTGAATTCTGTGCTCTGGTTAAAAGCCAACAGGAAAGGGGTCTGGAGTCCTCACAATCCATCATGGGCAACTGAGGGATTTGGGGAGATTCTCCACAGGGGAGAGATGTGTTGGGTACCAGGCCAGGGTTACAAGGAAGGAAAAGGTTCCCTACAACTTGTTCAGTGTTTGGTTTTCACACAAAAGATAAAGAGAATGAGATCTGGAGTCTATTGGGTCCAGCTAGAGAGACTGAGATAGTACTGTTTGCTTTAAGATTAGGGTTCTGTCAGTGTTGTTAGGATTATCTGATTCTTCAGATTCCAAGCCTTCATCAAGTTTTCCAACCTGTATAAACTTTCTCAGTTTCAACCCCATCCTCACAAGCTTCACAGATAAGCCACTTCCTATTCTTTGCCTCAGTAGAAAGTCTGGTTGAAACACTTACTGTATCTTTTGTAAACCTAGCTGCAGCGCTGACTCCCTTTATACTCTAGTGCAAAGAAGTGGTTCAGGATCAGGGATTAAATCTGAATTTCATTGTTCTCAAGAGTGTGCCCTGAGCCAACTTAACCTCTATAGGTGTCTGTTTTGACATCTGCAAAACTAAGCAAAGAGTGTGGGTTTCATGGATGGGGAGATGACTCTGTGGTTAAGAGTATACTGATTTCTCTTACAGAGGACCTGGGTTTGGATCCAACGCTCTCTTCTGGCCTACACAGGCATTGCACAAGATGGGTGCATTTGCAGACATGCAGGCAAAATATTGATACAAATAAAATAAAAATAATAAATAATAATGTGGGTTTCATTAATTGTGAGGATTCACACAGTCACTGACCGCTGTATACCTACTCCTTTGCAATGGATTCTAGGAAAACTGCTATCCCTGCAGTTGAATTTTTAAGGCTCATGTGGGTCAAAAATCCCAAAATGAATCCTTTTCTTTTTGTTGTCATCAAAACTATGTTTAATAGCTAAGCACTTTAAAGCAATTATTATTTATTTGTGTGTATGTCTCTCTCTCTCTCTCTCTCTCTCTCTCTCTCTTTCTCTCTCTCTCTCTCTGTGTGTGTGTGTGAATAAGTCAGCAGAGTATGTCGGATCCCTTTGGAGCTGGCATTATACATGGTTGAGCCCCCAATGTGGGTGCTGGGAAATGAACTCAGGTCCTCTGAAGGAGCAGCCAATGTTCTTAATCATTAAGTCATCTGTCTAGCCTCACAGATAAGCACTTTAAAATGGTCAATTTAGGAGGCTGAAATAATCTTTTCTCTCTCTCTTAAGAGTGATGATTCTATGCTAAATATTTATCTTTTAGGTTTTTTAATTTTTATTTATTATTTTTTATGTCTATGAATGTATTGTCTGCATGTATGTGAGTGCACCCATGTCATGCAATGCCACAGAGATTAGAAGAAGGCTTCGGATTTCCCTGGAACTCTAAAGGACAGTTAAGGACGGTTCGTAGCCACCATGTGGGTGCTGGGAATCGAACATGAGTCTTCTGCGAGAGCAGTCAGTGCTCTTAACCACTGAGCCATCTCTCTAGCCCCTCATCTTTTAGTTTTATTGACACACACCCCAAATGTACATATGTATATGCATATAATAATTATTTCTTCTCATTAACAAATGTTTGAATGTGCAAAAGTTATTTTTAACTAAAGGAGAAAAAATAACAATCATCTTAATCACGTGTTCCTTCTGCCACTAATACATAGTCATGTAGACAAGTGATTCTGAGGAGCCATATCGCTGGTACTGGACTCCAATGTCTCTAGTCCTTCTCTGTCCTCTAAAGTGACGGCAGGCAGGAGTGCAATCATGAACTTGGGTGTGAACCTCCTTCTTCCTCAAAGGTCTTTTTGCTGGGATACACTGGTAAACTCAAGGATTAAACCAGAGCTAAGTTTGAATACTAATTAATCCTACTTCTTAGGAAAAGGGGAAGAAAAATTAAGAGAGTAAAGAGAGAGAGGTCTGGGGTTAGAGGTGATTGCCAGAAGTGTCAATTGATTTTCATCATGCACTGAGCTAAAGAAAAACAAGCTTTTGCCTGGACCAAGCCAACCTCTCCTTTGTCAGATCACTGTAAGACTCCCTGAATCAGCCCAGAGTGCAGTGGAAACCGTGTGGGCTGGGAAGCGGGAGGCTAGGTTTGAATTCTGACAGCTTTCTATGAAGTCAATGTCTCCTAGGTCAAAATAGTCTCCAAATTCTAATCTCACTCTTAAATCACATCTTTGTCCTTTTAACTGTGAAGGACTTATGGCTTCATCTTTAACAATAATCAGATGATGCACTTTCAGCCATGTGGCTAAGAGTCATTGCTTCTGATAACAGGGTTTTCTAGGAAGTAGAGAGCACACTGGAATAGCTGGTGGGGTAGGAGGGCCTAACTGGGAGTAGGGTGAAGCTGGGACCATGAGAGGCCCAGGAGAACAGTTCATCACTATTAACTCTTTCTAGAAGAATGTTTGAGTGCCTGGCACAGAGTAAGGCCTCAGTAGATACCTTTCAATGAATAAAGGCAAGTGGGAAGGAAGGAAGGAAGGAAGGAAGAGAGGGAGGGAGGGGGGCGGGAGGGAAGGAAGGACATTGGAATTCCTGAGAAGAGGTGGGCTAATCTAGACAAAGAACAGATACTGCCTTCCAGATTCAATCATAGAGGCTTCAGCCTAAAGACATTATTTAAACCAAATCATTTCCCAGAGATACCACCTCAAAACACCATAACTGGATTAAGCTTCCACCCTCTTAATACCATTAGCATATGACTTTGGGGATTAAATTCCCTTATGAGTTTGAAGGTGCAAACCATATTGAAGCAACGGATTTAACTTTGATGTTTAAGTCATAGTATATTGTAGCAAGATTTAAATTTTCTAATGAGCAAATTTTTATAATTTGGAATAAATAAAAGACTAGTGTAACTAATATTATTGATATCTGTTAATACTCATCGAGCCTTTCTCCCTTGGATGTCACTGTGGCTATGGACCAGCGGGGTTAGGACTCTTTACATAGATATACCAAAATATTAGGGGGAACAAGTTATCTACCTATATGTTGTGGAATAGCTGCTTGTTGCTGAGCACTGTATGGAAGGGTACGGAGGATGTATGCAGCAGCCCCAAACTAAGGATACCTATGTGTTTCTAGTCAGCCAGGAGATTTCATTGGAGCCTTAGCATTTACGTGTGGGGGGCAGTAGTGTGATATAGTGCCTAAGGGGGCATTTCTGCTACCAGACTGCCTAGGTTCAAAGCCTAGCGGTCCTTAGGCAGGTAATTAACCCTACAGTGTCCCAGATTGCTCACATGAAAATGCTGGGGATGCTAATCTTCAAACATGATGGTGAGGGTTGGGGAGGTAGCTCAGGAGAGTGGCAGGAGGATCAGCCATTCAAGATCATCCTCAGCTACACAGTGAATCTGAGTCCAGTGGGAGTACAGGTGACTTTTTCTAAAAACAAACAAAGAACAAACAAACAAACAAACAAAACCTGATTTTGAATCCAACTGTGGGGGTTGGGGGGGGCTATTGCTGATTTTGGCCAGCGGGGCTGCTACAATGGAAAGCTGGGATAGCAGCTGCATTACAGGGGTGCTGGCTATCAGTTAGCATTTCCCTGCATGCCTGTTCCTAATCAAGAGAGATGAAAGTCACCCATGTTCAGTGATAAGGGTAATTAAACCCTAGTTAATGTAGTTGACATAGCAAATCATATTTGGTTTAAATCAGTTAAAAAAAAAAACAAAAAAACAAAAAACAGACCTGACAGTGGGCTTAGCAAGGCACTCAGGAACATCCAGCTCTTAAGACTGTTTGGAGATGAAATGAGCAGATAGCTGCAAAGTGCTTTAGGACAGCTGGGTGAGCACCAGCACCCAGGAGGAAACTAACCTCTATCAGTCCTGGATGAGGACAGCAAATGCGACAATGTACCCTTTACACATCTCATAGAAAATTAAAATAACAGCACATGAAGCCACAGTCTCCTAGAGACACAAACCCAAACTGAGGATGCATTGCAGAGGGGCTGGGAGCACCCCAGATGGCTGTGGGCGTTGCTTTCTTAGCAGCACAGCCCCGTGGCACTGAAACAAACGTGCTATCTGAGCCAGTCTAGTGTACCTTAACTAAGTTTTTCCAGTAAGTTCCATTGCTATAATCAGAGTGAATCTCAGGTAAAGCATTAGAACACCAAGGTGGAGGGAATGATGGGAAGGAGGCTGTGCCTGACTCTCAGCTCACCTCAAGGCAACTATTCAGTGGGGGTGGGTGTCCTGGGTGTTTTGAGGGATGAATTGTAGGTAGACTTTGAATAGAAGCTACAGTTTCCAGAGTGTCTAACTGGCTGTGGAACTGTCACCATGGCAAAACTGAGGGGAAGGGAAGGCATGTGGAAGAGCAGGTCCACAAGATGTGGTGGTGGTGGTACCAGCCATGGAAACTCACAGTGCTTCCTCCCTAACTCTGTGCCTTGGCACACAGAAACACACATTACAGGTTCCTTGCCATATGATGTCATATGTCATGTCAGGACCTTGCCTCTTTAAAAAGGCCATCACCAGAACTGAGCCAATCCCAGTGCTGCGTCCTTGAACCCCTCAAAACAATTATGAGTTAAGTCTCTTTTCCTTGTAAGTTAGCCTGCCTCAGGAATTTGGAGCTATAAAAAGATGACTAATATGTCTGCATAATATTAGGACAGCCACTCAGAATAATGCAATTCAGAGAGGGCCTCAGTACTTCATAGGGGCTGCAACTACAATAGCATGCCAATACACCTGGTTATTTTTTTATGTGGGTTCTGGGACTCAAATTCAGGATCACATGCTTGTAAGGCAAGTACCATACCAACTGAGCTATCCTGAGCCCATGTGTGATAACTTTGAAGTTGTCTGTAAATGTCCCTTTAGAAGGTAAACCTAGTAAAAGACAAGGAAAAGAAAGTGATCAAAGTTCATCGTTTCTTTAGGAATGGACTTGAGTCTTTTGGAGCAGTTTTAGTGTTAGGAAAAGAATGGGACCAGTTTGATCTAAAAGTATGCACTTAACACCAACTCTCTGCATTTGGAGAATGAGAGCAAGGGCAGGGCTCTTGTCTTCAGGATTCCTTTCTTTTAAAATATTTTTATTACATTCATCTTTTCATCTGTGTATGTACATGTATATGCATACACTTGTACCACGATGCAGGTGTGGAGGTCAGAGGACACCTTGCTAGAGTCGGTTCTCTCCTTCCATCATGTGGGGTCCAGGGATTGAACTGAGGTCATCAGCCTTGGCAGCAAGTGCCTTTACCCTCTGAACCATCACACCAGGATTCCTTTCTTATCTAATTATACTTGCATCTTAAATCACATATAGGAAGGATCCAGTTGGCTTAATAAGAGCTTTCTGGTCCTGCTGTAACTGACACGGTGGAGCCTTCACTAGATGCCTTGCTGAAGACCTGAAAAACCTCTGGTTCTGCTACTGCTGAGCTGGGGAGCAGCATCCACTCAGGGTGCGACCTCTGTGTCCTCACATTTTCATGCCTCAGCGAGGGCATGCTACTTTTCTTTCATAAGGTCACCTGGAGGCTACAGTGAGGTCAAGAGTATGAAATAGCTTTGCAAACTCTTCCTGCCCTGTACACAGGCTGGAGGATGGACAGGGTAATGATTCCTCAGCGCTTGAATGTTTGACTTTCAACTGGGAAGAACTGGTGCGAGGTGGAGAAAAATGCACTTTGAAGCCTAAAACCTTAAAAAGGAAATTAATGGCTTAAACAAACGCCAGGATTATTTATAAGCAGTAAATAGTGGAAAATGAACTTGATGTACTGAGCAGGCAGAGAGACATTTGGGTTTCAAAGACTGCCTGCTTCATCTCTCCTTAAAAGGAAAAAGGAAAGGAGGAAATATACCTTGAAGAACAGCATCATTAGAGAAGCAATTAAAGCCTGGAGACAAAGGCATGTAGTGAGAAAATTTTTTTTTGAACAATTCATCTTGCCTTACAGAATGAGCTCCTCCAAGGTGGGCCTGGGTCCCACCCATCTTTGTGAGTTCTGCTCCATGTCTAGTAGAAGCTGCATCATAGAAATGATTTAAGAGGAACCATGTGCTGCTACAACTTCTAGATCAAAACATTGGCAATACTATGTGATGCACCCTAACACATATTAGGCTAAGACACAAGAACTTTAAGGGTCCTATTTGTTTGATCAACCTTAACCCCTAACTCTCACCACATCTACTTCCCACCTGCAGCACCAGCTCAGAGAGCAGGACTATCTCTGCCTTGTTCATTCGTATAATCTTAAGATACATGCCACTTTCTTGGAAGATGGACCTTGGGTTTTTCTTAAGTTTGAAAGGTTCTAGAGAGTAAGCACATGTCCTTATGGGCTCCATGACACTAAAACAGGGGCTTCATTTTCACCCAATTAAATTTCCCTTCATTTGATGGGCACAATGGGCTGTCATCAAACAAAATGTGTGTTCTTCACCATGGCGCTGTGCAGACTTTTTCTTCCTCCTTTTCCTGGTTTGTGCTTCTCTCCTCCTTTCCCCTTGTCCTCTCTTCCTTCCTTCCTTGCTTCCTTCCCTTCCTCCATTCCTTTCTGGTGAGACAGGGAGAACATTTCCCCCATTCTGTATAGGAGGCTGGGGGAACCCCAGGCCTTTGAGCTGGAGTAGAGATGCACCTAAACAAACTGGCACAGCAATGCTTGTATCACAGCTTCCTGGAGAGACCACCGGCTCTCATCTCCCCAGGGAAGTGCCTCGATGCTGAACAATCTTTTTAAAAATATATTTTATTTATTATTTTTATTTTATGTGTATGCATGTATTGCTTGCATGTAGGTAAGTGCACCTGTGTTGTGCAATGCCCCCTGAGGACAGAAGAGACTATTGGATCTCTGGAACTGGAGTTACGGACAGTTGTTAGCTGCCATGTGGGTTCTGGGATTCGAACTCGAGTCTTCTGCAAGAACAGTCATGTTCTTAACTGCTGCACTATCTCTCCAGCCCCTATGCTGAACAATCTTGAATGATACTCACGTGCATCAAGTAAACCTCAAACCATAGTCATGAGTATCCATTTCTCCTTCTATACATTTATTTCTTTTATTTAATTTTGTCTGAAAAATGTTTTGTAAAACTAAATTCTGTGATAAAAATGGCCTAAGATCTATTGGTACACAGCCATTTTGCATCATACTATATGATTGACAGAAAGGGCAGCATTTCAAATAATGTTTGTATTGTAATGACTGTGTAGGAGCCTTGAATGATACAATTTTATAAAATAAATGTGACTGTCAGTTCCCCCTTGCTGCAAACCAAACAGCAAGACAGAAGAGGGCCTGATAGATGCAGCAGAATGACCACGTGGGCACACTAGACACCAGGCTCAAAGGCCAAGCATTACTCTGTAGCATTAGGGTTAGAGTAGAGCTGGGTGAGGTACTCGGAGGGATCAGGCCAAGGTTGTCAGAATGACTACGACACTTATTTTCTTGCATCTTCAACTCAAATGAGACATATATTAGGCATTAAAGAATCATTTTCTGGGCATAGTATTACACATCTTAATCCCAGCACATAGGAGACAGAGGTAGGTAGATCTCTTATGAGACTAGGACAGTTGGGGCTGGGAGACAGAGACTCTGTCTCAAAAACAACTGCCCCCAAACCCAAAAAACAAAAAATCAAACTAAACCAAAAAACAATTATTGAATGGTTGAACTACTGAGTTGATTTTTTTTTTTTTTTTTTGGTAGTTTCATGACTAATCAGTGAAACAATCTGTATCTCCTTCAAGATTCTGTTTCTGAGCTGGGCCTGGTGGCATAGGCCTGTAATCCCAGCTACTGAGGTATTTGAGTCAGAAAGATCACAATTCAAAACACGCTTGCACTATAGAACAAGGTCAAGGCCAGCTTGGGCAATTTACTGAAATGCTATCTCAACATAAATAGGAAAAAAAAAAAAAAAGGATGATGTTGGTTAAGGGTGTATTTCAGTCTTAACTGCAAAGTTTGTTTCCTCATCTCTAACATGGGAAGATGTAGCATCCCTTGTGTATTCTCTCTCGCTCTCTCTTTCTCTCCCCTCTCCTCTCTTCTCCTCTCCTTAAGAGATGGGAGAAGCTAGAAGAAGAAAGGTACATTTTTATTTTCATGCCACTGAGGGCTTCCTCTTTCCCCACTATCCCATTTCAAGCTGGGTCATTCTTTGCTGCAGAGACTGTCCTGCACATGACAGATTATTTAGAAGTAGCCCTTCCCTCTACCCACTAGATACTGGTTATATTCCCAAATTGTGACAAGCAAGCATAGTTCATATGGCTAAATGTTCCTTGGGAGACAAAATCACTCCCTGTTAAAAATGACTGATGTAGCTCTAATCACCTATTGAATAATTAAATATTTCATTTATAAAATATGTTGTTCAAGCACTACATAGTCACTGTCTATGGCTATATGAAGTTTAAATACATATAAAGTCAGGGCTTACACAGAGGAAGAAACACATCAAATATCAAATTAAAGGGTATAGTCAACCCATAATTATTCATGAAGTGAGTGATGATGTGGATAATAAAAAAGTTATTTGAGTCATATAATTTCCCTGCATTAGATTGCTTTTCTAATTATGGCCCATCTAGGCTAAAAATATTAATTGCCATCAATTTCCTGAGCACATGCTGAGTGATGACAGAGAAGATGGTAAGTGTGCATGGAGGGAAAGAATTTGGGTTCTTAAATTTTCATGGGGACTCATAGAGTGGGTGCTTTAATTTTAAGGGCCAAGCTGGATTGGAAAGCTCAGAAAAGAGGGCTAGGGCTTGTAGTTCAGTAGCAGAGAGTTCACTTAGCATGTGAAAGGCCTCGGTTTGATCCTCAGGACCACCGAACCACAAACAAGCAAACAAAAACCAACCAACAAAGCAAATAAGCGAGCTTGAAAAATCATGGCAATATCTATACTTACAGGTGAATTAAAGACTTGAGTCCCCGAAAAGTATGCCTTGAAATCGACTTGATGTTGTTGTTTTCTATGAATCTGCAATAGGTGACAATATTTTTGGTCAGATTGCTGTAGGAACTTGAGAGCACCTGCCCTGAATCATTGTGGAAAAAAAACATTTCCTACTTACAAATACTCTAGATGTGGAAGACCAATAAAAGCATCATCACTGATTACGTCAAAGGAGTTTGATGTGAATAACCTGCCCAGAAAAAGTTCACAAATGAAAATGGTTAAGTTGATAGACATTTTTACTGCTTTCATCTCTCAGAAAAACAAGTAGAGGTTGATGCAGACAAATGTCTAGATGTGAACTCTATAGTGTTATTTATGCAGAAAACCTTTGAAGCTTTTGTATCTAGTTATCTCCTCGGGAGATGCTCAATGAAGGGCGCTTGCTTCTCCTCTTCTCTCAGTGATCCATGTCACAAGCCCTGGGAAACATTTTGAGATACAAGCAGAGCAGGTAGATAGTAGATGCGGTCAAATCAACATTTTACATGACAAAGACACTAATGATTATTTTCATCTGCTCTGAAAACTTCTGGAATATTCTGACAGGCCAAAAGAATGGGGAGTCAAATCCTGGAAGTCATTGAAAAATTGCCTCCATGTCTTGTTGTGCTATAATATCTCATAGCAGGCATTGACTTGATGGAGATTGTGCCCATGAATCATGAGCACCAACTCACCTCCTTCTTTGAAAATAGGACAGGCCAAAGATGGGAAGTAATGGTGCTTAGGAGGAATCTGAGACCATTTTATTACTAAATAATCGAAAGAAATCCTTTTACTTGGGCAAATTTATTTGCAATTTCAAAATCCACAAGGATCTTGTTTTGAAATCACCGAGAATGTTGACTAATCTGTCCCTAGGCCCCGTTGAACTGTTTGGAGAATGTAACTGAAAGGCTTAAAAGAGGTATGTTTAGGCCAAATAATAGAATTGTCTACCAGACAATTTAATACGAATATGAGGTGATAATTCTGTTAGTAATCTTGTGACATTTTACTTTTGAGGTTCAGGGATTAAATACATACAACTGCCAGTAGCTGGCTGCGACTTCTCTCTAAGCCTGTTGACCAAAGGCATTGAAACAAGGAGATCTTACTTCCTCAAGCACTTTGGAATAAATCATTTATTTGATATCTATGATTGTTTGGAAACAATTGGGGAAGGGTTAGAGATGAACTGGGTAGGAAATGATAATTTTTGAAGCTGAAGGATGAGAACACAGGCATGAACTTTACTATCATCTCTATTTTGTGTCTACTTGAAACTTTCCATATAAGCAGAGGTGGGGGATGAACCAACCAAAGAAAATGAGGTGATTTCTTGCATTTCTTCCTAAACTATCAATCCTGGGGACTGTTCAATTCACTTCCCTCTTCTCTCTAATGCCGTGGCTTTATACTCAGGTAGTTCACTAGGCTCTGAAGAGCCAGCGGTAACTAATCAAGCACACATTACAGCCTGTTCTTATTAAAACGAAGTCCAAGGTTCATGACTTCCATCACCACTCTGGTAATTGTCTCTTCTCATTTTATGGTTTTGGAAAGCAACATGATACTCTGTGTTACTCCAAGGTAAGCTGACACCCAAAGGCTTGTACAGGCTCCAGGTTTTGTTTCTGTAAGTGCAGCAGCAGGGATGGAGAGACTTGAACAAGGTAGCAATAGATACAGAAAAGTGCTTCTCATGCTCAATGGTTTGCAAACCAGCCTAGAGTTGATGAGGGTTCTCATCATCTCACACTCCAAGTTGCTAGAAGAAATATCTTTCATTCGCTACTACCCCTTATGTCAAATCGGATGCAAGATAGAGTAGGAAGTGGATATTAGATGCAGAACTTGACTATACATGTCACAGAAATAAAAAGGGGATTTCTGTTAGAATGTTTTTCTGCTTGTTCAGTGCCTATCCCTAACACCTGTGACTGTTCCCATTCTATAGTGGATGCTGAACAAATATTTGTTGAACAAAAAGGAATTCAACTTTACATTAAACGCCAGTCATTACTAGATTACTGTATTGGAGGTTCCTTAGAGTTGAGACTTGCCCTTAATTGTTTTTGTGTTTCCAGCTCTATCCCAATTCCTGGTTTAAAAAAATATTTGTTGGACTAGATTTCAAGTATTGAAACCTCTGGCCAAAACTACAACTACATGCAAAATACTTGAAAGAAAGAGGTCGGGATACAGTAAAGAATGTTCTACACAATTTCATTCATATACAGAACAAAAACTAACATAAAAAGTCTATGCAGGTTGGCATCAACATAGTGTTATTCTTAGAGGCTGGTTCTGACTGAAAGGGAGCACTAAGGTTGTCTGTACGCAGTAATAATGGTTGATCTTGACCTGGGTGCTGGACATAAGGATGCTTACTTTATATAAATCAAATCACTGAGGAACGCAGCTAACCACTACACCACCAATATCGCAACTGGGACCTTGCTCATATGAACTTACGGCAGTGGTGACAGCATGTACAAGACTCATGCAAACTCAACAGACAAAAACCTAGGATAGAACTGTGGAAATAGGCAGCAGGCCCCAATCTTAGCCAAAGGACTATTGGGTAGCTGATTACTACTGGGTGAAGGGGAGTGACTCTAGATAGGCTGACTAGACCCCAGTGGGGCTGGAGAGATGGCTCAGTGGTTAAGAGCACTGGCTGCTCTTGTAAAAGACCTGGGTTTGATTCCTAGCACCTACATGGTGGCTAACAACCATCTGTAGCTCCAGTTCCAGGGAAACCAACACCCTCTTCTGGCTTCCGAGGGCATTACAGGACATGGGTACTCTTAACATACATGCAGGCAATACACTCATACACATAAAATAAAAATAATTAAAATTATTTCTAAAAAGTACATTTAATAATGTGTCATTTCTTTTTGTATACTTATATTTCAATTTAAAAATTTCTTATAAGAGCTAAAAATTTCATCTGGTTAAGATAATAGTTAATACCATAGTCTTAATTCTAAATTCAATGGTGGTTTCTATGGATAGGGATGTATAAAATTATACATGCATTCTAAATATAGTTGTATGGGCTATTAATTTTTTTCACATATATACTTAAAAGTCTCAGGCTTATATCACATTCTATAAAGATAAAACTCAAATCTTTCATATTTTATGGATTCTTAGAAGTATGTTTGATTTCAATATTGTGGTTTCTGATTGAATCAGATGTATTAAGTATTCTAAAGTCTATGTTAATGGAAATAGTACCCACCTCAGCCCATGTTCATATACAATAGTCTTGGGGTAGACCAGAATGGATGTGTTTTATGTTACACAAACTCTGTCCCTTTCCATGGATTATTAAAGCAAGAATCTCAGCCTTTCCCTCAGAGGAGCCAGTTCCAAGGTTGGATCACAGCCCCTGGCTTGATTAGCCTAGTTCAAAAAGGTGAGTTTGGATAAGATGTTGCTCTTCCTTGGGCTGTGAAATTGACAGCTGAAAAATGAAATCAGCCTGCGAAGAGCTAAAGGAAATCTCTTGGGACTAACTTTGATGGACGACAGGTAAGTGGTTCCTGTAAGGAACACATAAGAGGTAACGGAACATGGAGACCTTACAAAGGAAAGCATTGAAGGCTGCCATCAGGGAGCTGCCTAGATCTGTGCCCAGTCCTAACCAGTGCTTTTCAATCTTGGTTGCACTTGGAATCACCCAAGGAGATTAAAATACAGCTCATTTCCATTCTTAAGGATTCTGGTTAAATTCTATACTTGGAGTGTGGCCCAAGGTATTTTAAAGCTCCCTGAATGATGCATACAGTCAGGACACATAAGAAAAGGCTTCCAGGTCATTTATGGCCCCCTCCTTTACCTGTGGTGACCAAGAGTCCTCTGCCCTTACAACAGCTGCTGTGTGGCACATGGAGGGGTTAGAGGTCTTTCTGTCTCCATGAATACACACAGTAAGAGTCTGCTATACTATGAATCAGGTGTGACAGTCATCATCATGATAGCAGTGTCACAGAGGCATTTGTGGGACCAAAGTAGGGTCTGAACGATTTTGTTACCCTGAGCAGAGATCAGAGGTCTGGAGCACAGACTAGCCAGGAGACATCCCAGTTTGCAGAGGTTGAGTACAGCTATCCCTGCCCTGGTACTATAAGACCCCTGAAGTCTCTGCCACTTATTCTCTTCATAGGGAAGGAAGAAACTAAGCCTTTTCTTTTTTAAGCCAGTTTGGTGGGGACAGATCTAGGTACTTGAGGACCAAGTACTTTTGGATCCAGTATGAAAGGGGCTATGGGAGGAGTGGGGAGAATTATTATCTCTCATGCAACCAAGGAAGTATATATGTTTCCTTTCCAGGAGGAAGAGACTAGCATGCATATGCCTCATGCATATGTGATGCCTACATGAACATATCAGCTATCAATTCCAGACAAGCACTAGCTCATTTAAAAATGATAGCTATTGCCTCGTAATGCTTACACTTTATAGCCTCCTGCTTGGAATATTTGGTCTTTAGAACAACCCTGTGAAGGTGGTAGAGCTAGTGTTGCTATCCGTTGACAGAAGAAAACTGAGGCCCAGAGAACTATTCAAGGCTTTGCTAAAGATCATGAGGCCCAAACTCCTGGTTCAACACCGTTTCTGCATCTTGGGTGGCCTCTCAGCATAGGACCCAAGTCACATATTGGCACGATGACTGCATTTCTGATGAACAGCCACAGTGACACAGCTCAGAGCATACAGACTTAAGAGATACAATTAAATGATATATATTTGAAAGGAATTAAATGACCAATGTAAGTAGTCTCAATGCCACATGAAGATCTTATGCTCTCAATCTGTATTTTCAAGAGTAAAACATTTAAAAAATTAAATGCAGTTTACAAATAATGTGCATTTATTATAGAAATTCTAGAAAATGTGGAAAGACTTAAAAAGAACCCCATTATCGTGCAACCCAGACACTAACCTGCATATGCCTATGTACATACAATGCATATATATAAAGCTGAGACAATTTTTGTATTCTATGTCTTTTTCTTTTCTTTTTTTCTGTTTTGGAATTTTGGTGGGCTCTGGCATTGCAGTTTAGGCTGGCCTGGAATTTACTTTGTAGCCCAGACTGACTTTGAACTTGAGATCCTCTCACCTCAGCCTCCCATGTGTGAGGGTTACAGGTGTGCACAGAACTCCAACTTGATTTGTGTCTTTTTCATTTGTTTATTTGATCATGAACAGTGTCTCATCACAATTTTTCAATCACATAGCTTAACAGACAAATAAGTTTCACATCATGGACATACTGTAATTTAACTTTCTTATGTTAATTCCAGTTTTTACTACCCACCACAACCATCCTTATCTCTGAATATTCTTTCCTCTCTCTATTTCCTTAGGATAGATTTAAATATTTTATTGGCTGGGCATGGTGGCGTACGCCTTTAATCCCAGCACTTGGGAGGCAGAGGCAGGAGGATCTCTGTGAGTTCGAGGCCAGCCTGGCCTACATAGCGAGTTCCAGGTCAGCTGGGGCTACAGGGAGACCCTGTCTCAAAAAGACCAAAAAAATTTTATTTATTATTTTTTATGTGTATGCGTGTATTGCCTGTATGTAGGTAAGTGCGCCCGTGTCATGCAATGCCTGTGGAGGACAGAAGTTGTTGGATCCCCTAAACTGGAGTTACAGACAGTTGTTAGCTGCCATATGGGTGCTGGGATTTGAACCTGGGTCTTCTGTAAAAAAGGGTTCTTAACTGCTGAGCCATCCTTCCAGCCCCCATGGATGGTTTTAAAGTCTTTAGTTTTTTATGCCAGTTTTACAAATCACTTTCCTATGCTGAGCATGTAAAGGCCTTTACATCCTCACTGACATTCAGTTTATCATGTTTTTCTTTTTGTGAAATCATGACTTCTTTAATTCACTTGGGACCTAGTCCCATGTGCAATGTGAGGTATGTTGCTGCCTTGGTTCTTTTCTAAATGTTATTCCAAGTTTATTGAAAGCTTTTTTGTTGAATAATTAATGAATCCCTAACTTGTAAGAGTTGGTCCTTCCAAATGGCTGCTAAGTTCTTTTCCAATTGTCAACCCTTGGACTTGTTATTCCCAATGCTTTCTAAGGCATTATTTTATTTTTCATTATTATTTATTTTCTTCTAATTTCCTTTTGTGTTTATTGAGTTTAGTACTCAATCATATTTTATTCTTTTTTATTAAACCTGAAAACATAGAAATATGGATTTATCTGTGTGTAAAGTATCCAGAAAATTTTGATTTTTAATAATCTTTAAACTGTGCATTTATTTAGTCTTTATTTTTTTTTTTTCTGTGTGAGACAAAGTGTCACTTTGAAGCCCTAGCTGGCCTGGAACTTACTATGTAGACTAGGCTGGTCTCAAACTCACAGAGATCAGCCTTGCCTCTGCTTCCTAAGTGCTCAGATTAAAAGTATGTATCACCATGCCTGGCTTAGAATAATATTCTTAAAATTGCCGTAAAACTCCCATAATTGGCTAGGAAACCCAGAGGGAAATGTGATGCCCCTGAAACCCCATGAGATATGCACATACAGTGTTTAACATTAGTGCATATGTATACCTGGGAGCTGCTTGGCAAGGAACACAGTGCCAGAAAAAAGATACCTCCCTTTGAGTGGTGAAAATGGTCCTGGAGACTTCCCAAACAACACAGATTATTGCCAAACCTCTTGGCTATCTCCCAGAACTAGTAGATAAAACCCTACTGCTGAAGACAGGACATACTTTAAATACAGGACTTGGAGCAATGGAGTGGGAACTGACCTGGAAGCCTTCTACCTGAAGTTTAGCTATCGTAATGCTAGATTATAAAATGCAAACTGCAAAGGGAGAAAAACAATGGTCCAACACAGCCCTAAAGCCTAATAACCATAACAATTTGCATGACAAACTGCCTCTATTGCTGCAGTAGTGGCATTGTTATCTGGGGGGCAATCAACAATTGGACTTAAAGTCCTCTCGATGGGAGGGAGCTCATGGTTAGCACTGTAAACTCAGCCAAATACACATGGCAGGAGAGGACATAGATCTTAGAGAAAATCCTATCTTTTTCATATCTCTAGACAAATGAAATTTCTTACCATATGCTAAATATGGATCCTTATATTTACAGACAAGCATACCATACACCGCTCATCAAAGAAGTTTCTTTTCGCAACAGATGGAGGCTACTGCAGAATTCCATAACTGGTTAGACACAGAGAATATACACCTGAGAGATGCCCAGTACTAGGTGACATATCTACAGTTGAACCTCAATACCTAAGGCTCATAGAACATAGCAGAACAAGTAGAGAGAAGACTAATGCATCCTTCAACTCTCACCAGTAAAGCTTCCTTATACAACAGAGTGTGATGCACACAAACAGAATAAGAGACTGCAGAGTGTGTATCCTTGAATGGGACTCCTATATTGATCTTCACCCACCCATGGCTCAGGGACCATTGCAGAAGAGGAGGCAGAAAGATTGTAAGAGCCAGGACTGGTTCATGAACATAGGGAAGCAGGAACTTTCAGGCCACTGGAAGCTTCCACATGTGAACTTGTGGCAATGGTGGCATCCAGCACAGGATCCATTCCAACTCAATTAAACAAGGGCCTAGAGGAGAGGAGAGAAATGGATATTGGTCCAGCTGTCAAAACTATTGGAGACTGATTGCTTCAGGGTGAGGGAAAGTATCCTTCACATCTAGATGGGCTGACTAGACTCCAGTGGATGAATTTACCCTGAAGGACATCTGAGTGTGATGCACACAGGTTACAACTGGTCAAGTTTTAAGGAATAAGAGACCACAGAGTGTGTATCCTTGAATAGGATTTCTATATTGAAACTCACCCACCCACAGCACAGAGAGCAGTGTAGAAGAAGGGCCAGAAAGATTGTAAGAGACAGCACTGGTTCATGAATACAGGGAAGCAGGCCACTGGAAGCGTGCACATGTGAACTTGTGGCAATGGTGGTATCGAGCACAAGACCCATGCCAACTCAATTAAACATGGGCCCAGAGGGGAGGAGAGAAATGGGTGGCGTGCCAGCCCTAGACTAAGAACTGTTGGAGACTGATTGCTACTGGGTGAAGGAGAGTATGCCTTACATATGATCTTTAGATGGGTTGAATAGACGCCAGTGGACAAATTTACACTGAAGGACAACTAAGTACAAATGCTTGACTGGTTAGGACTTAACATATATGGTGGAATACATGAAGTCTGGTGGGGGCATGGGGTGGGCATAGATGGGGAAGGGGGGTCTAAATTTGATTAAGAACTGTTATATGAAATTACAAAAGCTCAACAAAATAAAAAAAAAAAACCCACCTCCCATAATCATATGCATCCATGTGCACTGTGATGAGAGGATATGACTTGGTGGACTATGGCTGCTAACTCAATGCAGTTCCTTCTTCCTGTTGCCTGTGCACATCTGGCTATTGGGTAGGGCCCATCACTTCATCAATAAAACACTTTAGTGCCAAGGCCATAAGATCATTGGGGGTGTTCTTGGTTGGATAAAAGCTAAGATCAGCAGAATTTATGTCCAAAGGAGCAGAAGAGTGGGTGAGCTGGTTACCAGGGAGCTTAGGTTAAGCAGGAACCCGGAGTCAGCAACAGAGAGAAGTGAATGAAGTAGCAGAGAAACTAAGGAGAATCTGGCTACAGGGGTTCACGGCTAAGGTTGTCCCCAGGTGCAGCTGCGAGGCCAGAGACATGGGCCCATTCAGAGAGAGGACTAGGCAGGCACAGGTGTTAATATAGGTTTGATAGATCTTGGAAGTGATTTCTTGTCTTAGTTTCTCTTTCCAAAGGCCAGGAAAGGAACACTTTGACCATAAATCCTCTGTGTGCCCTTGTGCATGACACTTCTATTTATAGTACAAAACGAAGGGGCTGGACTAATTTCCAAAATCACTTTTACCTCTAAAGATGTTATGAGTCTGAGTTTGTGGCATCGTAGGCATCTAAGCTGGGGTGGGGGCAAGGAGGGAGGTCTGCAGATGGCAGGATGTGGGGAAGCGTGATGCCTACCGAGAAAACCTCATTGTCCCAAACCAGGCTGCTCACCTGGCCCTGTGCCAGGTCCCCTGGCTCTAATGACACACCTTCCTTCCGACTGTCTCCAGTCACCTGAATATCTTGACTACCATTAGTATTGTCTCTGGACCCTGAAAGGCCGGCACCCTCTCTTCCACCCAGAGCAGGTTCTCCTGGCTACAGAGGGAGATGGTTGAGGAGACTCTTCCTCACAATTCCTCCCCCTTTGAGGACTCTTCTGGATGAAGAGACAGCAAGCAGCTGGCATCTGCTTGTCACTTGGAGACAGCACTGATGGGATATGGAACACAGAATCTGGCTTCAAAGCTTGTGGCTGTCACTTATTATTGTATGTTAACACATTAAGTAGGTGAATCTGTCTGTTAAAATAGGAATTAAAATAACAAAAGACTTCTTGGATGAGCCTCTGCAGCCATGGGAGACAATGTAGATGAGCATGTCTCTAGTGCTTCTGCCAAAGAACATCTACATGAAGAGGATAATGTAAGCGTTAGGGAACGAGCCCTTAGACCCAGCAGAGGAGCTTAGTCGTACTGCTAAAGAAACTTAGATTCAGTGCAATCATCCCTGCCCAAGAAGACCAATTGGCATTGTCCAGGCTGCTAGGCATCCACGGGCAGTGTGTAGAATCACGCATGCATATATTCAGTTTCCTTTGATCTGGGTCTGTGTGAACTGTATGTAAATGAAGGAGCATCAAGTGCACAGGTTACAGCTGTTGGCAGATATGGTAGTGCAGCTGGAGGGACTTGTCAACTTGTTTAGGACCTTGCTTAACCAATCCAGATCCTCTGGTTGTTACTAATATTCATTATCCAAAAGAATAGGGTTGGCTGAATGGTAATTAACACCAGGCTGATGATTCACTTTAGCTAAGTGCGCATGTTCTGAGTGCATGTGCCATGTGAATAATTTACATTTGAATATTTTTAAATATGCTCTTAAAACGAGGAAGCACTAAAATGGGACACATCACTGAAGAGCACATTATTTGACAGTTATTTTTGACTCTCATCCTTGAAAAACATTTTCAATGTAATTCAGCTGATCCTTAAGCAGACTGCCACCTCTTCAATCCAGTGATGGGAAAGAACCTTAATTTGACTCCACATACCAAGAGGAAGGGGGGGACTTTAGAGATATAAAATCTAGCTCTTCTTTCTATATATGAAGAAACTCGGGCTGGCAGGGGCTAAGTGATTTGATCAAGGTGCTTCCTTTTTTAGTGCTGGACCAGGATTAGAATGTAGATTTCATGTATGTAAGGAGTCTCTGCACAGGCTCACCCCTTTACTTTATAATCAGTTGTCTCTCATCCCAGGACAATCAGAATGGTTTCTTCCTAGAAACTGGCCCGGTTAGCCAACAGCTCCCACTCCTCCTGCTTTGTGAAGTCATCTTCTATCTTCCAAGAACACCAAGAAGTGATTTAAATTTTATCTGGTCTGATCTGTGCCAGGCCATGTCGTCAACAGTTTGACACCTCTCTTTAATCCTCAAAGGAACGCTGTAATGTGGGTTTTACAGTCTCCACTTAAAACATAAAGAAAACTGAGGTGATGGGGATAAAGTAATTTGAAGCTTGTAAGTGGCAGAGCTGGAATTCCAGGCTCAAACATGATCATCCCACTGGGACTGGTAAATGTCCACACATGCAGCGAGCTTCCTCACCTCCGTCCCTCCAGCTTGTCTAGTATCTGCTGCAAACCAGAATAGCTCTAGTCAATATTTTGCAGGCTGCTTTCCCTCATGGCACAACACAAGACTTTCCAGGGGCAGAGAGGGTCACATGCAGAAGAAATGGCAACTAACTTTAGGAAGAGTAGGTCGAAGATGTTAATCGGGATTTTTAGCTTTTCAAGTCCTTTCCGTCCTTAAATAGAGACTCCTCAAAAGAGAATTAGACATGCAGATTCCCAGTCTAATTGATAGCGGGAACATTTATTCACTGAGCTCTACACAGATGGTTTAGTCACTAAGGACACAGTCATGAGAAAAGTTACTGCAGATAAAATCAGAATATTTAAGCTCCAGAGCCTTTCTCCTGAGGAACTGCAAGCAATGGTCTACATCCTCCGTGAGGTCCCTAGGGAAAGCGTGTGTGCTTGACCAGGTGGATACACGACTTGGAAAAAACTGTGCTGAGTTGTCCCTTTATGGAATAGATGGTTTCATTTCTGTAGAATAGTAGACATGACCTGTCTCTGCTTTGCCACCTGATCTCTCTCCAACAAAATTAAGTATAAATAATTAAGCTAATAACTGAGTTCATGTGTGAACATTTCCAAAGTATATTCCATAGAACCAGTATTCTAGGGGAGATTGAGAAGAATGGAACAACTTTAATTACGGAGGGTTTTTTCCCCCATGTCAAGGTGCGCTGTGAGTAGCCAGGCGGCGATAGAACATGCAGCTGTCCTCATTTAGTTGAGCACTGCACTCTGTTCTTTCAGAGTAACCATTCCCCTGGACACGAGTTTAGAGAACACTGCTCTAAGATGTAACTCTGAGGTAAATAAGGCCCTTTTCTTTTTTCTATCAGTCTGTCTGTCCCTCTTTTCAAGCAAGGAGACCAGAGCTTACACATACAAATGAGAGTTGAAACTAGGGAAACTGGCTGTCCTTGCCAGCAATGCTGCTGCTCCTTCAAAGAGCTTTTGAAACTCTTTTCAGTCATTGTCTTCGGGAATCAGGACACATTTCCCCTGAATAACCTCGTTAATGGCAAAGGTTGACCCTTTGAGAGAGGATTTGATTCAGGGAACAAAACTGTGCAAAGTCAAGCCCGAGCCCAAGATTATTCATGTCAGAAGGAAGTAAACAGAAGTGGTTCAAAGTGAGGATGAAGGAAGGCTTCAACTCCATGTTCGCTTATTAGGGATGCAACAGTCACTGAGGAGGCTACCTGGCACTCCCAGGATTCAGCACTTCTTCTGTAAAGGCACTTCAAAAGGATATGATGATGAGATGCAGTTGGAATGAGGATATAAAGTGTGAAAGTAACCACAGCTCGATGCGTTTTATTTCATGGCTTGGAAACCATCAGTGAAGGTTCTTCTCAAAGAAGGGTTGAGATATCTTAGCGATGGAGACGTGGGACAGAACCATAGCTCTTCACGAGGAATTTTCCAAGAGTTATTTGTACTTACACATTTTGGTTCTTTTTATTTTTTAGAGATTAATTTGCCTTTTAAAAAATGCATGTGTGATATATTCATGTGCATGTGTTCATGTGTGTGCTGTGTGCATGTAGAGGCCATAGTCAATACTGGGTGTTTTCATCTATCACTCTCCTCATTTTTTTTTTTTTTTTTTGAGATAGGGTCTCTTACTGAACTTGAAGCTCACGAATTCAGCAAGACTAGCTGGTCAACAATCTCCAAGGATCCTGCTGTATCTGCTTCCCCAGAACTAGGATTATAGTCATGCACCACTATGCCTGAGTTTTACATGGGTGCCGTGGATTGAATTTAGGTCCTAATGCTTGTGTGGTAAGAATTGTATGGGCTGAGATATCTTCAGAACCCCAATTAATTGCTTTTTAATCATATTTTGCATAGACAAATGTCTATTGAAAAGCAAGAGCTTTTCAATCTCTGACTTATGACAGCGATACTAAATTACTGTTCCATCTTTAGCCACCACACAGAGGACTTGGTAAGGTCTCTTTGGACTGTTTGGGAGATTTGGAATTGCATTGTTCTTGGTGGAGATATTGGGGATCAAACCAAGGTCCTTAAGAAAGCAATATATTATTATTATTTTAACAATAACTATGAAGCCAGTTTTATATCTTAGGTTCTTTCAATTACCAGTTTGTTGGTTTGTTAGAACTGACATAATTTTTGGCCATTTCTTTAACAAAGCAATTTTCCATTTTATAACTGCTTGCAGATTACTCTATAAGAGAATTTTAAGACTGGATGAGACATTAGACATCGGTGTGAGAGTCCCCACAAATCAACTGATGTTTTTGTCTTTATCCTATTTAGAAACCTGATTCCAGATTTCTGCCTTTCCCTGAAAATTGGGAGGTTAATGAGGCCAGGCCCATGTACCACCTTCCCCTCAGTGATAACCAGCTGGAGACAAGGCTGCCCTCTTCAGTAGCCCTATCTTCTCGGGTTTACCTCAGTCACCACCACTCCCTGCTGTCTCATATCCAGCTGCTTCCTTCATTTCTCTCACTATCCCAGGACCCATTAATATTCGAATTTTAAGGCCATAACTAATTCTTTCTTTGGTATTTTATGCATATAAAAGCTGAGGCCTAGTGACATTTTGTGCCCTACCTAAGTCCATTCATGGCCAAACTGGATTTTAGATCCATGTGCCTTAAATTCTAGTTTAGCTGTTCGACATCCTACCATAGGACCATTCATCCGAAGATTGGCCCAGATCAATTATCTTAAACAAAATCTGACATTTTTCACAAAACATGGTGCCAGTTATTTATTCATGAGGAAGAAGTGAGAGAGTTAGGATTTTTAAGGTAAATCATCCACATTTTCTTAGCATGTTCTAATAGAGACCTGCTCATAGAACCCCAAAACATCAAACCTGGGATTGTAGACAAGCCCAGATTATACAATCAGATGCTAGTCTGATGGTAAGGTAATTTAGGTAAATTCAGCCACTGTAATTAAAGCTAATGTTCACTATATGACAGAAACTGTGTCATTCACACACCATTTTAGTTAATCCTTACCACTATCTCCTGTAATAGGTATCTGCTTATACCCCATTTCAGACTTGGCTCAGCTTACCCCAAATTATACAACTAGTAGTCAGCAGAGTGGGAGACTGGCACTTGGGTGTGTCTGGTCACAAAGCTATTACTCCTTGCCACATTGTCCGCTCATCAGGGACAGCAGTAGTGACCACACAGCAGACATCGTAAAGCCCCTACAATGATTTTGTGGCCCATCTTAACCACAGCTTTACCACTAGCCCACATCACCGTTACTGCCCATCATCTGAACGTCAGTTTGAACACAGATTATCAGGATGAACTTATAATACATTCAAATACAGGCTGGCATAATTTACCCATGCAGGAACCACCACTGTCTTGAAACAGCTATATCAGGGTAGAGGGGGACAGTGTGCCTCTCACACTTGCATCCCTCTCAAAGCCAACATTGTGCCTGTTGTACAGTAGAACCCCAACGTGCTTGCTTGTATTTTGTTACTGCTTG
Organism: Nannospalax galili; assembly: GCF_000622305.1. Lineage (NCBI taxonomy): Eukaryota > Metazoa > Chordata > Mammalia > Rodentia > Spalacidae > Nannospalax > Nannospalax galili. Next base: position 909,406 of record NW_008355723.1, read on the forward strand.
CAACTATATAGTAAATACTTTTTTTCTCCCTCAGTCCCCAAGAAACACTTATTTTAACTAAGCACAGACAAATGAATAAGGAAATTATGAGTTAATTTTTTAAAAAGTTTTATAATGCTTCTCTACTATTGGATGTCCTTTGGATGCCCCTCTGGACATTGTAAACAGAACTTTTATCCTTCATAGAAGAGAAACCATTCAGTACCTCTCGTCAAATTAAGAACCCAGGAGGCTAAATGTAAAGTAGGGAAAAAAATGAGGCTAAAGCAGTGGATCTCGTAGGCTCAGAAGCTTTCCTTTGAAGTGCTGGAGATCTCTGTTGAAGGTTTAAGTCATAACTTTGCAAGCAAATATCTCTTCACCTTAGGGGGAGCAGGTTATTTCACTCTCCAGTACTCTATTCCATTAGCTCGTGAAAATTGGGCGATAGCAAATATTAAAAGGATGAAAACATGACCAAAGCTTTCTGCTGTTAGTAAAACAAAATGCTTTACTAGGAAATCCATGGCATTGGGTATCGGAATCAAATATATGGGAAGCAATGTTTGGCTGTATAACCCCTAGGCTCTTCCTTAGGCCATGGCCTACTGCTGATCCTGCGTGACAGACGCCGGACAAACAAATGACCAACAAATGGTAGGCAGGACTAGAAGCATCTAGAAAATGAGAAACCAAGTCAATGTCAGTCTCATATGGGTGGAGCTGGTATATAGAGGGTGATTAGGGTCAGTGTGGTGAGTGGTAACTGGACAAACAGGAAAGAGCCAAGTACTATTAACAGAAACCCTGCTGCTCTGTCTTTCTCCCTTCTTAAGAATCTTTAAAAGCTTCCAAGCACATGAGTGATGCAATAAGAGTCCTTGTTTCAAGAAGGCAACACTGATGGTGAGGGCTGGTACAGGAACTGAAAGATGACAGGGTGGTTACCTGAGCAAGTCTCCCTCCCAACTTGAGAATCTACTGTTCCTCTTCATCCAGAGTTGCTCCTGCTGGAGGGAACAGCAGAGTCTCAGGTTGGGAGGGAACTTGCCCATGTGGCAGTGGACAAGGAGGGATGAGGGGCAGATCGCCATCAGGCTTCTGGGCTGAATAACTGGGAGAGTTAAACACACTTTCAGAGAAATCTTTTGTTGTACAGGACTTGTTTACACAGTTATAAGAATTGGTCAGTTTGGCTAGGGAGGTAACTCAGTCGGTAGAATGCTTACGCAGCATGCAGGAAACCCTAGGTTTGATGCCTGGTACCACATCAATGGGATGTGATAGCTTATGCCTGTAACCCCAGCACGTGGGAAGTGAAGGAAGAAGAATCAGAAGTTCAAGATCATTCTTGGCTAGTTTGAAGCCAGCCATGAATACATAAGAACTTGTTTAAAAAATAAATGTTATTTTTAAAAAAATCAGACCTGTACAGACATGTAGATATTTTGAGAAAAGAGTTTTATAGAAAGCAGTCTCAATGGCTGAAAATTTCCCTTTTAACTCATTATTGTGAGGGCATTTGTTGGGCATAGACCAAAACGTGTTCATCCATGTATGACCGCCAGTAAAGCCTCCTCACACCCTCTCAGTAGACTAGTCTGGCTTGAGTAATCATTAAAAGATTACTGCATTTTTCTCATGTTACCTGTAACAGTACAGACGCAGTGACTTTGAAAGGTGAGCCATGAGCTTGCCTCTGAACAAGGTCCAAATGATGGCATCTTGGGAAGATAGGGCTTGTTTCTTGTTCAAGTCACTTGCTTTCCTGTTTGTCTTGAGTTTTTAATTTCTTATAGACTACATATTGATGTGTCAAGTATGGATTAATTTTTAAATGCTATCTTCTTCCTAAAAATGTAAATTTTGAGTTTTACCCAAGACCAAATGAGATGTTGTTCTGGCCTTATTGAATTCTAAGAGTTTTGTTTTGTTCTTGAGAATGATACTAAAAGTAACCCTGGAATTCACTCCCAGCAGACAGGCATGTCTGAGGAATTGGAGAGCCCTTAATTCATTGAAATGTTATGAAGAAATGGCAGCGTGGCCGTTTATCTTCTTGAATTTGAGTCTTCTGTCATTAGCCTGTATCACTGGGGATTTCAGTCTGTAGCTGAGAAGGAACAGGGCCGTAATGTGTGAAAACACATTTCTCTAAATTGCATTCACTGAAAGAAAGTACCACTATAGCACTAAAGAGCAAAGCAGAATGCATAATCATGCTCACTGGTTACGTTTCAAAACTGGCCCTGCGAAAAAACATGAAATAAAATGGCATTTGCTTGGGAAAGACTTTTTAAAAAAAATGAAAAAAAACCACAAATGAATTCTTAAAAAAATGTTTGGTACAACTAATCTCATGAATTTTTGTTGGATCATTTTATTTTTTTTCTCTTTTTTAGCACAGTGTGGTTTTATTTTTCTTATTCTCTAACACAAACTGCCAGCCACAGCCTCCAACTTTCCCCAAATACTACATGTAACTTGAGGTACAGCATCTGTTTCCCTCAGCATCCCAGGCTGACATTTCCAAAAGAACTTCTCATCATCTCTGTTACAGAAGGTCTGGAGAAGCATTCGGGACATCATCAGATTGTTGTGATAAGTGATAGGAATGGGGCATTTCTTTCCAACTTTTTTTTTTGACAGGGTCTCATTTTGTAGCTATGCTGGCCTCGAAATCTAGATCCTCCTGCCTCTGCCCTCCCAAGCACTTGGATCACAGATAGAATGGGACATTTTTTTTTTTTTTTTTTTTTTTT
>NW_008355723.1:912408-916256 GCF_000622305.1 Nannospalax galili
CTGCCTTCAACATGGTTCAAGCAGAACTGATTGTGAAGTCTATCTCTTCACAGTAATGTAACAGGCCTGTTTGGTGATCCATGGTCACAAATGCCATTAGAATTCATTGCCTTCCCCAAGTAAGGGTTGATGACCCCATGGTCTTCTTTTTCCAAAGGCAGGTTGGTAGCTAGCCCTGGTGGGATTGTCAGGGTACAGGGCAGTGCTGTCCACAGAAGGACACTTTCTGTCTGCGATCTGATCCCCGTAGTCGTTATGATCATAGCACACTTCAGGTCTGGAACTTTATAATTTATTTCCTACTCAGTGAAAATGATCTTATTTGACCTTTTCTTGAGAACAGGAGGAAGTAGAGAACACTAAGCGGGATGGATGAAAAGCAAAGTTCTTAGGAACAGGGTTCTGGAGCTTCGGGACAAACTGATTTGCATAAGATCAGCTGGCATAAATTTACCATATTGAGGTTAGCTAATATGAGTTAGCCAAGGACATACAGGACAGGATTACTTGAGCTTTTGTTATTTATGAAACCTGAACTGCTTTTAGAAATAAGGGTGGAATGTTCCATAGGAACTCAGAGCATGGGACAGAGGGGCATGGCATATACTCTATGTAAGCTATTTAAAACCAGTCCTTTGGCTTTGTTTTGTGATTCTAAATACGTGTAATCACATTACTCTGCAGCAGCCGGAGACTATTTCGATAACACTGCCTGGCATCTGTGCTCACTGTGGCTGGTCCACCCAGCAAAATCAAAGTAGAGATTCAGTAACTCATTAGGATGACCTGTACAGGGTTTCAGTATCATGGCTAATGTCCACCAAAGATCAAACCATGAGAGTAGTGGGGTGACTGAGACTTCTTGAAATTTAATGACTGATGCTATTGATCTATCCCAGAGGGAGGAAGGTACCTTAGCACATCAAAAAGATGCATTTTAAATGAGCCATTTATTTACCTAACCAATGGTGCAGAGTAAGCATAATTTATCACTTTCTTGGGTTCAGCACATTCTTATTCTATGGAAAGATCCCAGTCTTATCCTTTAAGATCCTTTCTGTATTAAGGAGCTTACCCTTTTTTTTTTGGATTTGTTTGATATGTTAACACTTTCCCTAATCACACTGTTAGCCATCAATCAAACAGATAAAACCCTTAGGAATTATCTGCTCAATTGGCAGTCACTCAAAGGTATTAACCAGGGGATAGACATTAATGAACCTTATTATAGAATGTCAAAACACCTAATCAAATTTATAATTTCAACAAAATAGTCAAGCCAGTTTGTGGATTTCATACAGACCATACAATATACTAAGTAACTTTCAGCATTTTACCTCAATGTAATAATTAAAAATCATATCATTTATAAAACATGTAAGACTTTGGCATATCCTATGTCAAGAGTTTTATCTAAACTTGCATACAGTGGTGCACACCTGTGACTCCAACACTTAGAAGTTAAGGGAGAGGATCAGGAGTTCAAGGCCAGCCTTGACTATAAAGCAAGCTCAAAGCCAGCATGAACTAACTATAAGAAGCTCTTTCCCAAACAAAGTTTTATGTACTTAAATTTTGTTTTTCTCTGATAACAACCCTTCAGTATAGATATTAACACTTCCATTTTGCAAATAATGAGGTTGATGGCAGGTGAGACTCAGTAATTCGTACACTACTACATGACTAAATTCAGGTAGATGGTGGGGTGAAATTCGAAAACAGGGCTCTTCAATTTCAAGTCCATGCTGTTTGTCTATGTATATATAATATCCCCAGAGTGGCCAAGTAAGGGAAGGAAAAAAGAAATACAAAAAGCAAATAAGTAAAAATTAGATCTTAAATCATGCAGTTAAGATACCTCAAATTCAGTGCATCAATAGTTGAGTAGTTCTCCCTTGGAACTGTCTAGCAATCAACCCAACTCTCCAATTCCTGAACACTGGAGACCCTTTGACCCTCACATGATAATGCTTTAAGAACTAAAACTCCAACTGCCAAGCATTACATATCAAATTACACATATTACATTTCGCCTGTGAAGAGATCTGATTTCCTAGTCAAAGGTTATTTCTTGAATATTTTCAAGCATGGGCTGAATGTGTGGCTCCCTTGTGGCCAACTCAAAACATAGAGCAAAGAGTATTTGCCATATTAATATTGTCTTTCCCACCCTGTAGGGGACTAGTTATAAATTAGATGCAATTAGAAAGCAGTCCCTTGAGAACTGGTATTTTAAGGAATTACCTAGAAAGAACCAAGGGTGGCTTTTTTCGCCCTCTCCCCTTTTTCCCCACATGGTGAATCATACAGGAGATCAGCTGCCCCAGATCCCTGGAAGACAACATCTTGAGTGCATATGTTGTATGTACTGGGGCTCTGCATTGACAAATCCAAGAACTCTAGTGCAAAATAACCCAAGTTTTCAAGTTAAAAATGAAAGTAAAATCATTGGAATTGGTGTCTTTGTTGCGACATTCCAACAACTTCATAAACAGCCATGAAAGTAGATAGCATTACAGGTTAGTGCATTTACCAGTACAAGAATCAACCTGCACTGTGGGTGTGAAGTTACAAACAACCCCATCTACCTCTCGCTTTACTGATATTCTCTCCCTTTTCAGAAATAGCATCACATTCAACAGCATTAATATTGAGCTTGTTTTACTAGAAGACTTATCCAAATATATGCCGTATTAAAAATAGTCATGATATAAATATTTCTCACAAGAGCTGCAGCGATGGTGTGAATAAAAAACTCCCTTCTGAGATTTCATTAAAACCAGATCTCACAAAGGATCTGAAAGAAAACAAAACACACAAAAAACAGACACACACACAAAGAGACACACACAAAACAGACCTTCTGTTAATCTGATTTAGCATAACAGTCACTACTTCCACACTATTTTATAAAGTACCATACTACTCCTTCCCAGATGAAGCAAGAGAGAGATGAACCTGCTACAGGTTTCCCAGAATAATGCCCAGGGTTGGGGCTAGCTCATGTTCAGTAGCAGTTAATCAAAACCAAAAATTGTAAATGCAGCAGTCAAATGGCCAAACATGCAAGAGGTTCTCTCTCTCTCTCTCTCTCTCTCTCTCTCTCTCTCTCTCTCTCCTCTCTCTCCTCTCTCTCTCCCCCTTCTACTAATACATCCAAAACCCCAAATACACCAGCTGGAATTTTTTAAACCGTAAATTACTTATCAAAATGCTTACGGGCCTTACAGTGAGATAACGTCAGGAGGAACGGTGCGTGGAATGGATCTTGCATTCTCACATAAAGCGTTATCTTTGGTACAAGTACACACAGCAGGGCATTTTGGCTTCGCTGGTTTCTTCCCCTCAGTCAGCAAAAGCGCAGAAAAGAGGCATAGGAAATATGCAATTCTTTTCAAGGGGATGCAGGCATTTCCCATCCTTCTGCTTCTTTCTGATTCCATGCAGTCGAAAAAATATCCCCACACATGAACAGGGCTTCTGGAATTCAGCTGGTGATTGTCTTGCCCTCAGAACAGGTCACATCAGGAGTCCACCCTTTGCCTCTGCCTCTGTATCTGTGCTTTTTCAAAAACAGGGACCTGCAGCTGATTCGTGAGCTGCTCCTCGCTCAGGCAGTGCACTGCTCCGGGAAGAGACCTGTGAGGTGCTGTGAGATGGGAGCCAGCCAACTGCTGGAGGAAGAGAGCCGACTTGCATCACCAGAAAACACTGAGCACAGACCAGCCTTCGAAGGCAAGTGAAGTGATGTAACAGAAAATAAACAGCTTTCTGCTTGCACCGGGAGGCCCTTTAATTGTTACCAAAAATAGGACAGCATTATGTCTTATTAGTGGGTGGGTGGGCGG
>NW_008355723.1:917743-934655 GCF_000622305.1 Nannospalax galili
TTAGTGGGTGGGTGGGCGGGCGATGGAGCAGTCAGCTCAGCATAGGATGTGGGCAATCTCGGGAACCTTGGGGAATTTGCTTTTCATGTAGCAAACAACCTAGTAAGAAAAACTAGCTTGGGAACCAGGCTTGGCTGGAAAAATGAAGTTAAATGGAACTCTATATGCCGCTATTGCTTGCTGAATCCACCTGGCTGATGCCATCATTGACTGATAAATCTGAACACACGAAGAAAGGCACTTTCCGGGGCTGGATGTGAGTGAATACTTTTCTGATACGTATCAACCCTCATGAATTATTGATTCTCATGGCCCCCACCCCCACGCACAGCCCACTCCTTCCACAATGAAGGAGACAGACTCGTAAAGCTCTGCTGCGTATAATCCACTTTCCTCCCTTCTTGCCCTCTCCCTTCTTTGGCAGTAGCACCAGGAGCCTGGAAGGAGCTCCTTGCCAGCAGGAGGCGGCCAACTCTGCCTTCCCAGGGCTTTGAAAAAGACCTGGCTCAGCCCAGGAGGCTGTGATAAAGTGGGGAAAATGCTGGGCTAAACAGGAGACCTGGCTTTGAGATCCCAGTTCTGCTGGGAACTGGCAGATTTTACAGATATGGGAACCATCCCATCTGTAGAATGGGGCTAATAGGACAAACGGTCTGTAACTACTGGGAAAATGAAGTAGAAATCATAGGCTATGTTATTGGCATTTATAATAGAAAAGAGGATGCACCCTTGGCAAAGGAAATTCATTTAAATCCGAGCCCTTGGACTTCTTGTAGGGTAGTCTAGCCCAAGAGGATGAGAAGATCCTTAGGACAGGAGAAAGGGAGGTTCTTTTACCATGCCAATGGCAGCCATCCTTCAAGCTGGCACAGCTACTCTGGTGTGTCAGGCCACAGCCCTTCCTCCTGCTTCTTAGATCAAAATGATGAAATGGCTTGTTGTGTGATGATGGCACAAACCCATCCTTATCACAGGTTGATGCACTGTCCTCCCACCAGTTCCCTCTCAAGCTGACCCTAAGTTTACTCCAATTATTCCTTTTGTCCATTTCTTGTTAAAAAAGAGTCTTGCTATCTCTTTATGCATCATGTGCTGGCCTTGAATTTGCAATCCTCCTGCCTCAGCTTCCTGATTGTTGGGCTTACAGACACCACCCCTGGCCCAATCAAATCACTCCTTTAGCTCTGAAGGCTCTGTGAAAAGAGGATGGTGGCAGTCCTGCCTGTTCTCTTATTGGGTTATTGTGCTTTTTCAGTCCAGAAGATTAAAAGCTCCATGAGGTAGAGACTCTGCTGAAAACCCAGGGCCTGGATATGCTGTGCACACAGTGGGCATCCAGTCTACTTGTGGGCATCCAGCAGCACCAGAGTGCAAGGTCTGTTGACAGTAACCAATGTTCACCCAATAAGCTTCAAATTTCCCCACTGGACTTGCCCAGGTCAATGAAGTAAGGGGACAGTTCCTTGAAGAAGCAATGATTGAGCTGAGTTCTAAGGAACTATGTGTATAAAGACTGCTGTGCTCTGGACAGCTATGGGATGGGGTGCTATGCAATTATAAGCAGAGGAATAATATATTGTGTGTTTCAAAAAAACCAGGAGGTTATTATCACTGAGCCAATTTCAGAGTGATTTTGAATATACAGAAATTTTTATAAGAAGAAAAGAAAAGCCTCAGTCTAAGAGAAGGCCTGATTTTAAAGTGGTCCCTACTACTGTTTTACTGTTGAGGACTCTGTGGAGAAGGGAGTGAGGAATTCTGTTCTTAGAAACTGTGGCCTACTGGCAAGCCTCAAGTAAACAGTAATGTGTCACTTAAAAGCTACCCATGAGTCGATTGTTTTTGTAAATTGAATCCTGCTGCAAGTGCATGATGGGATCTTACTCTACAATGTAATTACAATGTGAAAATTTTATGCAGAGTCATTTTATTCAAATAGTCACTCTTTTAATTACCTGACTTATAAATAACATATTTTGTAACTACAGAACAATGACCTTGAGAACTTTCAGGGACCTCACAAAACAATGACCTTGAGAACTTTCAGGGACCTCAGAGATCTTGGATCCAATCCCTGCATATTGCAGATGGGGAAACTGAGGTACTGAAAGACCACACAGATGCGTGGCAGATCCACCATGATGCATGGGGCAAAACATGGCAAATGCTTAGTTAAAACAATTCATTTGTCAAATAGGACATTCACTCTCAAGGACTGGTTCTCAAATATATTGGATTATCAAGACTGGCAAGTGCTTGGCCTTGTGCATTCATAGATAGTCAAGCACTCTTTTGCTTTTGACATGGTTAAGCCAGGAGGGCACTGAGTGGGAGCACGACATTATACCCTTACTATTCACTTTGCAGCTGCACTTATCTGGCTTGTCAATTCAAGTGGAGAAAGAACCACTGGGATAGGGGAATTCTAAGGACAAGTTACAATAGGCATTCTGAAAAGACAGTAACTTTTTCTTTTTCTATGGCATTTAAAGCCCAGACTTGAATTCTTTAGTCAATGAAAACGCCCACTAAGATAAGGCACAATTTTAACCATGCCATGCACGATGTTGATGGCCTCTGTGGGAACTGAATCTGTGGTGGGGCCTAGAAGGTCTTGAGGGGACTAGGGTAGGACAGATTGCTGTACTCCTGGTGATGCCTCCTATCCTACTCCTCTGAGAACTCCCGGGGAACACAGAGATGTAGGAAGTGGGATGTGCGGGCTAGAAGTTTCCATTAAATCAGAGGCCTTCAGATAAGGTTGTCAGTCTACCTGTGGACTATGGTGACCCTTGGGAAAGGAACCTAGAAAGGATGAAAGCAGAGCTGGCAGGAAACCCAGCGAAGCTGGGAGGCCCAGCTGAGGCAGGCTCAATCCAAGGTGCAGAGGAGCAACTTAGCAGGGTCCAAGACTGGCTCTGTATCTTGAAGCCATGTGACAGTGGATATACTTAACTTCCTAAGACACAAATTGCTCCTTGTTGAATGAGGATAACAGTAGTATGTAGCACAGAGTTAAGAGAACTAAAGATCATGTATCCAAATGCTTAGTGCAGATCTGTTTTGTGGCAAATATTTGTCAACATCATCATTGATAGATAAAAGTAGGCGATGGATGAATCCGGTTGATTGAGAGAAAGCACCAGGACACAGATAAAACTCCAGCAGAATAGAGTTTATTAGCAAAGGAACACATGGGACAGATTCCCTTTCTGGCAGGGAAAATGTCTGCCCCCAGTCATGAGCTGGGGTCTTTTCATAGGGGGAGGCTTCTGGTGGGGTGCAAAACCTGCCCCCTTTAGAGATAAAAGGGGAAGCCTGCTGTGTTGGCCAAACAGTGTAGAAAAGTGTGCTTCTCTTGACTTCAAAGACCAGGGTGCTTATCAACTTGGTTCCCTTTTCTCAGGGCCTTGTGAGGTCCATGAGGCCCTGTTGGTGATGGGGCGGCCTATCTGAACCTTGCAACAGGACTTGAATTCTGATCGTGTGACTCCTGGTACCCAGGGAGGCAAAACTCTCATATAAATAAGTATGAGGTCATTTGATGTCTAGGAAGCTGACACTTCTGGCAGGATGAGAAGCTGTGGTGGTATCTGGAGTCTAGCCATGGGCTGGCATTGTGGCATGGGTACCTGGGAAGCAGAGGCAAGTGGATCTCTACGAGTTCAAGGCCAGCCAGAGCTATATAGCAAGACCCTGCTCTCCTTCCCCAAAGAGTCTAGCCACATAGAGGGACCAAAATGCCTCCCAGGAAAAAGGAAGTCACCAATGTGGGGAGGTAACCGCACCTGGGGTTGACCTAGACATGGTCCAGAGTGTGAGAAAGAGAAGGTGGTTAGAAAAAGAGGGCAAAGGTGCTTCTCAGCCCACTGCACTGAACACATGGAAGCGAAAAGAGGGTAAGAGGAATTTGTTTTGAGATCTCTGTGCCAAGGGCTCGTAGTTATGGGCACCACTGCAGTGCATGCGGGGAAGAACTGCACACGGTGGAGGCACTACGCTGCTGTAGGATGGGAGACAGAATCTCTAACCAGGCCAAGGCTAAGACATCACCAAAGTCACTGGATTCTTTTCTCAGCTCAGCCTTGGTGGTCCACGCTGCAGTGACAACCATCAGAGGAAGCAGCCAACCGTCCCTCTTGGGAGCCACAGCCAAAGAGAAGGGAAACGAAGGACACTACACAACGTTTGGGAGCATGTGTGCAGTGTTCCCTGGCCATCCTCGGAGAGACTGAAGCAGGTCCTGAGAGTGTGCTGGCGATCAGGAAGAGCGATTGAAAGCAGAGGAGAGAGGAACAGCCTGTGCCACAGGTCTGATCCCAATTTTCCCCTCAGGCTTGTGTGGCCTAGGAAACCCAAACTGTGCGAGTAAACAAATCATTGTTAGGGGCCTTAAAGAATCAAGCTTGGCCCCACCTCCTTCTGTAAACAACGAGACAGGACAAGCAAACCAGTGTCATTTTAAGCAGATTTCTTGATCAGGGTTTTTGAAGCTGAAAGTCAAATAAAGTAGTTAGTTGGTCATCAATCTGGTGGGTACAAGCTGGTTTTAAAAGTATGTAATTCTATGGGCTGGAGAGATGCCTCAGTTGTTAAGAACACTGGTTGTTCTTGCAGAAGACCTGGGTTCGAATCCCAGCACCCACATGGGAGCTAACAACTGTCCGTAACTCTAGTCCCAGGAGATCCGACAGCCTCTTCAGACCTCCGCGGGCATTGCATGACACGGGTGCACTTACCTACATGCAGGCAATATATGCATACACATAAAATAAGAATAATAAATAAAAATTTAATAAAAGTATGTAATTCTGGATTCAAAAATGAAGTATATTGCCCTCATAAGGTTAACTATTGCCTTGTGAAGCTTTTGATCCCATTCAGTATGTGTATATGTGTAAGTCCATCATGCTGATATAAATTGCTTCTTTTAAAATATTTATTTGTCTATTTATGTTGCATGTGTGAGTGTTTTGCCTGCATGTATATAGATGAGAGGCAAGAAGAAGACATTGGATCTCCTGGAACTGGAGTTATGGATGGCTTTTAGCCACCATGTGGGTGCAGGGAACTGAACAAGGGTCTTCTGCAAGAGAGCCGGTGCTCTTAACCACTGAGTGATCTCTCCAGACCTAAACTGTGTTTCTTACAAGTAATTTACAACTGAAGAAAGAAGGAAAGGGAGGGAGGGGAGGAAGGAAGGAGGAGAGACACAAAATCCAAAAACACTGCATCATAAGATGCTAAAGCTCTATCCCGCCACAGGAGTCTGAGAAATGGCAGGAAAATGGTTTCAATCCAATAATTATCACTTACTGATGGAGGGCAGCAATTAGACCTGTTGGAATGTTGTTTCTATTATTTACTAGCTCTGTGATCTTGAACTAGGTGTTTAACTTCTCTGTGCCCCATTTTCCACATCAATAAGATAGAAATAATAACACCATTTTTGAATTGTTGACATCAGGGTTTATTCTAATATACATGGCATGCATATCACAATGAAAGCATTCAACCACTGATGCTTCAAAATTACACAAGAAGTAGAGGTGGTAAGGAGTGGTGAGTGAGTGCTGGGTAAGTATTTATGAGTATTTAGGAGAGGTATCATTTAGGATCTTTGGTAGCAAGTGACAGACTCTGCTGCCAGCTCTGCCAACCTAAACATGCAGGAACCTGTTTCCATGGAGATACAGTGACTTCAGACTCCAAGGAAGGACTGACCAAGCGGGTTCTGAGATACAGGAACCTGTGAGAGCTTGGGGACCTAGGTGGCATTCTCAAATGAATTCTTATCCTTATGTTCCTCCTCAAAGCAAAACATTGGAATGCTGAACTGATGTCAAGTGCCCATCATCCACTTGCTCTGGAAAAGCAAGAGTCCGATGGAAGTGTGTGATGGGAGAGGGATGGTTCCTCAAGGAAAGCTTGGTGCTACTAATGGAGGCAGAGGGATGGGCAATGGGCAGACAAAAGCAAGGGACATGTACCATGGCAGGTTCACTAGGATCTGTTAGTTAATAGATGCCTTTTCTCCGGCCCATCACACCACACCCAACTCCATGATTTTACAGAGAAATGATCAGAAGACAATTTCCCAAAAGACAACTAAACTCTGGTTTCCTAATGATGGAACGAAGGGAGTTTTATTTCTTCTGGTCTAAGAGAATAAAGCTTTGGCCCAGAGGCTAGTTGAGAAGCAATAATAACGACAGCACATGCTTATATAATGCCCATTATGTGCCAGCTGCCATTCTAATACATGTGCCATATATTAACTCACTATCCTCACAACAATCCTATGGCTGAGTATTATTATTCTCTCCCATAGTTTCTGAAAAGGACTATTATTATCCACTCCATATTCACAGAAAGGGAAGCTCAGAAAGGAAGGAGTTTACCCAGGACCCTGCAGCTAGTGAGAGGTGGTATTGGGTTCTAACATGGATGTTCTGACCATGACATCCACGGTATTAGCTGCTGCTGGACATTGCCTCTCTGGTGAGTCCTGGCGAATGAGGCTGCTTTGGAAGTCAGCAATACCTCCCAGGTCCATAAGGCATTGCTATTGTACTACAATTCCCAGCATGCAGCTGGGCTAGCTATCAGCTTAACTCCTTCTTTACCAAAAGTCTCTCACTGTCTTCGGTAAATGCTTTTTCAATGGCAAAGTCTGATCTCCTGACAGGAAACTCTGCAATTATATGAATTTAGTGTAAAAGTCAGTAGCTGGTGAAGAAGGTAAGATTCTAGGTTAAAATATCTTCTGCATTCTCCAGTGTCCAAAGGAAGACAATAGATTAGCACAGGGAAGATTTTTAAACTTAAAAATGCAGCTTGTGAAAACTCAATGTGGGTTTCAAACTGGCTGCATTTGAGAATCATGTGAAGAAAAATTTAAAACTCAAGATGTCTACATCCCATTTCTGGAGGTTCTAATATAGTTGTTTTTAAAAGTTCCCCATGACATCTTAAGGGATCCCACAGGACCATAAAATAAGAGGCACAGCCTGCCACTTGAGGAAGTATCCGGGTTGGTCAGGAGGCAGACAGAGCAAGGAGAGAAGAACCATTATTCTGAAGCAGCGAAGCAGAATAAGACCGTCTCTGGATGTCTGGTACCTGGGGTGAGCAATCAGGGGATGGTGGTCTGGAGTGTGAGAGCCTGATAGAGGCATGATTGATGGATGGGGGATGGAGTTTGGACTGGTTGGTTTGTGTGTGAAAGGTATGCCCACCTTGGTAAGTCATTTGCTATCTCTAGGAACTGGCTAACCACGGAAAGGAAAGGCAATCCCTCCAGGACCAGTCTAACCCCAGATGTCAAAACTTCAGGTTACAGAAAAGGAAAAGGCATGCTTAACTACTGCTTTCCACGTACTCTTCAGCTGGAAGCTGAGTAAGCTCTGACAGAACTGGAAATAGGATGGGAGGCTAGCGAGCACTCCAGGAGGAGCGGTGCTCTACAGGAGCTACAAGAACAGAACAGGGAGAAAGTGAATGGAGGACTTCAGTCCTGGTTCTGCCCTTTTCACCAGGATCCAAACCCATCTCAGAGTGAAACTCAGACACACGAGAAGAAAAGCATCAAGGTAGACAGCCCAGAAATGCTCCTTTTGAGGCAGGACATACTATTTATTTTTCTGTTCCTTTGAAGGAATGGTCATTAACCATTAGAAATATAGCTAACATAGTTTTGTAGAAGGAAAAACTTAGAGGTATGGGTTGGAATTTTTATTTGCTTTTAAAAATAAGTAAGCCAGGGCTGGAGAAATGGCTCAGCAGTTAAGAACACTGGTTGCCCTTGAGAAGACCCAGGTTCAGCTCTTAGCACCCACATGGTGGATAACAACTGTAGGTAACTCTAGTTCTAGGGGATCCATCACTCTCTTCTGTTGTCTGAGTGTAGAACCTTCACGAGATGATGTGGGTTGGACTTATCTAGTTGCATAACCAGAATGGACCCTTGGAAAAGCTGTGGTATATGGAAAGATCCTGTCTGAGATGTAGAGGAGGGAAAATGGACCAAGGTCTGATTCTGCCACAGGGGCGCTGTGTGACTTTGGGTGCCGCTCTTAACCCTTGTTCTCTGACCTTCAAGGAAATAATTGGGCCAGGTACTCTCTAGTGATCCTGTCCTTACGGATTGCCACTGCCAGCAATCTAATTAGGGAATAATTATTTAAAAGGCAAGGAAAGTGTTGAGCATGTTTCTGTACACTGAAAACCAAGCAGCAGATAGCTGCGTGCTTCAGAGTTCTGAAAACACTGGGTCTAGTTGCCTCCTGTCTCATCTTATTCTGTGTGCTGGAAGCTCATGAATACATGAGCATCAACTCATGATTATAATCCTGGGCGCTCAAGGAACTTTAAGAAAGAATGAATGATTATTTAGTGAGAATAGTTACAGGAGATCCTGGGGATGACAGGATAATGAGCAACTTCTCATTGTTTAGGTCCCAGAAATCCCATCTGGTATTATGGATATCACTTGACGGCAACACTGTCTTCCTAGGATGTACTTGGGACTGTGTGAGAGCAATTTGATTACCAACCTAGCTAGGAAGCTCTACTTGCATTTGTTGAACTAAAAATACTACCACTCTGAAATTCTTGGGTCCTTCACATACCAATGAAGGATTGTCCTGTTCACTAGTGCTCTTAGATCTCTGACCAAGAAAGACGAAAAGAGGTTCTAATGGTAGAAAACATAGAAAACCTCTGCATTTTTCTGGATATTAATCAATAATCCATCAAGTCAGAGAACACAAACACTGCTCATACACAATCCAAAACAAGCGAACAGATGTCCTATGGCAAGAAGCGTGGAGAGGCTGTGTGGCCTCGGACAAGATGTTTCCTGTCCTCAGACCCAGTGTCCCCATCGTCACAGCACTAATGTCCTCTAACTTCCTAATTTCTCTCTCCAGAAAAGAGAACTACTTTTTAAAAACAAAAGTTTTTGAATATGGTGGGCACATGTACTGCCCTCAACTGAAACGAGCATAATAAAGTTTAAACAAAAAGTAAACACCGCAGGCCATACACATGAATGGAAATATCACAGATACAAGTTTCATGCATCCATAACTATAGTCCACGCAGCCTGGGCTACAGAGCAAGTCTAGTTCGTCTTAAGCTGCATGACAAAGATCCTGTCAACAAACAAACAAACAACAAAGAAACAAACAAAACCCAGGCCAACGGCAACAAAGAGTACGCAGGCTAAAGTGATCTCAAAATATTTTTAATAAGTTATGATTTTAACTTTTAGTATTTTCTCAGAAATATATTTTGATTTTATCAGAAGTAAGCACTGAAAATCCAACCACTCTCTGCCCATAAGCTAGAAAGCTGTTAGGGAATAAAGTAAGAATAATTCTAAATCCTTGTGGCTCTGGGAGGTAGTACCCCCGAGTGAGACTTGGTTATTGAAATACAAAAGAGAAAATCCAATTTCTCTTTTTTTTTTTTTTTCTGCTTGGTGCTTGAGTCACTCCCAAGACAGTTCTTAGCAGCCATTTTTTAATAATGAGATTTTCCTTTGTACTTTCAAAGAGAAAGAGTTAACCGTCTTTTTCTGTTTTCCTTTTTATTAAAATTTTGTGATTGTGCTTTGGTTTAAGATTGTGAAATCAAATGGAAAGTCTAAAAAGACTATCAAGGCTTTGGAAACTTGAACTTTGTGATGTTGGATGCTAGGCTTCTGTCTTTTGTCCTATTCTTTTGGAGGAATTCGGCTTCATTTTGTTTCACTCCATGCTCCATTCTGGAAGAACCAAGCGCCTTCCCTTGGCTGCTCGTGACTCCCTGCCTGTATTACAAACCCATCAGTTTCAGTAGGAATGAAACCCAAGAGCAAAGAATTTGACCCCAGAAAATAGCAAGGGGATGAGAGAACTGCCCAAGACCGTAAGACTAATGCCCTGTGGGTCTGGGTCAGGGATGGATTCAGCAACTTTGTGCCACCCCTTAGCTGGGCCTCACATGTGGCAGTGCCTGCTTTTCCCAGTAGTGGGGCAGGAAGATGGAGGAAGCCTGAGCTCTGGGCCTGCCACAAGCCTAGTACTTCCCCAAATTGTCTTGATTTGGATTTCACCTGCTCTTACCCAAGGTGCTAAGGTCCCCACTGTACAGATGAGGACACAGAACCTGGGGAACTTCAGTGATCAAGACCATAGGTTTTGTTTGAGTTGACTTTGGTCTGTTTCCAAACTGTTAATTATGTGATTCCTTGTTCATGATGTTTATGAAATCATGGCCAGTTCTTATCTATGTCAAACAAGAATTATGGAAAATATCTGTGTAATATTGATCTTTGGGACATGTAAACAACCAAGCCAGGACCCCTACTGGCTCCAGAGGCTCTGGGGGAGCACCTGGGAGACTTCTTAGATATTCCTAAGCTAGTGAGATGCATCTAGTGTGGGGAGTTATGACTCAGACTCAAGCTTTGCTGTTTAGCACTTGTGTGTTTGGAGAAGTTTTACTGCTTTTGAATCCTTGGTTTCCTCACTGATAGCACAAAGATAATATAAACACTTTCTCAGAATTGCCAGGACAAGGAGATGGTACACATAAGAAAGTGCTCAGTGCATGGTAAGTTGTGATTATTCCAGTTGTGATTATCCTATTCTCCAGAGTCCCTTCATCTAGCAGAAGATCCCCCTCTTGCAGCTGTCAGGATGACTGAGGAAGGTGTGTGGGGGAGGTAGGGGTGGTTGGTAAGAGTAAAAAGCTAGGTCTGGGGAGCAGGATCTGAATGTCTGTGTCCCTTGTCAAGGCCAGAGCTCTCATTGTTTCTTAGTCTTTTGGGTAAGATTAAGTGAAGGCAGCACCCACTGAGCCTCAGGCCTGTGCCTCAAGGACTGCCATTGTGGTCCAAGGGCAAATCTCAGAGCCAGGGAGAGGCATAGCTTGGGAGCAACATTTCCTTCTGCCCTTTTTCTGTAGCTGAGTCAGATTTCAGAAAAGTTCTAATGAGAGCACCAGCACTCTGAGCACATGATTAGTTTTGCAAGGAAAACACCTCCTTTTGCTACTCTTGTAGGCTAACATGAGTGAATGGTACATATGCTGCCCGTGGTTTGACTGCACTTATGTTGTTCAGATTATACCTACGTAACACTGAATCTGGTTAATTTTTTTACTATAAGGAAGTAAATTTTATGTCTCAGTTCTTTCAACAGGTGTGTGTCCTCCATATGAGACATAGTGTGTTTCAAGAGAGACCCACAAAGTCTCTGCTTTCAAGCCCTGCATGGTCCTGTGGCAGAGGCAAGCAATTAAACAACAGCACATAAAGTGTGGGGAAGGGGAAGATCAGACTAGGGGGGAGCAACAACACCCCCAAAGAATCCTAAGTTGTTGGGAAAATTTACACTGAACTTAAATCTCTGAGGCTCTGCCCTCGTCTGTTCAGGTGTTCCACCAGGGTCTGTGACTTTCCAGCACCAGTTAGGTGTAGGTATGTGTCAGGTGACACTGCAGTGGACAGCTTCCAGCGCAGCTATTCTGGCCTTAGAGAGATCAAATAAGAAAGAAAGAAAAAACACAAGAAGAAAAGGGTGTCATGCCTCATTGGGTCTTCCACTGAACAGCATGCTAAGAACTATACTGTGTCACTCATTTCTCTTAACTTTTTGAGATCTGCTGGTCTTTTCAATAAGAAAAGAAGTAGAAGAAATCATTCATGGAACTGGCAAGGCAGAGAACTAAGGATTTGAACCCAAGGAAGTGTAATTGGTAGTTTATTTTCCTTTGAAAAGAACAATTATTTTATTTGTTTGTTTGTGTGGACATACACACGCCATGGTGCATTTATGGAGGTTAGAGGACAACGTAGAGGAGTCAGTTGTCTCCCTCTACCACATGGGTCCCTTAGGATTCAACTTAGGTTGTCAGATTTGGTAGCAAGTGACTGTACCAGCTGAGCCATCTCACCAGCCCTGGTCATTTCTTATTAAGGCCATTTTTTCTTTTTATTTCCTATTCTTTTCTTATCCTGTCATTCGGGGACAAGAGTGGGAGACATTTATTCCCCCAAAAGGCCTTTGAGTAGAATGAAGACAGAGATCCTTGGTAATGGAGTTGTCGACCCTCTAGTGCCTGGTAATGAGGGCTAGAGAGGAGCATATTTAATAACTAGGACAATGATGGAGACAGGTTAAATGGGCTCAAGGGAAGGAGAGGGCCGCCTGGGTCTCTCTCACCTTGTCAGAATCTGTCTGGGCTTTTGTTCCACTGATCCCACCAGTCACAGGTCAGCATCTGTACCCATGTCTCTTCCGTCTTGCAGCTTGGGGAATTTGGGACAGCTCAGTGGCTCATTTCTGTCTCTCTCTGGTCCTTGGAATTGTCATTCTTACAATCCTAGCCATGCCTGGGGCTCAGTCGCTGTGGTACTGCCTGGGATAGCAATCTTCCAGAAACTTTTCATTATAAGGGTGAAAGGAGTACAACATAGTAAATAAAAGGAAGCCTAGAGGCCGCAGAAGCTTCCCAAATACATCCACAAAATGTCCAGAGTCAGATGACAGTCTTGTCACTTGGCTGCCTAGGTGATAATCTTGGACATTTATTGAACCTCCCTCACCACGTCTGTAAAATGCTCCCATCTCTCAGGATGGGGTATTTGAGATAGTTTTATGTTTGGAAAGTTTTCAGCAGAGAAAATGCCATGTGAATGTTGTTATGGGCTGAGTTGTGTCTCTCTGGAATTCACACAATGAAGCCCTCCAATGACACTGTATTTGGAGACAGGAGCTTTAAAGACAGGAATGTTGAGGCTAAATAAGGACATAAAGGCAGGGTCAAGTTGAGTAAAGCAGGCCCTGGGATTGTACCCTTGAAAGATACACCTTCACAGGCTGGAGAGATGGCTCGGCAGTTGATAACACTTGCTGCTCTTGCAGAGTAACTCCAGAGTACTCCAACCTTTGTAACTCCAGTTCTAGGGGTATCCAATGCCATCTTCTAGCCATTGTGGGCACATGAACGCATGTGGTATACATACACTCAGGCACGCACACATACACATAAAGTAAATAAGATAAACCTTAAAAAAACTAGGTACACCTCCTTTTTGTCACATCCTCTGGTCCCCAGCTGCCATGAAGGAGCTCAATGACCTGCTGTCCTATGCCTTTCACCATAATAAGTATTGCCTCACCCCAGACCCCAAAACAACACAGCCATCCACCATGGATTGAGATGTCTGAAACCAGGAGCCAAATAAACTCTCCTCCTTTCAGTTGTTTATGTCAAAATTGTTCAAAGGCTCAGAGTCAGAGGTAATACTTCAGCTTGTAGACTTGCATTCAGTAGGCATGTAAATGACCTTGAAAGTTTAAAAGATGATGCTTAAGGCTTTGACTCTGTTGCCTACTTGTATATTAACTGGTCTTATCCAGCTGTCATTGCATGGCATGTAGCTCTCTCTTCAAGCTTAAAATTGGTATAAATAGTAGTCCTCTGGGGCTCTTCGGTCATCCTCTGAGACATGACTCAACCTGTGATAGTGTTAGAATCCACAGTGGCCCTGCCTTCCTGTAGCTCCCATCTCCCCACCACTGCCTGAATTATGTGTCCAGATAAATAAAGGTTATCCTGCCCTGGGTCTCCTGTTATTCTGTCTCGGGTCAGTTTGCTGTCCTACCATGCTCATCTCCTCTTTCCCTTTCCATTTTCAAGATTCTACTCAAATGTTACCCTTTGAACTCAAGTCCAGGATTCCTAGGCTCTCTAGGAAGGAAGAGATCAAGAAAAGGGTTCTGAGTACAGGGTAGGTAGGGCAGATGCTGCACCTGCTGATCTAGCTGCCTAGGTCCCATAGACATGCTTCAGGGACAGAGTGGCTCTGTGCCTGTGTGGGCATATGTACATGTACTTGAAGTTCTATATTCCACAGGGGTAGAACCCCAGAAGCTCAGACCTGTTTGGTTGAGGTTTGCCAAGGGTGGCCCAAGAGGGAGGGGAAGGGAGGGGGAGACTAAGAGGGAGAGAAGAAGGAGGAGGAAGAGGAGGAGGAGAAATGGAAAGAGAGAGTCCATCTAAACTTTTGACTCTTTTCCAACCGTCAGTGGTGCCTGTCTTATTTTGTAGCAATATTTTAAACAAATCTCTGTCATTCTGGAAACTGAACTTTGCATTTTTTGCATTGAATTAAAGCAATGGAAAAGCAGACAGGGCACTGTTTTGTGGACTAACCAGTCTTTTTGGTTTCTTCTGTGAGGTATTAATTAATCAGCAATTAACCATTCTGGACTCTGTTTCTAGAACTCTGGGTCTTATGCACAAGACAAGTACTCTATAGAACAGGATGAGCTGTCCCCATCAATGAAAAGAAATTTTAGAATAGTTATGATTTAAACACTAAAACAAATATGACTTTGCTTTAAAGGTGAATGAGGCAGGATATACCAATGAAACTGGCAAATAAAGTACATTTAATTGGATTCCTCAGATTCTTTCTTCTAGTGCTGATGTGCTAAAGACATTCAGTAATTGCACAGAAGGCACTCTGGTAAATGCTGAGACAGGGCAGGGAAACTAAGTAGAATGGTCCCTGCCCTCAAGGAGCTGTGAAGCTATAGCCAGACACTCTGACTGTGTTCTAAGAATCTCCCTCTGCAGGTGTTTGGCTGTATTAGAAGGAATTCAAAAGCAGCTATAAAGTGCTTTTTCCTAGGAGAACAAAATAGTAGGAATCAGGATGGAAAGAGGGAGCTGCTAATTTGACACTCAAGACTGCAGGCTATGTGCCTTTGTTTCATTTCCTCCAGTCTGTTTTCTCCATGTCAGAAGCAGCCAGGTTCATGGATTGTGAACTGTTGACAATGGCCTTTCCATTTTCCTCTCAAAAATGTGTAATTCAATGTGCAGCCTGAAAATAGGAAGAATTCTCAAGATAGCGAAGTTGATTTTCCTTTTGAAATGTAATTCACATTCATGAAGTACTTTTTATATAGAAGGCATGGAGCCAGGCACTTTACATACACCATCTCAGTTGACCTCATGAGCATCTCTGATGCAGGCATCGTTAGCTAGCTTTCATAAACAATAGGAAGAGAGGAAATGGTGACTCAGGGCCCTGGATGATGTCAATACATGTCCAGTAGATGAATAACATCATCCTATTTCTTTTTGGTGGAACTTTAAGGAACATCTTTAATATTAACACCTGTGTGACGTTTGCATAATTTTTTTCAAAGTGTGATCACCTATGCCATATCCTATCTGACTCTCATGTGAGCCATGAGCTGATAATAGTATTTTTAAAAAGATTTTCTTTATTTTTATTTTATGGGTAAGAGTGTTTTGCATATAAATATACCATGTGCATACCTGATGCCAGAGGAGGCTTGAAGAGGGTGTCCAACTCTCTGGAACTGGAGTTAAGGATGGCAATGTCAAGTGCCATGTGGGTTCTGAGAACCAAACCTCTGTCCTCTGCAAGAGTAGCAAGTGCTATTAACTACTGATACTGGTCTTATCTTAGTTTCTTAGCCTAAATTTTATCCACCCAAGTTGCTTATAGCTAAGACTCCAGACTAAGTTAATAGTAATCTTGCTTCTAGAAGACTAATCCACATTTTCATTTGCAGCATCTCTCCGGGATGACACCAGTTAGTAGGAACAGGAGGTATTGGTACTCTCCTGTTAGAGCTGATCACTATGGTGACATGAGCCTCGCTGTTTTTGAAAAAACCCAGAGTTTAGAAATGTAGGTGCACTTACCACCTACCTCATCTGGAGCTTCCTGCCACTCAGTTGTAGTTAAATGAGACTCAAAGGAAAAGAAGAGATGGGAAGAGAGCGTAAAAGACAGTTCTGTGTGTTTGTGCAGTGAGGTGCAATTATTTTCAAAAGCCCCAGAAAGCAGCCCAAAGGAAGCAGGGAGGCTGTGACAGCACATGAGCTCCAAGCAGGTGTTTATTTAATTGCTTCAGCTGGTGCCAAGTATTTGGCACAATTTTTCCCTCATTTTCAGTTATTGGCACAGGCACTCATTTGACTTTTCAGCTGAAGCATCCGAGCAACGTCTAGAAGTACTCTCTCTTCCTCTCATTTTTACAGGAAAGCAAGCTGGCAGTTTTTCACTAAAAACTGTAAATAAACCCAGTCTTTGGGTGTACTATTATTATTATTGCATCAAAACAACTCATGGACTTTAATGCCACTTGATGGGTTTTTTTTTTTTTTTTTTTTTTTTTTTTGTTTTTTTGTTTTTTTGTTTTTGCCTGTATTGTGGGTTGGCATTTTCATTTGCCTCAGAAGAGGGCTGGAGAAATGGCTCAGTGGTTAAGAGCACTGACTGCTCTTGCAGAGGACCGGGGTTCGATTCCCAGCACCCACATGGCGGCTATGAACCATCCTTAACCCCAGTTCCAGGGGAATCCGAAGCCCTTTTCTGACCTCTGCAGCATTGCACGACACGGGTACACTCACATACATGCAGGCAATACACTCATACACATAAAAAAATTTTTTTAAAGTAGTTTGTTTCCCACAATGTGGCATAATCGTTTTGTTATTTGAATCTTCTCTTAAATGGGGAAGGTGAAAATTACAAATATCCTGGCTGAAAGTTATTTTATGCCTTGCCATTCTAGAAACACTTATGAAAAGTAAAACTGTGTTGAGACCTCAGGAGAAACAAAAACAGTTCAAGGAACCACAAGGAATGCAAAAATAACTGAGATGTGGTCTTTCCCCTTCAGCACGTTTGGTCCCTAAAGGAATGCAAAGTGAGTACAAGGGGTAACAAGACACAGTCTGATGGAAGCATCATCATCAATATGTTAGAGAAGCACATGAGTATCAATTACTGCTGATGGGCAGATATCACACACACACACACACACACATGCATAAACACACATACACACACACACACTCAAAAATAAAATAC
>NW_008355723.1:934666-946186 GCF_000622305.1 Nannospalax galili
AACACACACACACACACACACACACATACACACACACACACACACACACACACACACACACACACACACACACAAAAACCAACTTCTTCATTTTCTCTCCTGAAAGTAGTTCTAGGTTGAAGATGATTGAATTGTGATGAATTTCCAGTATCATTAATCTGAGAGGAGAGAGAGAGAGAATAGTTTTGAGCTAAAAATATTTAGTTTTGGACTTTTGTTTGATAACATTTCAAGAAGAGGGAAAGAGGAAGATGGTGTATAAAGCGTTAGAAGATAGGTTCTAGTCTTGTTTCCACCATCTGCCACTTAAGGCTTTTGTTCCCCGATGGCCTAGCCTGGATAGCCGCTCATGCTCCCTTCAATCTGAATGGTTTGAGTGGGATGTCTCACAAAGTGTCCTGAGTGGACCCAGCACCCACGAAGAAGAGGAAGGGGGGGGTTGGGCCTCTGATTTCTCAGCTTGCTGTTTAAATTCTCTATCTTTTGTAGAAAGCCCAGAGTTCAAAGCCACTCAGCTTTTATAAGTCTGATACTTTCTGATGCCAGTGGGTGTTACACTGTGGCTTTACCATGCCACAATTACCTGAATAAAACAGCCTTAGCTTTTAAGAGTGGGCCCAAACTTGGAAAACATCCATTCCCCCAGACGTCTCTTGGAACTGTTCCCTGGAACCATGCTCTGGAACCGTGTCTGGAGCTGTGTCCTTGAGTCAGGCCTTGCCCACAATTTTATTCAAAACCATTTCTCCAGCTTCAATTGGGGAACTACAAACTGAAACTCTTCTTGCCTTTTATTCTAGAATATCTCATACATGTCCTTTTTCAGTCATCATTGTTTTCAGTGAAGATGCATGCACTACCTTTCAGCACTTTGATAAGCAATTCTCAAGCACACCCACATTCATTCATTATCTTTTGGGTGGAGTAGCAAATTGAAGTTCCCAGGAAACAAGATCAGGCTACCCAGGTCACAAGAGCACATGATTCAGTGAGTTTGCCAAGGTTATGTAAAAGTCATTAGTCCAGATTATGTCCATTTTATAAAAGTCATTCCTATATTGCACTGGCTATTAAGAATGTTAATGCTAAAAAGATGCGAATGTCTAAAAGGTCTACAAGCTGGTTTTCATTTGTACCAAACTATGTCCACAGATAAACCTGGAAGGTAACTGAAGTGAGTTCTAATGACCTGCTATAGAAGGAAGTGGCAGAGAGTGTGGAATGAGGAGGACCCTGTTTTTCTCCAGGGTCTTTCCTGTTCAGTTTCACAACTAGCAGTCGGATCTAGGCCCTTTTCATGTGTGTGAATGTATGTGTATGTATGTATGTATGTATGTATGTATGTATACTGAAAGTACCTAAAATTGACATTCTTAGTAAATTTTCAGTATAAAATACAGTAATATTAGTCATGATGTAAGATCTCTGGACTTATACTATGGAAGTCAAAGATGCCTTCTTTTACAGCTGTGCTCTAACCCAGTGGTTCTCAGCTATATTGTGGTATATTGGAATTACTGCAAGGGTTTGTCAAAGCACAGACTGGGGGCTGGGGAGGTGACTTGGTGGATAAAACACTTGCTAGGCAAGTATGAGGACTTGAGTCTGGATGCCTAGCACTCATGGAAAAGTCTGGTGTGGTGGGACACATCTCTAACCTAGTGCTTGAGGACTGAGGGGATAAGCAGGGTAGAGACAGGCAGATTCCCAGAACTCAACAGCCAGCCAGTCTATGCAGTGAGCTCTGAGCTCAATGAGAAACCCTGTCTCAAAAAATAAAGTGGACTTCTGGCCTCCACACCCATGTATGATGTATGCACATGTGCAAACCCATGAACATACACACCCCAACCCCTGCCCCCCCAAATTGCTGGGCTCATCCTCTAGAGCTTCTGATACAGTGAGACTGGGGTGGACCCCAGAAGCGTGTACATCTAACATTTCAAGGTGGCTTAAGTGTCAGTACCACTGAGCCCTTACTAACACCTTCTTTCAAGCACTCCTTAATTGCTGTTATGTAATTAACCCTTCTCTTATCAACATAACCCTGCTTTAACTGCCAATCCAAACTCCTTTCCTTCTGTTGAAAAATTTCCTGAACTTCAATTTTGACTTTCACCAGCTCTTTTGACTCTTTATCCATGTTATTGTCTTTTTAATGCCTGGAAATTTCCCTCTTCTTCTCATATCCAATGAAATTTCTTTTTTATTAAAGAATTATGGGGTTGGAGAGATGGCTCAGAGGTTAAAAGCACATATTGCTGTTTCAGAGGACCCTGATTTGGTTCCTACGATCCATATGGTGGCTAACACGTGTCCTTAACTCCAGTTCCAGGGGATCTGATGCCCTCTTCTGGGCTCTTCAGGCAGCAGGCATGCATGTGGAGCACTTACATACATGCAGGCAAAGCACTCATACACATAAAATAAAAATTAATAAAAAGTTACAAAGTGTGCGCTATGTGTATGGGGGTGGCGCATGTGATGCCATGGAAGTTAGACTTTGTGGAGTCAATTTTCTCCTGCTCTCTCCTTTACCTTTATGTGAGTTCCAGGGAGCTAACATAGGTCAATAAACTTGCACAATAAAGTACCCTTACTTGTTAAGCCATCTCAAGGTGCCCAATGGATTTTTTTATTATATAAAAATTGTTAATTCTCTGACCTCCAATTGTGTTACAGGCATGTGCTAAGTGCTACATAGTTTATGTACAGAAATATCTCATGTGAAGATTAACCCAAGTCAGTCTTACAAATTAGTTATCACTTCACAGACAAAAACAAAAAAGTCTCAGAGAAACCAAATAATTTGCCCAATGTCCCAAGTGAAGAAATACTTCAGTTTCAATAGTTTCCCTTTTCCATGGAGGGTGGGTTCCAAGTCCAGAGAAGATGCCTAAAACCACAGATAACTCAAGTTTACTATGTTTCTCCCCATACATACATAACAGGATAAAGAAGAGTTATGGATTAGGGGGCTGGAGAGATGGCTCAGCAGTTAAGAACACTGGTTGTTCTTGCAGAAGACCTGGGTTCGAATCCCAGCATCCACATGGCAGCTAACAACTGTCTGTAACTCCAGTCCCAGGGGATCCGACAGCCTCTGCGGGCAATGCACGACACGGTGCACTTCCCTACATGCAGGCAATACACGCATACATAAAATAAAAATAATAAATAAAAATTTTTAAAAAGTTATGGATTAGGCACAGTTAAGAGACTGACAACAATAAATAATAAAAAGAAGCATAACTGTGATAAGTTATGTGAACGTGGTTTCACTCTCAATAGCTCATCTGAATCTTTACAACTCCAGCCTGCATTTCTTTTTTCTTTCCTTATTAAGAATTTTTACCTTTTAAAGAAGCACTTTCCCACTTCCCCTTAGCCTGACTGGATTGCCAGTATCAATACTCTTGTCCTTTAGGAATTTTATTAAGTAAGACAAAGGTTACTTGAACACTGGGGTTCATTTCATCTGGTAATGGGGGCAACGTTCAATGACTAACAGGCAAGTAATATATACAGTGTGGATTCTGTGGACAAAGGGACAGTTCACACAGCCAAGCTGGATGGAGCCAGTCAGGGTGAGATTTTTTATATGCTTCTTAGAATGAAAACCAATTTAGAACTTATCAATTATTTATTTCTAGAATTTTCCATTTAACATTTGGACCAGTATTGACTGAATATAAGTGAAATCACACAGTGAAACCACAGTTATGAGGTGAACCACGGGATTCCAGAGTCAAGAAGAGACTCCCTGAGTACCTTTCAAACTTGCCAAGTTCCAGCTCTAATGTCAGAGGTTCTGAAACAAGCAATGTCAGAACCGAAGGATTGAAATCCTTACCAGCCCCACCTGACTCTAACGTGGGTGTTCTCAGAATTACATACATTTTGAGAAACAATCCTTTTTATTGACATACTTGGCAGCATCTTCTCTTTGAACACTTCCTTTGGTTGCTATGATACAGCCCCCACCCCTTCTGTGGGCTCTCTGATTCTGTTCTCCATCTCCTGCGTCCTCTCCTGCCCTATCAACTGCCCCCAGACTCTTCCTCTATTCCCTGGGCACAGCTCCAACTCCAGCAGATGGTTCCCAATGTTGCCCTTCTAGTGCCAATGTCCTGGCGAGATCCGTGGAGCTGCATGAACTGATTTTGGAACAGAGATGAGCTTCATTCAGCCCAGGTCCAGACAAAACTGTGAGTCAGGTGACATTGACTCCCGGCACCATCACCCGACTCTGTCCTTGGCCTTTCCTCTTACCCCTAAGACCTCTATGCTTTGCAGTTTTCTAATCAAATCAGTTCATCTGGAAGAGCTGAGGTCTTACACTATTACACTAATGTGTTAGCTCTCACAGTCATTTGCATTTTAAAGCCTTTTATCTGTCTTTGTGGCTTCTACCTGTTCTTTTCAGACTGCTTAGCAGTTAGGGGACTGGGGGGGGGGGCTGGTTTGGGAGGGGGTCTCTTCTTGACATTTTTGGGATCATAGATGCAAAACCAGGCATAAAACTGCTAGGAGGGCAGAACTTGGCCCTCCTGGCCTCCTGCAAACCCTAGGGCTCTGGGTAGTAATAAGCAATAACTGCTGCTGCCTCAGGCCTGTTTAAGCTCTTACTCTCTTTGTTTAGTTTTGGTGGTTCCCATGCTTTTAGATACCAGTCCATTTCTTTTAAGTTTTCAAATTTAGTAGCATATAGGTTTTTAAAGTATTCCCTTATAATGTTCTGGATCTTTTTATGTCTATTGTGACACCCTTTCATCTCTAATTGTCCCCTTTCATCTCTGATTTTGTTGATTTGGAGGTGCTCTTTCTTTCTTTTGGACGAGGACAGGCTGTAGAGATGGCCTTGAGCTGGCTTCCTGCCACCCCTACCCACACACTTGGACTGGCTGTCTCCTCTTCATTTTTCAAGTCTCAGCTTAAATGTTCTCTCCTGGAAGCAGTCCGTCCTGGTATTCAGAAGTCCCTTGGGTGATGCCGTGTCAGCAACTGTTTGCCTTTGCTGCACTTACCATGGTTTGTAATTATTTGATTTACTTTTTTCTTGTATCCATCTGGAGAGGAAAGCTGAAGGGGCAGAGACCCTGCTGCCCCTATCCCCAACACCATACCATAGTGCGGGTTCCTACTAGATATTAAGAACAGCAGGGACGTCTGTGTAACCACACCCCACCACCTGACAGTTAGCTCCTGAGCTGCAGGAACTATCCCCAGTAGACACTCTGGTAGAAGACCAAGGCAGTAGAGAGCAGCATTATACAGTACACTATTGAGCTGTCCAGCTTTTCACTGTCTTTGAGCTATTTTACAATGCTGTAGAAAACTGCTAGCGATACTGAGAGATAAAATAGCCTATGGATGAATCTGGTTAATCTGGTTCATCAGGAGAAAGCACCAGGACACAGATAAAACTCCATTGGAATAGAGTTTATTAGCAAAGAACACATGGGACAGATTCGCTTCTGGGCAGGGAAAATGTCTGCCTGGGTTTTCAACTGGGGTCTTTTAAGCAGGAGGCTTTTGGGAGGATGCAGAAGGCAGAAAGATATATTTTTTTTTAAAGTTGGGCAGGGGGAAGCTGGAGAGCAGGACTGTTAAAACCTGCCTCTTTAGAGATCAAAGGGGAAGCCTGCTGTGTTGGCCAAACAATAGAGAAAAGTCTGCTTCTCTTGACTTCAAAGACCAAGGCGCTTATCAACTCAGTTCCCTTTACTCAGGGGCTTGTGAGGCCCTGTTGGTGAGGGTGCAGGGCTATCTGAACTTAACAGATACAAATAATCCTTGTGCATAAAGAGGCCAGAGGTCTTTGTCCAGTGGAGGTTGATAATTGATAATTATCAACTGATAATTACCCTGTGGATATCGACCAGTTTTGAATCAATGTCTGAATTCACTGTAGCTTTCCTGACTATCTAGTGTGCTCATAAAATTCTCCATTGAACCAGTTGAAGCATCTTACTGATCACTTCATTGGTTAGTAAAGGACAATCTCTGACACATTAATTTTATATTTGTACATGTCAGAATTTTATTTTTTTATTATTTTTATGTGTATGAGTGTATTGCCTGCATGTATGTGAGTGTACACGTGTTGTGCAATGCCATGGAGGTCAGAAGAGGGCTTTGGATTCCCCTGGAACTGGAGTTAAGGATGGTTTGTAGTGGCCATGTGGGTGCCGGGAATCAAATGTAGGTCCTCTGCAAGAGCAGTCAGTGCTCTTAACCACCGAGCCATCTCTCCAGCCCCCAGAATTTTAGTTTTTAAAAATCATTTTATAAATTGAAAATCAAGCACATTTGTGTGTCAATGAGCACTATCAGGGAAATGAAAAGTCCACCTAAAAAATGGGAGCAAATATGTGCAAATCATGTCTACAATGTGTCCAGAATATATAAAGAGCTAAAATTCAACAACGGTGGTGGCAGCAGCAGCAGTAAAAACCAGCTCAAAAATGGTCAAAGGTGTTGCAGTTCTCCAAAGAAGATATGTAGATAGTGGCCTAACCACTGGTTTTGGGCTTTTCCCTCAGCTCTCCAGTCCACTCTTGTCTCTATTTCTATTTCTAATCATGTGTCCTTAATCCTTTGACCTGGGACACAAGAGCCTGGAATCAGGTGCTCTAAACTCAGATCTGCAGCCTGATGTTAAGCATGTTTTTCCTTTTCCTTCTCTTTATCTCTTTTTCACATACTGGCCCAAAGCTTAGGAATGCTTTCCCTGACCCCCAGGTGTTCTCACTTTCTCTGACGGGTTCTTCTCTTCTCCCATATTTGCTGACCTCCACTGCTGAACATGCTGGTTTTCTGGGACACTAACTCAAACAAACATGACTTTCTTTTTCTTTTCCATTTTCCTCTCCTCAAGAGCTGCCAAGGTTTATAGATTGCCTGCCCTTCTCCCATACCTCAAACTCTAATAAATTAAATTGTGTTTGAACTTCCTACTCACTCCATTTTAAAATTCTTTTATCAATGAGACTATGAACCTCAAAGGATTTGCCAGTGATGCCCTGGCAGCCCCAACAGGCTAGACTCAGCCACGCATCATCAACAGCCCAATTAAAGAGACAAGAAATAATGAAAAGCAGAGAAAGGAGCTTTAGTCAATGTGGCCACATCAGAAGAGGAACAAATAAACAGGCCCAGTGACCCCTCCATGAGGTCATCTTCATGAGGTTTGGGTTTAAGTAGGAGCAAGAGTCATGCATAGCTAAATGGTCCTGGCCAAGGAGTGATTCCACCCTTCATTGACTCACCATTGCTTTCCAGTGTCTCCTACAAGGGAGGTCTCACAAGTTATCTTGACAAATTGTTAGAACTGTGTAAAATCTCCTTCTGAGGGACAAGTTCCTCCTCTGGCTTGCAACAGACTTCAGACATTCCCTTTTCTCAGCATGAGATTCCTAGGGAATTCCAGTTCTTTGGGGAACAATGCCTTAGAACCACAGGAGGGGTATGAGTGTACTTCTTTAGAACAGCCTTTCTCCTGTCAGGACATTTACAAGAAGACAGTATCATTGGTCATAGAAAAACGCAAGTCAAAACTACAATGAGATACCAACTCACACCTAGTAGGATGGCTGTAATGATCATTTTTTTGATGGGCAATCAATGTTGGTAAGGACATGGAAAATGTGGGAATGTAAAATGGTTTCCTTGCCATGGACACTAGTTTGGTGGTTTCTCAAAAGACTAAACCTAGAATTCCTACATGACCCAGCAATTCTACTCCAAGCTATAAATATAGAAGCCTGGAAAGGAGGGCCTTGACCAGTTATTTGCCCATGTTCATAGTGGCATCACTAACAGCAGCCAAAAACTCAGAAATACAGTGAAGCCAGGTGTGGTGGCATGTGCTTATAACCCTAGTAATTAGGTGGCTGAGGCAGGAGGATCATAAATCAAGGCCAGCCTGGACTACATAGTGAGACCCTGTCCCAAAAAGGAAAAAAGAAAAAAGGAAAAATAGAACTAAAGTATCAGTTAACAAATGAATGGATAAAAACTGTGACATTTAAATATAATGGAATATTCTTCATCTATTAAAAGGAACAAAATGATATTGTCTACAATGTGAATGGACTTTGAAAATATTATGCTTAGTGAAATGAGTCAGGCATAGGACAGTCATATAGGATTGCATTTGAGGTACCCAGAACTTGCAAATTCATTGACTTAGAAACTAGAATAAAGGCTAACATGGTTTTTGAAAATGCAGTGGAAAATTATTATTTAGTGAGTGAAGATTTTGTGGGGGATGATGAAAAATTTTGGGATATAGATACTGGTAACTATCAGGTAACATTGGGTATATACTTAATGACATGACATTATCCACTTAGGGATAATTAAACCGATAAATACATTACCACAAGTTTTTTTTTTTTTTAAAAAAAAAGGACCCTTTAACATAGAGAAAGGACATGGCTACAGTATGCTTTCTTTTTTTCAAAAAAATTGTGTGTATGTATACACACACACACACACACACACACACATACGCTTGTAGGGGTCAAAGGACGACACTGGGTGTCTTCCTCAGGGTCTCTCACTGAACCTGGAGCTCACCAATTGGCTAGACTGGCTGACAAGTGAGGTCTGGGCTTTAACATAGAGAAAGGACATGGCTACAGTATGCTTTCTTTTTTTCAAAAAAATTGTGTGTATGTATACACACACACACACACACACACACACATACGCTTGTAGGGGTCAAAGGTCGACACTGGGTGTCTTCCTCAGGGTCTCTCACTGAACCTGGAGCTCACCAATTGGCTAGACTGGCTGACAAGTGAGGTCTGGGCATACTCCTGACTCCACACCTCTTCATTTTTGGGGTTACAGATGTGCCAATATGTCTGACTTTTACATGGGTACTAGAGATTCAAACTCAGGTCTTCATCCTTGTGGGGCAGGTATTTTACCAGCTGAGCCAACTTCCCAGTCTCACAGCACCAATGTTGAGGGCTGCTTAGTTCACACTGTAGCTTGCTTATTTGATGACCAGTAGAGTAGAGTTGAAGTCTTGCTGATTAAGTTGGGGCATCATTCACAAGAAGGGAGGAGACACAGGGGATCTTTAGTTTGAGACTCAATGTCTTATTATATGATGAGAAAAGACTGGCAGAGAAGAGGGTAGTTTCCAAGAGTCAAAGGTTCTGTTCTGGTCACATTAATTTTGAGGTAACCACAGGAAGATGTTAAGTGGAGAGGTGAATGTGGGGTCTGAAGCTCGGTAAAGAGCTCTGAACTGGAGATACATCGGTGTGTAGATGGTTCTTTCAGCCATAGGAGTGGTTGATAAAAGTCAGGGTATGAAGTCACAGGATCCCCAGAAGGCACAGACTCTGAGGAACAGGGGGAAATGAGTATAATGTTGTAGAAGCTGACACCACACAGGAGACAATAGTGATCTTATTTTTTACCTGTAGTAATTCTTTCTCCAGTGATCTGGGGTCAATTCAATGGCTGTTTAATTTCTGTCAAGAGAGAAGCAACCCCATAACTAAGAGTTGTATTATCTTTAAATTTTTTTATTTACTTATTTTATGTGTATGAGTGTTTTGCCTCCATGGTAAGTGCACTCATGTCATGCAATGCCTGCAGAGGCCAGAAGATGGTGTCAGATCCTTAAAAAAAAATAATTTATTGAGAATTTCATACAAGCATATAAGGATATAAGGTGTTTTGATCAAATCCATGCCTACTCCCTGCCCTCCAATTCTTCCCATATCTCCCCATCACTTTTTTTCTGATAACTTCATATATTCTTTCTTCTTCTTTTTTTATGGAGCTTTTTGCTACTCTAACATTACCCCTTCTGAAGAGGTAACCCTAAAATATTTTAAGGAATAGACAAGAGATCCCAAGTACTTTTGACATTTTTGACCTTTGGAACAAAGTATGTTGCTAAGAGGCCCAAGGACATTTTGACTTTTAGCCAAGGAACTGGCTACTTTTCTTTGGGGTCTTTTTACACTAACTGCCTAGCCAATTCCTACCTCCTATTCTTATCACACCATCCTCTGAAGAGATTACCCAAATTGCCAGGAGGGAATAGGGACGTAGACTGCTCTGGCTTCTTCCATGCTAAAGGTGAAGCAATTGGGGTGAGGCAATTAGGGTATCCTTCAGTGGATCTATCTAAAAGACTCCCAAATTGCATAACTCTTATCTGTAGGGGGAAAAGAAAGTCCTTGACTGGTGAATAGGAGATGCGAAGGAGAAGTAAAGGTGAGAGTAATTAGCATTACAAGTTCTAGATAGGGAACTAGAAAAAAGTCAGAACAGGGAAAATTTCAAATATTCATATGAGAGTCCATTGGAATTTCTTGAGGAGAGCTTCCAGAAGCATTCCTCTATTGGGTTTCTTCTCATTTTTCTTTTGTCTGCCAAAGCTGGACTGGAGAGTGATGGATTCAGGATTTGCTTTCAGGTATTTTGATAACTGTTGGAGTGGTTAGAATCAGTGTCAGTTCCCTCTCAAAGGTTTCTAGATAGGAGGAGAAAACAAATTTGGCCATCATTTTAGCATAATAG
Organism: Nannospalax galili; assembly: GCF_000622305.1. Lineage (NCBI taxonomy): Eukaryota > Metazoa > Chordata > Mammalia > Rodentia > Spalacidae > Nannospalax > Nannospalax galili. The sequence goes on from NW_008355723.1 coordinate 945,221, forward strand.
CTGGTTGTCTCCCTTAGCCACAGGTGGGCACAGGTATTGCAGATCAAGATTTGAAGTCTTACATCTGAGCAGCACTTTCTGATTCAGAACAAAATCATCAATGAGAAATAATCGTCTAACTTTTCATATGGATTTATGACTAATGTCTGAGAAGTGTAATCCCTTGCACTCTTAAAGAAATATACTGATGACTTTACTCTTTGGTTATAATTTCCTTTTGGGTGTTTAAGACCATACAGTTGGCCCAAATAAATCAATTTATATTTACACTTAAGGTCGTTTGAGTATGTGTTCCTCAGGGGTCACATGGGCTTCGGAGGAGCCCCTGGCTTCTTTCTTTTACCAGTTCCACCTATGTGAAGATAAGTCAAAGGTCCTGCTCGACCATGGCTGGCTTCGCTTGGAAGCATGGAGGAAATGTTTCCTCTGTGTTGACCCTCCTCTTTGTAGACTGGACACTGGTTCAAGTCCATCTGGTGGGGTTTCCATGGCCTCCCTGAACAAGAGGACAGGTGACTCACCACAGTTACAGGATATTTTGAGAGATGTTCCATAGTCCCCAACTTAGTTGACCTTGGAGGGCAAGGAGCAAAAATTGTCCTTTAAGTCCCTCTGACCAAATTAGTATAATCCTCAAAGTATGGCTGTTAAATATCTAATAAAGTTAGTTCCACCAGTCTGGTACTTTTAATTACCATGTGCTATATAGATAAAGCATGGGCAAAAACCAAATGTTCACAGATAAACCTTGACTAAACATACATTTTGTTTCTTGAACTATTTGTAGGTATAATTTACAGTAGGTTGTTGGACTAATGTTGGACTAATATGCTTTCCTCTAGTTTTTTAAAACTATCTAGGTATTATTTATCTCTCTCACTGTCTAACCTTCCCACCATGGTTGCCCCATTTTCCCTGTTTATCCCTTAATACTACCCTTTTCTTATGGTCCCACCTCTCTTGAGC
>NW_008355723.1:946256-952252 GCF_000622305.1 Nannospalax galili
GTTTTACTGGGGAACCAGTGAATATACTGAGCTTACTTAAGGAGATAACTGAGGGGTTGCTGAGGTGTATGAATGACCTGAGGGTATGCACACTGGAAAGTCTTTACCCAGCATGAGTCTAGCCTTCCCCAGATTGTATACTTTAGCCCTCCTTAAATCTAGAAGACGATGTCTGTTTAGGGCCAAATTACATACAGTTGGCTGGGAAGAGTGGCTGGTGAATATACTGAGCTTACTTAAGGAGATAACTGAGGGGTTGCTGAGGTGTATGAATGACCTGAGGGTATGCACACTGGAAAGTCTTTACCCAGCATGAGTCTAGCCTTCCCCAGATTGTATACTTTAGCCCTCCTTAAATCTAGAAGACGATGTCTGTTTAGGGCCAAATTACATACAGTTGGCTGGGAAGAGTGGCTGGATACTCTGGTGAGGGTCCAATGGGTGTCAGATCCTTTGGAACTGGAGTTATAGATGGTTGCTGGCTGCCAAGTGGGTGCTAGGAACTGAACTTGAGTCCTTTGCAAAAGCAGCTAGTGCTCTTAACTGCTGAGTAATCCCTCCAGCCCCAGATTTGTACTTTTAAACAGAACTTTTTCAACGACATACTTGATTGTCAGAAATTATACTACATAGACTAGAATGCATAAGGACAGTGCCAAATAAGAAGCAAATCTGACCTTAACACAGAGAGACTTGAATTCAAAAAGATACTTCTGGAAGAAAGGAACTATTGCAATAGAGAGCACACTGGGACTATAAGATCTACCAAGAGTTAGGCAAAAAGAGTTTCTCTTACAGAGATGAATAAACATAGCTGGAGAGAGCAGGGTGTGGGGAAGTAAGACAAAAAGTGGCCTAATTCCATCTTGCATCAGAGTATTTAACTCAGAGGATAACCTGTTGTCAAGAGAGGCTATGTCCTGGCTTAGCCTGAGGGTGATCAAAGTGTAGACATGGGGGGTTTTGGAATGACAGGCTTTATCAAATTTGTTTAGCAAGTACATTGTCAATTGAGCAATAGAATGAGCAGTTCAGCTTATCATTTATGAAACAAAGGGTGGGAATTTGCTGAGTCTGGATTTACACATTTGTATTGCTGTTCTCATTGCTGTGACAAATGATTTTCAAAAAACAACTCAAGGAAGTAAGGATTTGTTTGGGCTCAAAGTTTGAGGGTATAGTCCATCATGGCAGGGAAGGTGTGGTGGCAGGAATGTGAGATAGCTGGTCACACATGTCCACAATCAGGAAGCTGGAGTGGGGAGGGATGCTGGTTCACCACTCATTCACTTTCTCCCTTTGTTTGGTCTGGGACCCCAGCCTGAGGAATGGTACCACCCATGGTCAGGGTGGGTCTTCCCACTTCACTTAAACCCCTCTGGAAAGGTTCCCAAAGACACTCCCACCAGTTTGTCTCCTCTGTGATTCTAAATTCAGTCAAGCTAACAGTGAAGATTAATCATCACAAGTCTCTCCCTTGTGAAATTCACACCCAAACACATCAGTTTTAATCCAGTCAGGTTGACATTCAAGATTAACCATCACAACTTTTCTGTAGTCTTATTTAAGTCACACAGAAAACAGAGGTTCTTTGTAGTAAGCCATTTTCGAAAACCTAAGAAAGGATGGAGTAAGAGAGAGAAGGATTCTTTTAACTCTTACGTTGTTTTCCAGCAGCAAAGGGTATAACTACACTCTAACACGGTCAACATGCTCTAAGAGGTGAATTGCATCTAGGTGACACTCTTGTCTTTTGACTCAGCATGACGTTCTAGTCCAGAGGTTAAGGACTACTCCTTCCTTGTGTGGTTAGACTTTTGACTTTTCCCTTGAAGGAATTCCCACACTTATATACTCTGCTTTGAAACCTACTACTGGAGACCCAGTGCTGGACTGAAGACAATGCAGCCTCCCTTTGAAGAGTTGTGTCCATGGCCAGAACTCAGCTCACAGAAGTGTTTTGTTTCTAGGAGGGGTTTGCCCTAGTTTTAATCTTGAATTAAAAGCCCCTATCAAGAATTAGGATTTTTTAAATCTACAAATCCAGATTTCTAACTTTTCTTGAAAAGTGGATTGCTCCAGCAATTCTGACCCATATTTCAATTGTATTCCTTGTACTCTATTTAGCAAACCTCTGACAGTAAAGTGTGACATTGAATACTTGCTTATGAAAACAAGTATTACTTTGGATGCTGCTGCTTTTATACAGCTAAAGTGAAGAGAGACACTGACTCCCTGTCTTCTTCCTCCTCGCCACTGAGCAGTCATTTAGGTTTTTGTATGTATTTAATTATTTCCATTTCCTACTGACGTTGTTTCCTGTAGTATCAGTGCAATGAGGCAAAGAGAATTTACTTTCAGAGACTTTGTTAGTCAAGGCATCATTTGGGAAAGTGCATACTCTTTATGCTGACTCGTCTGATGATGCCATAATCAGATGCTCTGCACCATTAAAAGCTTCCTGGACATCTTACTTGAACATGCAAGCACACACTCACAGACAATCTATGGCTCATAAACTGCAATCACATGATTTGGTCAACTCCTACTTGGTGCTTGTCTGTCTTCTATATAACAAAAGAGGCTGCTAGGGGTCATTGGTGACTGTGAGAGGACTGAGAGAACTTTCCCATTCTCCCTTTCTTTTGGATGCAAAGCCATCTCATTTGGAGCACAGAGTAAACCCTTGTGCTTTACACATTTTGAACATGAAGTTCTTAAACATCTCTGCAGTGTTTCTGGTTGCTCTTCTCTCAGGACAGGGCCCCTTCCTGAGTTCCATAGCTTTCTGAACCTGTTCACCACAGGGTAATATAATAGCTTGTTACCATGTTCCTCCTATAGGAGAGCCTTAATGATGGAGGTTATGTCTTTTCCATGACCCCCAAGCCTAGGCAGCCCTTGCGAAAAGATCCAGAGACAGAGTACCCATCCTCCTTCAGTTTTCTAGTGGGCCTTTCTTCTGAGCAGTTACTGGGTAAGGCATGAAACCTTCATAGTCATAGATATTATATGTCAAAAAGTCAGCACATCAGTGTTATGGTGACATTGGTTTCTGCCTTCCATCTCATCTGTCCCACTAAGCATCCCCCTATCTCTTAATCATAAGGCTCCTGATCCATGACTACCTTATGGAAGGGTTTTTATAGACAGACTGTCTCTCTTCTCATCTCCTGGGAACAGGCCTAAAAATTACAATCAATTCATTTGGCTAATTGGCATACTGCTGTCTCTCTACTTTGTTCCTCTGAGCCCATTTGAATCACAGTATTTATTCATTTTAGCCTCACTGGCAGCTTCCTCTAGGCTTTTACACAAGCGAATGGCCGACCTTTGGCTAGCTGGCAAAAGATCCAGCTGTACCATAACTCAAAGGCCAAGTTTTACTATGGAGATTTCCTAGCTGCCTTCAAGATCTGAGCTTGTAACAGACAGGAAGTACAGGCTGACCTTGCCAAGTTCAATGGACTTGAATGTTGACTGCTGCCTTCTCAACACTGACAGAGATATGGAACTCCTACCTGCTTCTGTCTTGGTGCCTAGAGGAAATTTGTTTCTGAGTGTGGGAGCATTTGTGTGGCAGGATTTCTGAGGTCCCACTAAGTTCCACCCATCAATTCTCCACTCTATTAAAAAATTTTTTTTATTTATTATTTTTATTTTATGTGTATGAGTATATTGCCTAAATCTATGTAAATATAAATGCACCCATGTCGTGCAATGCCCATGGAGGTCAGAAGAGGGCATTAAATTCTCTGGAACTGGAGCTATGGACAGTTGTTAACCACCATGTGGGTGTTGGGAACTGAACTTGGGTCCTCTTCAGCAGCCAGTGCTCTTAACTGCTGAGTCATCTCTCCAGCCCCCTAAATGAACAGAACTCTTAAGTTATTTTTTTGTTATGGTTAGTTCTTTGTGTGTTCTATTTTAAAAAGTTTTTATGGTTCTAAGAAAAATATTTTAAAATGTCATGAAGATAGTTTCCTGTTTTCTTTGAAATTTGACTTGTATATGTTATGAGGCAGGCATCAAGATTAATTTAAAATATTTTATTATTTTTTATTTTATGTGTATGAATGTTTTGCCTGCATGTATGTAAGTGTACTGCCTGCATGCAATGCTGTGCAGAGGTCAGAAGAGGGAGTCATATCCCCTGGAATTGGAGTTACAGATGGTTGTTAGCTGACATGTGGGTGCTGGGAACTGAACCTGGGTCCTCTGCAGGAAGAGTCAGTGGTCTTAACCACTGAACTATCTCTCCAGCCCCCAAGTTTCATTTTTAAAATCATCTGTTGGGTAGTAATTTTTTCAAAATTCAATGTTTTCTTTCTTTAAAAAAAAGATTCATTTTATTTTTAATTATGAGTGTGTGTATGTGTGTGTCTGTGTGTCTGTGTGTGGGTATGTGCACATGAGGGCAGGTGCCTATGGAGGCCTGAAGAGGGCATTGATCCTCTGGAGCTGGAGTTACAGGGAGTTGTGAATTGTCTGATGTGGGTGTTGGGAAGTGAACTCAGGACCTCTGCAAGAGCAGTAATCCATCTCTCCAGCCCCAATTTTCTCCAAATTAAAATATTCTGCCCTAGAGGGAAGCTCCTTAAGACTCAAAAAGTTCTCCAGGGAAACTTAAGACTCAGAAAGTAAACAACTCTCAAGTCTCAGGAAGTTCCCTAAACTTAGCAGATGCACAAGCCCCCTCCTTCTTCAAGGTTATATAAGCAGTAAGAACTGCTGAGGAGAAGAGACTGGTCTGTGGAGCTGCCCGCAAGTCAGGCAGAGAGCTCCGGTCACCAACTTTCATGAGTCAGCTCCAGTGCTGAGGTGGGCTCTCAGTGATGCAGCTGTTTTTGAGTCATCTGTGCTTCTGTAAGTAGCCTGTCACCCAAACTCCTGTAAGGAACTCCAGTCAACTCATTGATTCACCAAGTGGTCTTGTTTGGTGGTATTGTTACCGTAGTCTATCATTGGTTCCTTATCTAGGGTGAGTAGATGTTTACATCTCCCCAAGAAAACTCTGACACACCACCATATTATTGAGGTGACCCCAAACTATTTATTTAAAGGTGCTTGTTTGATACTACTAGGGGGTAGACAAATGAGTCTGGAGGGGGCAGAGCCCCCAGGATGCCTAATGACATTCATACCAGCTGTCACCCCCCTGTTCTAAGGGGGAGAGAAAATCCCCTGAGAGGCCCCTCCTTTCCCTGCTAAAAAGGAAGGAGGATACACATAGTGTAGGGGAAGGCCAGACCCTGCACCTCTCTCCTGGGATAGTTTATTATTATTTTGGGGTCTCTTTTGTAAATTAGATATAAAAGTGTTAAAAAAATTTTTTAAAAGCTGTCTGGACTATATGCATTGACCTGTTTCTGGAGCATATTTGAGAAGCAGTTGATTGTCAAACTTGTTTTCTAGAGAATGCCTATAATCTGATTCTTTCCTCAAGTAGCTATTATTACACTTACTATGAACTAGGCATCATTTCATCAGAATCACTTCATTTTAGACTTCATCAATTCCTGTCATATAGATACTATCATTACCCATTTTGTAGGTAAGGAAATAAACTCAGGGAGTTAAATAATTTGCCAAGGGTTACCTAGCTTGTGACTAGTGAGAACCTGACTGCAAGGAAAGTCTAGTTGTCTTTCAAGTCAGAAGCTTTTAATGAGGAAAGAGAGTGATAATAGTGTGTTGCAGGGAGAGAGATGGAGAGGAAAGAGGCCCCATAAAAACACAAACAGAGTGACAATGAAGAAGTAATGAATGCTTAAATCAAAGCATGCGAACACTGACATTTGCATGGAAGAGGTGTTTTAATGTTTTTTAAAAAATTATTTATTTAATAACCACACACTTAGAAGAAGCATTTCATTACAACAGCACTGGCAGATTCAATAACAATTTCCTGAGCTAAGATGCATCTCTTTCAAAATTGGCTGTAAATTTTTAGGTTTACAGTTGAATTATTACAGTTATACAATATTGTACTCAGT
>NW_008355723.1:952616-953023 GCF_000622305.1 Nannospalax galili
TATGACATAAATTTAATGAGTTTTTAACCTTTAAAAAAGATCTCCATTCCATTTCTGAATACATTGTTCCCTGCAGAAAGACTCATTGTTTTTGCTACTAAACTGAGATGTTGGCGTATTCATCTCTAACCTGTATGTATCGGATTATTACTAGTCAAAATCGGTTGCACATGGATCCTTGGTGCCTGTGTATATCTATAAAGTCATCAATGAGATTTCAATGGTAATGTTTATCACCTCTACTAATTAGCATGTCATAAATTTCCATGCTTCCTCCTCAGATATAATACATTTTCAAAATTTTGTTGATTTTTTTGTGTGTCTATATCACACAGAACATCCCAAACCATCTTATTCAACTATACACCCACTTCCCAGAGGCACCCTCCCATAGCCTCCCTCCCCCT
>NW_008355723.1:953126-953692 GCF_000622305.1 Nannospalax galili
GAGGTCTTTGTTTTAGGAGGGTCAGCTGTTCCTCATCTAGCAGTAATCAGTTGTCTATATTCCTTTGGATGAGATTGGGGTCTGTTGTTCAATTTCCCAGTTATATGCTGGGTTACTATCTGGGAATCCCTTTGACCACCCTGGCCAACAACTCAAAAGAAGGTATCTCCTATCTGGCATTGTTGCTTGTTATGTAGGTTTAGCTATGCATATGGACTCTTAAGAAATTATACTGGCCCCTTTAATCTTTGGTTATACTTTCCTTTTGGGTGTTTAAGGCCATACAGTTGGTCCAGATAAACCAATTTATTTTCACTCTTAAGGCCATTTGAGGATCTGTTCCTCAGGAGTCACAGGGGCTTGAAAGGAGCTCCTGGCTCCTTTCTTTTACCAGTTTCACCTATGTGACGATAAATCAAAGGCCCTGCTTGACCATGGTTGGCTTCGCTTGGAAGCATGGAGGAAATGATTCCTCTATGTTGATCCTCCTCTTTGTAGACTGGACACTGGTTCAAGTCCATCTGGTGGGGTCTCCTCGGCCTCCTTGATCAAGAGGACAGGTGACC
>NW_008355723.1:954174-985189 GCF_000622305.1 Nannospalax galili
CCTGTAGTTATGTCTGGATACATACTCACTTATCAGGGTTTGGTTCTAGGATCCACATATGAGGGAGAACATACATCTATTTTTTTTCTGAGTCTGTGTTACTTCACTTAGTGTAACAGTTTCTAGTTCCATCCATTTACTTGCAAATTTCATGATTTTATCTTCCTTTACTGCTGAGTAAAACTCCATCATATAAATGAACCATATTTTCATTATCCACTACTCAACTGAAGCACACTTAGGTTGCTTCCATCTCTTAGCTATTGTGAAAAGAGCAGCAACAAACACGGATGTACCAGTGTCTCTGCAAGAGGATGGTGGTTGCTAGAATTCCAGATTCCCTCTAAAGTGAATTTATCACTTCTCTAAAACAATGTCATTTTTTTCACATTGCAAAGACCTTTACTACAGGGTCTTCACAGGGGCCTGGGCACCTTTGGGAGCCTGAGCTGAAGCCTGGGTGTTAGCTGGAGCTACAGCCTCAGCCTTGGCCTTTGGTTGGCAGAGCCTGCTACCCTTGGCCGTGTAGCCACAAATCTGCTTCCCAAGTTTGTGGTGGGCAATGAAAGCAAGGCGGCAGAACTTGCTGTCTGGACCCTTTGGCATCTTGGCCTTAACCTGTTTAGGCTTCACAAGGGCCTTGACAGCCTCGGCGCTCACACTCAGGGCCTATGTGTTGTTGGCCTGCATCTTCTTCAGACCCTTCTTGTGCTTCTTGGCAAAACACATGTTCCTCAGGAACTTGGGGTCTACCCCCTTAAGAGATTCGTATCGTGACCGTGGTTTCTTGATGCCATTTCTACATCATTTTCGAGACTGGTTGTGTGTAGTATGGTTCTTGGACTTGGCCATGTCTGCTTGCGAACCCATGGCTCCAGGAGTACCTGGGATGAAAGAGAAAGAGCAAACAATGTCATTTTTATGTCACTGTCCTAGTTTGGTTTCTATGATAAAACAGTGACCAAAGAATGGGGAAAGGGGAATATTAGACTGAAGGGTTAAATGGGGTATGGAATGAGAGGGCAAGGCAGAGGAGGGAGTGTGGAGAGAGATAAATAACACTAAAGGTCTTTACAAAAAGACATATCGAGACCTGTCACTATAGAAGCTTCATAGATACATATACATCACAAAAAGAGATTAAACAGAGTTATTCTAGAGCAGGGTGAGAGGCACTGCCTTTTTTTTTGACATCATAGGCTAATTAAAAAACCCTTAATGCGGGGGCTGGAAAGATGGCTCAGTGGTTAAGAACACTGACTGTTCTTGCAGAAGACCCAGGTTCGAATTCTAGAACCCACATGGCAGTTAACAGCTGTCAGTAACTCCAGTTCCAGGGGATCCAACAGCCTCTTCTGTCCTCTGTGGGCACTGCATGACACAGGTGCACTTATCCACATGCAGGCATAACACGCATACACATAAAATAAAATAAAATAAAATAAAATAAAATAAAATAAAATAAAAACCGTTAATGGTAGGAATGGACTCCCTCTCTAGAAGCTGTTGACCAGGGTCCCATAGACTCTCAAATAATAGTAGCCATTGCCCCAGCTCTGGGTTTCCCACCCAGAGTGGATGGTAAGACCCTATTGCTGAAGACACTATATGCATGAGCAGTAGAGCAAACAAGGAGAAATCAAGCTGGTGCTGACTTCAGTCTCATCTTTGCTGTAGTAGTAGTGCTGGAAGGTGCTATGCATGCTATCAGAATGAAAAAATATCATCGTTACTCAGTTGTGCATCCTATGAACTACAGTAACAACTAACTTGGCAAGATATGCCCACTAGTGCAATAGTGGCACAAATATTGGAGTAGCCAACCACTCTTTAATTGGATTTAAGGTCTGCTTCCTAGGATGGAGCCCATACCTAACATTGATATTAGGCCTAGGAACCTGAGGCAAGAGAGGTCACAGAACATAGGGGAGAGCCCAATATTAGTTTTCTATTGAATAGTTATTGTACTAAACTAACTCTTAATGACTTGTTGTTCTATTCATAGAGTAATCCATCTCTCAGCTCTCATCAGAGAAACCTTCTTATGCTGCAGATGGTGATTAACACAGAAACCAACAACTGGTTAGGCCAACAGGCAGAGAACAAGAGGCTGAAGAGGGATTATCTCTGAATAGAATACTATATCAAACTTCTGTCTCCCAAGGTGCAGGGATCATTGCAGAAGAGGGAGTGGAAAGATTGTAAGAGCCAGAGGTGGTGGATGACCACAAAGAAACAGAGTTTTCCAGATAGCTGGTCACTTGCTCATGTGAACTCACAGCAAAGGTGACAGCATACACAAATCCCATGCAAGCTCAAACTGGAAAAAAAAATCACAGCATAGACACAACAAAGGAAGTAAGAAACTTCAACCCCATCTAAGGAAATTGTGGCAACAGATGGCTGCTGGGAGGGGCAGAGAAAGTCTCTTTCAAGCATGGGACTCTTGGTAGGTTAATCAGGCTCCAGTGGATGGACCCACACTGGTGGACATTTGGAGATACAAACTAGACTTTATAGGCCTTGCTATATAATATTGCTTGTAATAGAATAGATTACAATAAACTGGATGTGGGGGGCAATAAGGGGAGGTAGAGATAGGGGAGGGGATCAAAATACCATCAAATCATATTGTATGAAAATTTCAAAAATTCAGTTAAAAAAGTGTGAAAAAAAACCACTGACCAAAACCAATTTTTTGAGGGGGGAGTATTTCAATTTACAAATTACAGTTCATCCTTGAAGGAAACAAAAGCAGGAGCTCAAGGCAAGGCAAGAATCTGGAGGCAAGAACTGAAACTAAGACCTTGGAGGAAAGCTGCTTGGGGCTTGCATCCTCTGGGTTGTTTACCTTTTTCTTTCAGCCCAGACCCACCTGCCTAGGGATGGTACTACTTACAGTGGGCTGGGCCCTTAAACATCAATCAGCAACCAAGAAAGTGCCTTGAAGACATGGCCACAACCCAATCTGAGGGAGGAAATTCTTCAGTTGAAGTTCCTTCTCCCCAGGTGATTCTAGTGCAATCAAGTTGACAAAAACTAATTAGCACCTTCACCTCAGTTCCACAGGGGTTCTCACCGTTCTTTCAATGTCTTCAGCTTTGCAAGTACCTTTTGCTTCTTTACCCCTCACCTTGCATACCCAGTGAGTCATGACGTCTACCATTTATTCCTTCAACTCTAAATTAAATACTTTGTCTCGGTTCCCAGCACTACCTGCCATCTGTTCAGATAAACCTCCCTCCTGCCCCTTCTGCCTCCAGAATCTCCTGACTTTCTGCCCCTCCTGCCTCCAGCCATTCCTGACTTTCTATCCCTCTGCCTCTGGCCATTCCTGACTTTCTGCAGTCCATTAACAGGATAATATATTATTAAAACACTACACGTATCATCTCCTTTTAAAACAATGGTGAACATCTATTAAGCCTTACTATGTGCCAGGAACTAGGCTAAACCTTTTAAATATGACATTGAAACTGATTTTCACAATCATAATGTGAAGTGGTTACTGTTACTCTTCCCATTTTACAGAAGAAGAGTAAACATTGAAGAAAATTAAATTGTGCTCAAGGCCACATAGCTAATAAATAGCAGAGCCAGGATTCAAATATAAAGGTATGTGATTCCAGTTCCCTACCCATCTAAAACACCACCCTATATTTTATAATTCTCTTTTGGCTCTAGACCAAATGTCATAACCTAGTGTTCAAGAACACCCCAAACCTGCTCCCAAGTTCCCTCTGGCCTCTCCTCCATTACTCCTTTAAAAAAAAAATCCGCTCCAGCAAAAGTCACCTCTCATGTTTCCCTAAACCAACCATGAATATTTCTACCTCTAAACTTTTTCTGAGAATCCATTGTCTTGACTTACCCCCCCTGCCCCTTTCCTCTCTTATTTAAGATCTGCATTTAAATCACAACTTAAGTCTGATCTTTTCTAATGTCTTTCCAACCTTTTACTAATCCCTTTCTCAATTTATCTGGTTTCTTTTCTCCATAAGAATAGGTCCTAATCTAAGTATCAAAATTGCAGTGGGCCTTATGGAATGGTATATATATATGTGTGTGTGTGTGATTATATATATAAATATGTGTGATTATATATATGGTTATATATATAATAATGTGTGATTTGGAATCAATTGTACTGATGCACATTTAATTGCTCATGACTTTTAGAGAGGTAATTTCTTGAAATCTCTTTCCTTGTTTATAAAATAGGACTGATAGTACTTCACTTGATCAAAAGAATTTTCTAAATGTGATTATGTGTATTTATATGTGTGTGTGGGTAGGCCTATCAGTGTGCACTGCACACATATGGAGGTCAGGGGACAGCCCAAATATTGGCTCTCATTTGCCTTTTACCTTTTGTTTGGCTTGGAACTTTGACAGGAAGGCCAGTCTAGCTGACCCACCATGAGCTTCCAGGGATCTACTTGTTCCAGCTGCTCATCTCACAGTCCCTGGGATTAAAGTGTGCACCACCGTGCCTGGCTTTTCGCATGGGTTCTGCTTGTTGAGGAATGCAGCTTAGCATGGCTGGGTTCTCATCCAATGCTGTGAGGACTGAGAGAGCAGATGGCTCTCCTTATCTATTGATGTCGATGTGAAAAAAAAACCACAGTTCTCACCTCAAAGAGAATAAGAGACAGTTTATTCTAGGGTCAAATATGGCTGACTATGCCCTGGGAACACAGATTTATGTTCAACTACTATGCTCCAATATGGAAACAGCTTCATGAAGTTTGTATACTAATAGTATATGCCTTAACTGTTCAAGGCAGGGATATCAGGTTACCATGGAGAAGTACTGGTGTTACATCATGTTTAACGAAAAATATTTGTGTGACTGGTTTTGGAAATAAAGTGTATTCAGACAAAGCATTAGCAGAATGTACAAAATCGGTATTAAAAACATTTTACCATCACCCATCTTTTCTTTTCTTGTCCTTATTATGTACCTGCCATAGTATGTTGCTGCTTTGAGTTATATAACATCTGTGTACATTTACATTTTCACACTCGTTGATAATATACCTTAAAAACTGGGACTCACAGGTTTATACCATTTATGACATTTGATAGAATATATTAATGTAATTATTTTATATATTCTTGTTTTCTTACGTCTTCAAGATAAAGGAATCTGTAATCTTGATAACTGCCTTGCCCAGAGCAAGTTAACTAACGTGTATTTGTGTCTTTTATTGTTGATGAATTGTTTTTAAAAAATATTTTATTTATTATTTTTATTTTATGTGTATGAGTATATTACCTGCATGTATGTAAGCGTACCTGTGTCACGCAGTACCCATGGAGGTTAGAAGAGGGCGTCGGATCCCATGGAACTGGAGTTATGGACGGTTGTTAGCTGCCTTGTGGGTGCTGGGAACTGAAGCCAACTCCTCTGCAAGAGCAGCCAGTGCTCTTAACTGCTGAGGCATCTCTCCAGCCCTCATTGTTGATGAATTGTAATTGCTTATTCAAGATTTCCCAATCAGGTAGGCTTTTAAAATTATTTTTTTTAATGTGTATGCGTGTATTGCCTACATGTAGATAAGTGCACCCATGTTGTGCAATGCCCACGGAAGACAGAAGAGGCTGTCAGATCTCCTGGAACTGGAGTTACCCAACAGTTGTTAGCTGCCATGTGGGTGCTGATATTCAAACCCTGGTATTCTGCAAGAACAGTCATTCTTCTTGACCACTGAGCCATCTCTCCAGCCCCTCAGGTAGGTTTTGTATCCTGTATTTTTAAAAATTCAGATTATGTGATCTAGCCATAGCATATATTTGGTATTTAATGTCTTTAGTAGCTGCTGCCTTGAAGCAAAAAAATGGAAACCTTTGCTTGAATGGATTTGTAATGGTTATCTATGAAACCAGAAGCTAGTTCCCACAGAATCTATGAGTTGAGAGAGAGGAACTAAATCTTTTAGAGAAGCAAGTGCTTCCTAATTCCAAACCCTCACCAGACTCGTGGCTTCAGGTCTTGTGCCTCTCTCTCTCATGTTTAAAATGGTGAGGGGTGAGGGTGCTGCAGAGACAGCTCAGGAGTTGAGAGGAGACGGGTTTGGTTCCCCACACCTCCATCAGGCAGCTCACAACAGTCTGTTATTCCAGTTCCAGGGGTTCTAATTATGTCTTTTGGTCTCTGCATCTGGTGCACATACAGACAAGCAGGCACACATGTATACATATGCATAAAAATAAATTAATTAAAAATTTCTAAATGCGGGAGACTATAACAGTGTCACAAGGTTATTGGAAGAGTAAAATGAAACAAAAATGCTAATAAATGTCAAATATTGGTAGAAAGGAGTTGGGTGCAAGGTACAGATGTACTTGGCCTTATTAATAATAGAAGTATGTGGTTTTTAGATATTTATCAAAATTGCTTGACAAAAAACTCAATATGGTATAACATTAAATCACAAGGCTTCCTGTTGTTTTAAATTTTTAAGAAAACATTTTTTATTGAGGTATAACCCAAATCCATTTTAAAATACAAGAATTTATAATCATTTAATTAGCAAATTCACATTCATTGCACTTTGTGTAGCTATAACTTACTGTCAAGAATGAAAAAAAGGCCTTGAACTGATAGGGATATTGTTATCTACTGTTTAGTACAAAAGATGTAAAATGGATGTGTATTAAGTACCACAGTTTTCCTTTAAAGGGCCCTTTGCAAAAGCCAGAGGCATGCCAGTTCTATTCAACAAATATTTAATTAGCGCCTGTGATTTTTCCAAGGCACTGCGCTGGGTACTGAGGACGAAGATGAATTACTGCTGGTGCCAGAGGGAGACAAGATAGAAACCCAACAACTAGAATGGAAAGCGGGGTGGGACGTCACGGTGTAGGACATAATTTAATTTTGCCTGCCTGAGGGTTTTTTCTTTTCTTTCTTTCTTTCTTTTTTTTAAATACTCTATTTTGGCTGCCCTTTCTTACGTGCCAGGTCGCTCATTGGCAGAGAATCTGCGACCCTGTGAAATCTTTCCTACTCCCCCATTTTTCCTTTCCTCGCCAATTCGATTTCTTCTACCGCCGGCACTGCATTTGGAACAGTGTCTATTGTGTGGGTGGTGGAATGATGGAAAGTTATTTTTGCTCTAATTATGAGGACTGTTTTCCTGGGGAAAGAGTTGGAAAAGGGATAGGCGGATCTGAGGCTGAGCGGCTGGGAGAGGATGCTCGAGGAGGAGGCGTTACTAAGGTTACTAGCGAGAGGACGACAGGTGACAGGCAGGGTTCTTTTCTAAAGCAAGATATATATTCACATGACGGGCGTGGGCTGGACTGCTGGCAGCGCCACATTGTACTACATGTTGGATTCCCTAGAGGGAAAGGACCGAGGCCCTAGGAAAATCGAGGAGCCGGAGCATGCAGCCTCTGCTTCTCCTCTCGGGCCTGTTCTCCTGCCGCCCTTGTTTCCCCCGAGCCATTCTGGCTGTAGCACAAGGTCGGCGTGCCGGAGCACGGAGCCTTTTAGCGTGACTCGCCTCTGAGTCGGGCCGGAAGTTCCTCCGAGCCGGTACCCGTAGGGAGAGGTGTGCAGCGGGCGGTGGCTGCGCGGTGCGGGCGTCTCGGCTGCGCGGCTGTGGCGGACCGAGTGGGACTTGCAGCGGTTCGCCAGGCCGTGGGTCGTCGCTGCAGCTCCCACGACTCACGGGGCGAGCTTGGCAGACAGGATCGGAAGGGAAGGGGTGTGTAAGGAGGGCCCTGGGCGTATTTGGTGTCAGAGAACGACCTTAAAAGTTGGTTCTCGTGGTAGTTGATTGCAATCTTTTTTTTTTTTCTTCCAGTGACAGATACTGGAGGCAGCCGATGCCCCTATTCTCGAGATGTTCCCAGCTCTTGTCAGTTGATTCATAGCTTGATTTCAGGGAGAGGTGTTCAGTGAAACCACTGAGTTAAGCTGTTTTATGGGATGAATGGAGCTGCCAGAGGGAAAAGAAATGGAGTGGGAGTAAAGAAAAAGTGGTTGTTAGGAGTGAGGGACAAAGTAGAGCTAACAGTACATATTTACAGTTTACTGTACCAGACAGTTCCACAACCTTAAAGTTTATGGCTCATTTACTCCTATGAGATCAGTATCCTTGTTAACATTTTTTTTCTATAAATGGGGAAACACAGGCTCGGAGAAGTTAATGACCATAGAAAGAAGAAAGGAGGGAAGGAAGAAAGAAAGATAGAGGAAAGATAGATGAAAAGCACAGACCCAGACCTTGAGTTCTGCTAGGCTGATTTTAGAACATCTCCAGGCTCCACACTGTGGTTTTCCACAGTCAAAATATGAAGAAAGTGAGGATGTTGGAGTAAGAGGATGGTGTAATTTGAAAAGCGACAAGACTGCTGATGCCAGATGTTGGTCTAAAAACTGAAGACCAGTTCTTTAAGGCATTGATAAATATAAGCCAGCATAGGGTGTGAGCTGTGGTCTGTAAACCTTTACCTGGATGTGGCCTTCATCTCCAGGATTTGGTGGAACAGGGAAGAGAAGTATATACTCATCACACACCTGAGCTAGAAAATGACATTACAGATGTTATAGATTTGATGTCTTATTTAACATGAAGCCCCAGGAGATGGAGTGACATAGGCAAGGTAGTGAGGACTAAAAATGCTTTCTCTCCTAGATTTAACTCAGTGAAGTTCAGAGTGTACTCGCTGACACAAATATGGAAATTTAGAAGATTTTAATATGCATTTGACCTGGACTGGTTCCTTTCGGCCGTAGGATCTGAATATTTATGACACCAATGAATATGAAATAACATTCATCCCCCAGTAGTGTGTTCAAAATTCAATGGAATGCTGAATGTAGGTACTTTTCAAACATAGTTGAGTGACAGCTGACATTTTTCAGCATTTTCAAGAATGGTAATTTAAAAATGAAACAGTAAGACTGCCTAAGCCAATGGGTAAGGTACTTTGAAGAAAACAAAACCAAAGCAAAACTCACGTTTAAAAAGATAAGAGGAAACATTTCATCAGTCGATAGTACATCATTTTGCAGACAGTTATTCTGATGAGATACCAGTAATCGTATTTCAAAGAGGCAGTATGGAATAGTTGAAATGGTGGGGTTAAGAATCAAGTAAATCAGTTTAGCCACTTCCTTGCTTTGTAAAACTGGTTTACTTAGTTTTGTCCTTGACTTTTTTTCATCCCTAAAATGTAGTAATGATTTCTAACTTGCAGAATCAAAAGCATTGCTTATAAAGTGCTGGGCACAATGTCGAGGGCAGAGTTAGAGAGGAATATAGTCATGGATTACTTAATGAGAGCGGGACATGAGAAGTGTGTCTTCAGGCAGTTTTCTCATTGTTCAAACATCAGAGTGTGCTTACACAAACCTAGATGATATGACCTACCCCACACCTACGCCCTATGGGTAGCCTGAAGACTTAAGTATATCCTAGGCTATAAACCTGTACAGCATGTTATTGTAGTTAATGCTGTACATAATTGTAATCCAATGGTATTCACATATTTAAGCATATCTATACATAGAAAAAGTAGTTGAAACATGAGACATTAAGACATTTTCAGCTCAAATAAAAGTGAAGCATTGCTGCCCTTTGTTTGCAGTCACTTCCCAGCATGTGGGCCAGGTTTCAGTGGAAAGGACAAAAAATAGCTTACTTTGTTCCCTTGTTGGCAGTTCAAGGTGAAAAACATTGATCTGAAGGGTAGTGTTATTTCAAGTGTGAAAGTTTAAGATGGCTGGATAGCCCATAAACACTGATCTGCCTACCATGGTCCTTTAACGCTATTGTGACTGTTTAAGATCACTTGGTTTTCACTGTTGTGTTTCTTAAACGCTTGCCAGCTTAGGGTCTAAAGCTGACTTAATACTTCTCTGCAGATGCACGGGCATGGAGGCTATGACTCTGACTTTAGTGATGATGAACACGGAGAATCTAGCAAAAAGAAGAAAAGGTGCGTTTATTTATTTGTAGTTCACATTGTTTCTAGATTGATGTAAGGTATAAATAAAATTGAAAGGTTTTGAATTGAATGCGTAGTAAAACTAGTGAATGCATTTTTATTTAAGCTATAATAAACAGATTTAATATTGAAGGCAGTTGTGGGAAAAATCAGTACATTTGCTGTGAAGAGGTTTATGGAAAAGGAAGGAAGAAAAGGAAAGAATGGAAAGGTTTCTGATTTCTCTGTTGCATGCATTTTGTTTTATTTGGTTTTGTTTTGTTTGAGACAGGGTCTCCCTGTAGTCCCAGCTGGCATGGAGTTTGTTACTAGATCAGGCTGGCCTTGATTGACAGAGATCTGCCCATTTCTACCTTTGGAGTGCTGGGATTAAAGGCGTGTGCCATGATGCCTGGCTTGCACCACCTTGCCCGGCTTTCATGAATTTTGGTTCTTTTTTTTTTCAGCTGTTAAAGACTGTGCCTGCAAGTGTCACAGCTTAGATAGGATTTAGTTGTGC
Organism: Nannospalax galili; assembly: GCF_000622305.1. Taxonomy (NCBI): domain Eukaryota; kingdom Metazoa; phylum Chordata; class Mammalia; order Rodentia; family Spalacidae; genus Nannospalax; species Nannospalax galili. The sequence goes on from NW_008355723.1 coordinate 964,637, forward strand.
TCTCTTGCTCCCACTTGCCTTCAAAGTGAAGTTAGCTCAGAGGATGAAATTGTAATTGAGAATAGTTACTATGTTTACCTGAATGAGCAGGTTAGAGGAGGAAGGTTTTATTGAATTGGGAGGGACAAGCACTTCTAGCTCATAAAGCCTGGGTGTCATAAAAAGGCCGCATTTTTTTTTGTTGTCACTTTTGTTTTTTGAGACAGAATCTCATTATGTTCCAGGTTGTCCTGGAACTCACTATATAGCCCAGGCTGCCCTTAAACTCTCAGTCCTCCTGTCTTAACCTCCCAGTGTCGATATTACAGGTATGAGCCCCTATGTCTAACTGGAGGCTATGTCTTGGCCAAGGTGTGGGTTAGGGGCTCCATTTGTAGCTTTCAGGACTTAGAAACTTCATTTTATCTATTAACTTAGTGGCGCTTGATTGATTCATACTAACCAAACTTATAGAAATTGGTTTATTATTCCGCACTGAGAACAGTATGCTAGACATGCTTACTAGGACTTAATTTTTGTAAGAATCAGTTTTCATAAATAACCAAAGAATAGTTATAATTATAAAAACTTACAGTGATATATGCTTTCTAAATTTTCATTAGAAAATATTACTTTCTGAGCTGAGGATGTAGCTCAGTTGATAGAGTGCTTGCCTAGCATGCATGAAACCCAGAGTTCCATCCTCTACACTGCATAAAACCAGGAATAGTGGCACATGCCTTAATAGCTGCTCTTGAAAGGTGAATGTAGGAAGATCAGAAGTTCATTGTCATCCTTGGCTACATAATAAGTTCATGGCCAGCCTGGGTCTATATCCTCTATAGTCAACTTGGCTACATAGTCAGTTCAAGGCCAGCCTGGGTCTATATCCTCTATAGTCAACTTGGCTACATAATAAGTTCAAGGCCAGCCTGGGTCTATATCCTCTAAGGTCAACCTTTTCCTTTATTTCTTAAAGATTTGTTTGTTTGTTTGTTTGTTTGTTTAATGTGTATGAGTATTTGCCTACATGTATTAGTCAACCTTTTCCTTTATTTCTTAAAGATTTGTTTGTTTGTTTGTTTGTTTAATGTGTATGAGTATTTGCCTACATGTAGGCCTGGAACTCACCATGAAGCCCAGACTATTAGACCTTAATTGTTCATCTTAAAATGAATTGATCTATATGATCCTAATGTCTCTTCTGGCACTAGGATGATTCTATAAAAACTTCACCTGACTGACTTAAGAAGACAGTTTTTTGTTTGTTTGGTTGGTTTTTTAAATCTTTTCTCTCTTTCAATTTGTTGCTAAAAGCTTCTTTATCCCTATTTTACAAAGAAATTAAATAACTTAATCATTTCAAGATTCAGGTGGTAAATAGTTGAGTCAGGAATTGAACTAGGAACTTCAGTGGTATAACACTAGAGCATATATTTGTTTTGTTTTCTCCATTTTATAAATATTAAATAAAATTAAGATGTAAATGCCTCATTAAAGATTAGTGACTCTTTTAAAGTTAAGCCTTGAATTCTTTGGGCTGACATACTCGTTATTTTCTTGTTGCTGTGAGCAGATACCTGACAAGAAGTAGCTTAAGGAGGAAGGAAGGTTTATTTTGACTCAGCATTTAAGAAGGGATACAGTCAGTCAGGGGTTGTAGGCCATGGCGGCAGCAGCCTGAAGCAGCTGGACAGGTTGTGTATGTAGTCAGGAAGCCTAGGACAGACAGGAAGTAGGGCCAAGGCTATAAAACCTCAAGGTCCTCCCTAGCAACCCACTTCCTCTAACAAGGCTCCCCCTCCCAAAAGGCTCCACAACCTTCCCAAAATAACATCACCAGCTGGGGCCAAGTGTGCAAATTAGGAGTTACGGGGGGTGTATGCAGCTCACTAGTAGAGTGCTTACCTAGCAGTTAGGAACATATGAAGAATTAGAAAGCAACCTTTGAGAAGAATTAACTGTTAATAATTTTTCTTCTTAAAACACCAGGACAACTGAAGATGATTTATTGCTCACAAAACCATTTCAGAAAGAAAAGCATGGAAAGGTGGTCCATAAACAAGTGGCAGCAGAATTGCTGGATAGGTATGGCACCTCAGTGTTTGTGACAGTCTTTGGTTTAAGACACTTTATAAACTTGAGGTAAGAGGATTTGATTCTATTCGTTCAAATATGGACTTTTGAATTTACCTAAACTTTTTCCTTTAAACAGGGAAGAAGCAAGAAATAGACGGTTTCATCTCATAGCTATGGATGCCGTATCCTTTTTACAGTCCTGGTTTTTATAACTAATAGACTGTTTAAAGTCTGCTTGTTGCCATGTTTTCTGATTTTATTATAAGGTCTTGTGAAGTCCGAGAGACCATTTTTTTAGAGATAAGTGTTTATTGATGTATAATTTTATCTTTTATATTTTTAGGTATAATTCTCTTTTACTAATACATAGGAAAGATTTAGAGACAAAAATAATGAAACATACTACTGATGTTCTTTCAGTGAGCGTACAAAGTGTATGAACTTGCGAGTCTTTTCCTACCCTCTTTTGCTTTCAACACTTCCCTTTTCTGTGCTTCTCTTCGTTAGTCTCATTTTGATGCATTCTCTTCCTACCTGGTTCTTGACTATTTTTTTTTAAACTCAGACTTGTTTTTAAAATTAGATCTATCTGTGTGCTATACCCGAGACCTGCTGTGACTTTAATCCTCAGACATGACTGGAGACCGAGTTAGCTACAAGCCAGTAGCACTGTGGCTCCTGACATTTACTGCTGCACTGGCCATCCATGTCACTCCAGGGATATTGAAGAACCAAAGAGAGGCCAGGCAAGACCTGAAGCATTTCTGGGGATTCACTGTCATGGTCAAGATTGAAAAAAGGAAGCACCCCCCACCCCCAAACACACATAGATGTCTGTCTCACTTTTTCTCTTTTAAATAAGTTATTGTCTTCCTGATTTCATTTGTAATCTCTTACTCCCTAGCCCAACCACTTAACTTCCAATGGATCTCACCTGCCATTAACATTTAAACATCTGTTCTTCCCTCTGATGCTGCCATTGTGGGCAGCGGGTACCTAGTGCGAGTGGCAGTATTAGTACCCTTTTCTGTCACGCTGTGCCCATAGAGGCCAGAAGAGGGTGTCAGATTCCTCTGGAACTGAAGTTATGGATGTTCTTTTAGCCACTATGTGGGTGCTAGGAAAAGAAACCAGGTCTTCTGGAAGAACAGCAAGTGTTCTTAACCACTGAACCATCTCTCCAGCCCTGCTATTGAGCTTTTAAAAACAAAAGGTAAAATGTTCATACATCTTGTTATACTGCATTGAAAATACACATAGTTGTATGGATTCTTTGAAAAAAAAAGTTTAAAACACCATTATTTCTTTTATTTTTCTTTCTTTTTATAAAAATTTATTTTTGCCCGGCTTGGTGGCATACACCTTTAATCCCAGCACTTGGGAGGTAGAGGCAGGCGGATTTCTGTGAGTTCAAGGCCAGCCTGGTCTACATAGTGTGTTCCAGACCAGCTGGGGCTACAGGGAGACCCTGTCTCAAAAAAGATAAAAAAAAATTATTTTTTATTTTACGTGTATGAGTGTTATACCTGTATGTATGTACGTGCACCCATGTTGTGCCGTGCCTGCAGAGGCTAGAAGATGGTGTTGGATCCCCTGGAACTACAGTTATAGATGGTTGTTAGCTGTCATGTGGGTACTGGGATTTGAACCCAGGTCCTCTTCAAGAGCAGCCAGTGCTTTCAAACCACTGAGCCATCTCTAGCCCCTCTTTCTTTTCAAGACAGTGTCTCAGTCTGTAGCCTAAGTTGCCTGGAACTCATGTTTTTCCTTCTGTTTCCACCTCTAGAGTGCTGACATTACAGATGTGAGCACTGTGCCTCACCTTTTGGTTTCTTCTTTTAAAAAAATATTTATATTATTTTTATTTTATGTGTATGAGTATATTACCTGCATGTAGGTAAGTGCACCCGTGTTGTGCAATGCCCGCGAGGACAGAAGAGGCTGTCGGATCCCCTGGAACTGGAGTTGTTAGCTGCCATGTGGGTGCTGGGATTTGAACCCAGGTCTTCTGTAAGACATATCTCCAGCCCCCTTAATTTCTTATATTTAACTTTAAAAAAAAATTTAGTGTTGGTGAGACTTAATGTTATAAAAGCTGTATCTTCTGTTTAGAGGCTTTATCATTATTGAAGTAGCTGATTAGATTTTGTAGTGATAAAAGATAAATTCTGCTTCTTAACCTATAATTTTAGAAGCCATAATTTCTTTATTTTTAATATTAAGATTATTAGATAGAATGGCTGGTTGTATGTAGTCTAGGAATAGAATACAAAGCTCAGTTTTTCCTCTGATAACAGTAATCACAAGAATAATGTATACGTGAAAAATATTCTAAACGTTACAAATAATACAGGCTTGAAAAACTATTCACTAGAAAGTAGAAGTCCTTCTACTGTAGAGCTGTTCCTCTGATCTATATATCTGCACATTTAAAAAAGCTAAATAGACTCATTCTGTACTTTTTCCTTATCCAGTAATATCCTGTGATAGAAAACTCCTAAACAAGTATGCAGTCCTTAACTTTCTGTATTGCAGTATCAAAGGCATACAAAGTTTGTAAATGACTATATTCTATACTATGGTGGCAAAAGGGAGGACTTCAGGCGTGTAGGGTAAGTATCGTGAAGCTGACATAGGAAGGGAGGCTACATATGGCCATTGAAAAACCTACTGTGCTTTCAGATTCTTTCTCTCTTCCCCTGCTTTCTGTTCCAGTTTCCTTGTCTTGCCACAGGATGGAGAGACCTCCTTCCACAGCTTCTAGCTCCTTAGCCCTTCCTGAATCCCATTTCCTTAGCAGCAGGCCTCAGGTAGGCCCCTCTCCAGCTGAGCCAGGTACCCTGCTGGCAGTAACAGGAAGTATGAGGAATAGTCTTAGTTCTTGTTGACAGGGGCCTTTAGTGTCCTGTTTAGACCTTAGTGTTTAGGATCACTTTTTCAAAGGTAGCACAAACAAGAAGCCTCATTTTAGAATTTCCCACACATGAAAGCCCTTCCAACATTAGAGGCTCTTTTATCAGAGACCCTTGGTCTTGTATGGAGTTTTTTCCTTTGATTTCATTTTCTGGGTAGGTAAGGCCCTAAAACCTTTTTGGTGTTATCTCATCTATTCCAGTTTTATCTTCCCTTTCCGTTTCTCCTATATCTCTCAGCAATTACTTAGTCTACTCCCAAACTGTTGATATTTTATTTTGAAAGATCATCTTCAGTTGTCTTCCTCCCTTGTTCAAGTCTTCCCAGGAAACTAATAAAATGCAGTAATATTAATGTTTAAAAAAATCAAATGCCCAGCAGAGTGTTATTACTGACTTTTGGTTGGATTCTGGGACTTTTTTTCACTCACGTTTCCGTATTTAGAGTTTGTGAGGTGTTCTTGTCCTAGCTTTAGCAGCTTGGCAGTTTGTATAATGGAAACTACAGCTGGAGATGATGGGTTCATTTATCCATTTAACTTGCTTCTCTAGCAGCTCCTGAAAATACTGAAGCAGTTGTTCTGTATGTACACACACACACACACACACACACACGCACGCACGCACACACGCATGCACACGCACACACACTTTCAATTATAACTGTACTTTTTATGTTTATAAAGTTTTCTAAAAATCCCACAGCATTATTTAACCTCCTAAATTTGACTGATTTTAATTTCATACTAAATTAAAATCATATTATTTTCCAGGGAGAATGACAAGACAGACTTGGACGTTATACGTGAAAATCATAGATTCCTATGGAATGAAGAGGATGAAGAAGATATGACTTGGTATTTTATTTTATTTTATTTGTTTATTTTGTGTGTATGTCTGAGTGTGTGTGTGCCACAACACGTGCGTGGAGGTTAGAGGACAACTTAGGAGAGTCAGTTCTCTTCTTCCATCTTGTGTGTCCCAGGGATGGAAATCAGGTCATCAGGCTTGCTAGCAAGTGCCTTTACCCACTGAACCATCTTGCCAGTCTGGTGACTTGCAAATGTTAGCCATTAGCATTTATTGCATCAAGTATCATAGTCTTGTCTTTCTTATTACATGGCTTTTCTTGTATTTATTTATTAAAGATTGTGTGTGTGCGTGCGTGTGTGTGCGTGTGTGTGTGTGCGCGCACTATGTGTGTGAGAGTGCCTGGAACTGGAGTTATAGATTGTTATGAACCACTCAATGTGGATGCTAGAAACCAAACTCTGGAAGAGCAGCAAGCACTTGAACCATTAAACTCTCTTCTCCAGCTCTGTTCTATGTTAGTCAGACCTTTATAGGGCAGTTTTAAATCAAGAACAGAAACTTGTGTTTAGATTCCTGATTCTCTTCTGCTTCTTTTGGTAATTTTTGGCATTTTTTTTCTTGTTTTTTGTTTTGGTATTTTGAGACAGGGTCTTCCTGTAGCCCTAGATAGTCTGGAACTTACTGTGTTGACCAAGCTGGTCTTGATCTCACAGAGATCTGCCTGCCTCTGCCTTCAGAGTGCTGAGGGAATAAAGGCATGTGCCACTGTACCTAGCAGTTTGGGCAGTTTTAACTGACTTCTAATTGTTTGACTTAGGCCTTCAAAAGTAATTTTTATGGTATTGTGTGTTGTCTTATAATATGCTGTTATATTCTTCTTTTAAAATGTTTTGAACAATTTGGGAAAAAAATAATACCTGAAAGTGGTTTTAGAAAATCCAAATATTATAAAGGGTAAAAAAATGAAGAATAATTCCACTTCTGTTACCCCTTTAATTTCTGAGACAACTGCCATTAACAGCGAGTGTCCAGATACTTGGGGCACTTGGCAGAAGCAGGCCTCTTTTAACATTAATGCTTATATCATATACGTTATTTATTTGACATTGCTTCCAAGTAGCAAACTGTGTTTGAATTTCTAAGTGTATGCTATGTATTTTTTTTAATGGATTTAGGGAGAAGAGACTTGCAAAGAAATACTATGATAAATTATTCAAGGAATATTGCATAGCAGATCTCAGTAGATACAAAGAAAATAAGGTATGCCCTGGGAATATTTATCAATGGAACTTCAACTCAGCATTGAAACTCTTATTCTTTTATAATACTCATTCTAGTCCTAAGTTATTCTACACGTTGGGGTATCGTTTTGACCATTTAACTTCTGCAGCCATGGGCTTTATAAGGGGCCTGTGGAATTTATGAAGGACAGTGGTATTTTTCGTCTGTGAGATCAGTCATAAAAAGTCTAAAATTAAACACAAGTGGCACCTGGATGCTTTTCATCCCCGCTCTTATCTTGAGCCTCTAAGTGATTAAACGCTGCAGAATGACATCTCATTTCACAGATAATGTTTGAAATTAATTTTTTGATTGACTGCCAATTATGGAGAGGCAGCTGCACTTCTTTTGTTACATAAATATTTCTATTTTAGCAAAATTAGCTTTTTCAGACAGTGTTAATTAGTAGTGGCAGATTTCCATTCCCATTTTACATCTTCTTTTATTTAATATTGAAGTTAATTTTATTCCTCACTTGCTCAATTTCCAGTTTGGAGGTAGAGAAGGCAGGCTGGGAGCAGATGATCTCAGTTGGCTTTACAAAAAGAAGGAATGCATGTATGGGTAGTACATATTCTATTATGTTAAGAAACACAATTTGTTCATAAAATGCTATATTTTTGAGGGGGGGAGTCTTTTTGAGACAGGGTTTCCCTATAGCCCCAGCTGGCCTGGAACTCACTGTGTAGACCAGGCTGGCCTTGAACTAAGAGAAATCCACCTGCCTCTGCCTCCTGAGTACTGGAATTAAAGGTGTGGGTCACCACGCCTAGCATAAAATGCTATCTTAAATGAATTTCTTTTTTTTTTTTTTACTCACTACAATAAGGATTGGCTTAATCAATTTTTCAGTATTGTCTTTAGTATGTGTGTTGTTTTCTAGTTGCTTACAGACAGTAGGAATATCCATTTTGTATTATCCTGTGTATACACCCATAGACTTGATGTAGCCCAAAGACTTCTCAGTTTCCTGTGGATTAGTTTTGGACCCGGGTGCTCTGCTCTTGTCTCTTTACCAGCTAATTACTACAACTAATTGGAACATCTCCACAATTAGAGTTATTTGAGGTACCATATTGCATATCAAGTCTGAAATACTGTCATTCTAGGAACCTGTAATAGTAGCTTCTCAGCCCTGGACTGTATGTGGAATATTCATCAGAATTTACTGAAATTGAATTGGATACTATGCCTAGAAAAAGCTACAGTCTAGGTGGGTGTGGTAGTGTATGCCTGTAAAGCCATCACTCAAAAAGCAGAGGCAGGCAAACTGTGAGTTCCGGGCCACAGACCAGCTTAAGCTGCATAGCAAGTTTGAGACTAGCTTAGGCTGTAATAAGATCCTGTCTCAAAAAAAAAAAAAAAAAAGGTGCAGTCTAGTTGAGGAGAGAAGGTCTACACAAATAAAAATTAAGTATTTAAATTCTTCATTTAAAAAGAGTATTACTAGAATCTGGGCTAGAGAGTTGGCTCAGTGGTTAAGAGCACTTGTTATGCAATCATGATGACCAGAGTTTGGATCTCAGCCCATGTTAATAAGCCAGATATACTGCCCATGCCTGCAACTCCAGCCTTAGTGAAGACAGAGACAGGAGGAGCTCCAGGACTTTCTGGCTTCTGGCCTAGCTGAGAAAACATGAGCCTGAGGTTCAGGGAGAGATCCTGCCTCAAAGGACTAGCTGAAGAGTGACAGAGTAAGACAACTGACACACTCTTCTGGTCTCTGCATCCAGACCACCATACACCTATGTGCATACACTCGCACTGACATGCACAACTAACTAACCAAATAAATAAATACATAAACCTTTCTAGAAAGCATAATTATTAGAATCATAGTTTAAGGAGAAGAATTTTGATAGAAATTGTATTTTCTTTAGAACACAGTGATTGGATATGAGGATAAGTGCTAATAAAAATCATACATGACTCACAGGTCTAAGTGTGGATACTTAAAGAAATGGGGAATTTGGAGGGGATATTTTGGAGTGTGCGCTCTGGCATACCATGTTTGAAGTGTTGGAGAAAGTTTGAGTAATGCCTTGGTTCCAGTGTTAGAATGTGTTTTTTGTTTTTTTTTTGTAGCTTTGTTTACATAGATGATGTTTAGTTCACTTTTAATTAACTGGCTCCTAATTCAGTGCCTAATATGTATAATACATAGTTAAGGCATTTTAATGAATTTTCTTCCCTTGTTCTACATTCCTGTTCCTTTCTTTGAAAAGTTTTTCATCATTGAGAATGTATTTGGATTATTCTGTCAATTGGGATTAGGTTTAGATTTAAGAAAAGGGAACATCTCCAAAAAAGAAAAGAAAAAAGAAAAAAGGGAGGGGAGGGGAAGTCTCATATATCACAGGCTGGCCTTGAACTTTTGTTTTTCTGGCCTTTCGCATATGCTTGGCAAGCATTCTACCAACTGAGACACATCTCCAGCCTTGACTTCTGTTTCTTGAGACAGGTTTCTCCATGTATTTCAGGCTGGCTCTGAACTCCTGTCAGTCTTCTTCCTCAGCTTCCTGAGTGCTGGAATTATGTGCATGTGTCATTTTGTTCTACTCTGTTTTTTTTTAATTTTTATTTATTATTTTATGTGTATGTGTGTATGCCTGAGTGTATGTATGTGTGCCATATGCATGCAGATGCTCCAAAAAGCCAGAAGAGGGTGTTGGATCCCCTGGAACTAGAGTTACAGACAGTTGTGAGCCATCTGATGTGGGTTCTAGGAACCAAACCCCATCTCTGTAAGATCAATGCATGCTCTTAACCACTGAGCCATCTCTCCAGCCCTTCTTTATTTTGTTTTTGAGACAGGGAAGGGGAGGGGAGGGGAGGGAAAAAGAAAACTGGAAAAAGAAAACTGCCTTTAATGAGCCAAAAGTCATTTTTCTTTTATAGGAAGTCCAAGTAGATATGGTCATGGAATTTTGTGTGGTCAGGAAGGCAGGACCATCTCTCCCTCTGCTTCTGTATGTGGCGTCTTGTGATGAAGGGCAGAGAGGAGAAGGAGGCTCAGCACTAACCCTGGTGTAACTGTAGCTTGAATCCAACCCATCAGCAGGAAATATGTGTTAAGAAAAGACAGAAGTCTATGCAGTGGTTAACTAGTAGCCTGCAGTCTAGTTTTTTGGCATATTTTTTATTCCCTCATAAGATTACAACTTTCTTGGTGACAGACATTTTTTAAAAGATTTACTTATTTTTACTTTGTGTATGAGTGTTTTACCTATATGTATATATGTGCTCCAGATACATACAGTGCCCATGGAGGCCAGAAGAAGGCCTTGGATTCCCTGAAACTGGAGTTATGGACAGTTGTGAGCCACCATGTGGGTGTTGGGAACCAAACCTGGGTCCTCTGAAAATGTAGTAAGTGTTCTTAACAACTAAGCCATCTCTCCAGTCCATTTTTTAAGATTTAGCAGACATTTTAGTAGTTACTTTTTATTCTCCTTTAGGGACCAAGCCAAATAAGTAGTTGCTTAACAAGTATATTTGTTAAATAGACTAATGAGTGAGAGCAAAGGCTTGGAAGCTCCTGCTGTTGACACTTTTGACTGTGCTTTGACAGACATTCCAAGATAGGCTGGATGGGAAACAGTCTCTGCACATATCTGTAAGCTTAAAAAGAAAGTAAAATAGAGTTATTTTAAGTTTTGTACTTTTTTTTCTCAGACTTGGAGGATTTTATTTTCATTTGGGTTTTGACTAGAATATTTTAACATTTTTGAGTCATTTGCACTTAAGATACACAGTTGACAAACTCAAGTAATAAACAATTAATAAATTAAACCCAAGTTAACAGGGAATTGAACATTATATCTGAATTCCTTTTTAACAGAATGAATAAGAGAACTTCATTAACTACCACTCATTAGAGAGTATAAGTCTGCATGATCCTGAAGCTGAATCTTTGTCCTTTTTTCTTAGTAAACTACTTTTTACATCATTTTTAGGTTTACAGCAAAATCAAGTGGAAGTGCAGTGAGTTCCCAGTACCTCCACCACCTCTGCACAGTCTCCCATACTAGCAACATCCCCAACAGAACAGTGCAGTTGTCAGCCTCATTGAACACACGGTTTCAACACTGTTTTCACTCAGTGTCTATGGCTTACATTGGGGTTCACTCTTGGTACTGTACATTCATTCTACAGGCTTTGACAGACATATTATAATGGTATGTATCCACCATTATAGCATCTAAAGAACAGTTTACTACCTGAAGAACCCTGTGCTGTACTTCATCCCTCGCTCTCCTTGACTCCTGCAGTGTTTACTCTCTTCATGCCCTTTTCCAGAGCATCACAGAGTTGGAGTCATATAGCATGTCGCCTTTTCAGATTGACTTCTTTCACTAAATAGTAAGAATTAATTTGGTATTATTGTAGTATACAATTATGTCTTAGCTGGGTACCTCATTTTCTTTTTAGTAATGTTATTTTAGAATAATATTACATTGTACAAATGTACCACAATTTAATTATACATTCACTCAGTGAAACATGTGGCTGCTTCTGAGTTTTGGGAAATAAAATTGCCATGAGCATCTATGTTCAGGTTTTTGTTTGGACAAATTTTTAGCTCGTTTGCATAAATACCAAAGAATATAATTGCTGGAGATAGCTTGTACCGTTACATTAAACTGAATAAGAAACCCTTTTATTAAAACTGACAGGTTAATGAATATATATAAAATATATTAAAAGGCAGTGATGACAAATCATTTTGGGGACAAAGACAATTAAAATGGGTGTACAGGTGGAAGATTAACGCCTTGCACTCTGCTGCTCCAGACGGGTGCCTCTGCTCTTTCCTGTTCCATTTCTGAGCACATTGCCAAGACAGAAGCCTGGACAGTGTTGGATTTTGTGTCCATGAGAGACTTTGTAGATTAGGTCACTGGGAACTTAGGTACGGACTTTGTTTTTCCTGTTTTTCCTGTTGCACTTTTGTGTGCAGGAAATAACTTTGGTTATTCCAGAGGGAATAAAGCACAGTAGTAAATAAGACCAGTTATGCATTTGCTAAGTTAGCAAACTTCTTTTGTAGAAAGCCAGATTGTAATTTTTGACCTTTCCAATTCATTGTTGGGTGAAGGTAGACACACATGTGAATGATTGGATGTGCTTGTCTTAACACAGAACTTTACAAGACAGGAGGCAGTTTGTGTGTCCTGGTTTACTCGTCTTGCATCTACTACTTACTGGTTCCTGTTCTAAGTCCTTCATATGCAGTACCCCATTTAAACCTCTTCACCAAGGAAATACTCCTATCTTTATACCTGAGGAAACTGAGGCAAAAACCGATTAAATAACTGTCACAGTATAATACAGTTGATGTGATAGAGCTTAAACAAAGGCTTCAATAATCTGACTCCAAAGCTGTACTTCTTTCTACTGGTATAATGACTATACCATAGTTTTCCTTCTTCTCGGTATCTTTTACCAGGGTATATTACATGACCTTAGGTATTTTCTGGCACTTGTAACTTTTAGGGCTTTTTAAAGGTAAAGAGGGTTGTTCTTAACAGGTTGGTAATTGTTTAAAGATATTTTTAACTTCCTGTGAGAAGAGAATAAAACCATCATGATGAGAATTGAATTAATTGTTTGGTTTTTTATTTTTAAAATTTTATTTTGTGTGTATGAATATTTGACCACACGTATGTAAGTGCACGATGTGCATGCCTGGTGCTCATGAAGGCCAGAAGAGGCCATCAGATTCCCTGGAGCTGGAGTGACAGTTTTGAGCTGTCTGATATCTCTTAACCACTGAACCATCTCTTTAGACCCTGTTATTTAGGTTGACAAATGCCATTATCACTGGCAATATATGTATATGTATAGAAATATATATATGCATATATATATTTCCTTTTCTAACTTAGTGCTTGAATTTATTTTTATGTAAACATAATTTGCTCTTTTCAGTTTGGATTTAGGTGGCGAATAGAGAAAGAAGTAATTTCAGGAAAAGGTAATTTTTTTTAAAAAGCTTACTTATTAATATATTGCTTATTTTGTTATGTAGAACTGAAATCACTAGGTAAGATTATTCCTGTCGTATACAGTATCTATAAGAGTAAAAATAAAGTTAATTTTATGTGGTAGATGCATTATTATCAAAGGCCAGAACTTAATACTTTAATTTTTTTAAAAAATTTATTTTTATTTTATGTGTATGAGTGTTTTGCCTGTATATGTGTGTGTGTGTGTGTGTGTGTGTGTGTGTGTGTGTGTGTGTGTACCACATGTATGCAATGCCTAGAAGAGGGCATTGGATCCCCTGGACCTGGAGTTACAAATGATTGTGAACTGACATGTGGGGACTGGGAACTGAACCTGGGTCCTCTGTAAGAGCAGCCAGTGCTCTTAACAGTTGAGCCTTCTTTTCAGCCCTGCTTTAATGATTTTTACCTTTAAAATGTGATGTTTGGTACATTCAATTGAGGTGATATAGAAAATGTTTAAGATTTAGTAGCAGGAAACAAAAGAGTGCTTGATTATCAGGTTTTAGAATAAAATACTGGTACTTCTGTCCTCCAGCAAAATCAGTGTTTTGGAAGTAGAAATTAAATATCACATTTTGGATTCAGTAGAATTTTTGTACAAACTAGTTCCCATTTGAGGGAATCCATGAGATTGCACCCAAATATTTAGAGTAATAGCTAAAGACCAAACATTTGGTTGGCAATCAGTAAATGCTTTTTGGGGGCATTATTGTAATCTGTTATTTTTTTCTGAAGGTGTATGTGTTTATACTGTTTCATGCTATTAATGAGCTCTTTATGTAATAATTGCATTTTAATTTAAAATTTCTAAAAACTCTTTAGGAAATAATTTAGGAAATAATTCTTAACTTATTTTAAAGATCTTTTTTAAAGCTAGAAATAAAGGCTCTATTTTGAAGTGATTCAATGTACATTTATGCTGTCAAGCATTTCCCATAACTTTGCTTTATACCAGATAAGAGATTGGATATTCAGTAGAACAAAATAAACAGCATTATTTTTTTCTGTAAGTAATAAAGGATCAGCCTCAACTGAAGGTACTTTAGAAGAAAAGGAAAAAGAATGAATTTAAAGTAACCTTAGGGGTTAGTGAGTTGGCTTGGTGGGTAAAGCACAAGCCTTATAACCTGAGTTCAGTCCTTGGAACCTACAGTGGAAGGAGGGAGGTGACTCAGCAAAATTGCCCTCTGACTTCCAAATGTGCAACATGCAGACTCCCATATATACAGACACACAGACATACTAATAAATAAAAATAAAGCAGTTTAAAAGTTTTCTCAAGGTTACATTTTATTTTGTATTTTCACCTAAAATAATGAAAGATCTTGAAATGTCTATCAATATTTAAAATGTTTGTATTAAATTTATCATGTGATTTTTTTCAGGTGAGCTTATAATGCTACCTTTTAAAAATTGATGAATATTCTCTAAATTTATAATTTATAATTTTGTTGTTACCATTTAACAGTCATTACTAAACACATGTAGATTTAGTTAACTTTTCATTTGGAATGAATTTTAAAGTTGTTTCTCTCTCTTTCTCTCTCTCTTTCTTTCTCTCTCTCCCCAGCAACAACAAAAACACACACACAATAAATATATAAATAAATTTTTCAAAGGTCAAGGTACCTGCCACAGCATGTTTGAGGCTACATGAGAACCTGTTTCAAAAAACAGAAATTAGCATTTAGGATGATAATATTCTAAACTCATTTTGGTAGTCCCTTCCATTTTTATGAAAAGGATTTTTGTGGTTTCTATTTGTTTTTCTTGGTGCCAATTATTGTGATGGAAATTATTTTATTATTTGTACAAATCGGTTTGATTTTTACTTTTTCTGCCAAAACAAATAATTTTGAGTTGTCTGTTCCTCCCAACCCCTCCTTGAACCAGCAGTTTTAGTCCTGGTTTGGAGGTTTTTAATTTATGATAGACATAGCAATATGGTGTTAATAAAATTTAGAATATTGCCAGGCATGGTGGAGCATGCCTTTAATTCCAGCATTTGGGAGGTGGAGGCAGGCGGATCTCTGTGAGTTCGAGGCCAGCCTGGTCTCCATAGCAAATGCAGGCCAGCTGGGGCTACAGGGAAGACTCTGTCTCAAAAAGACTTAAAAAAAATTCTATGTATATATGGCTGGGGATGTAGCTCAGTGGGAATATCAAGTTTGAGTTTTTAAAATATGTTTTTCACTGGAAATTTAAGTAAATGCTAAATTAGCATTTAAAATATTTTTTAATATAGCAATTAAATACTGAAAGTATTCACTCAAGGTATCAGCACATACTTTGGAAAATACATTTCTTCCTTCAAGGTTTTAGAACATACACTCAACACTTTAATTTTTCAATGTGTAAGATTCTCTGTCACCAAGATTCTATTTGAATAGAAACAGTTCATCAAATAAGAATTCTGTGGCTTATTTTTGATAGTTAGGCTCTTTAGCTGGGTCTGGTGGCACAGTCTGGTGGCCACAGCTACTCTGAAGACTGAAACAGGTTTGTAAGTTCAGTCCTGAGCTACAGAACAAGTTCTGGGGCTGGGGGTGAGGGGTGGGAGGGGAGCCAGGTTCATTGTTTAGTGATAGAGCCACATGCTTAGCATGTACAAGGCCCTGGGTTCAGTCACCAGTATGGCAAAAGGCAAAAAAACATGTTCAGCTCTTTGATTTGATCCTTATATACACATTTGTTGCGCATACTGTAATTATTATGGTCAGTCATTTTTTAATGTTGTTTATATTGCTAATGTCTTATTTTTAAAACAAGATTTTAGAGATAAGTCTATAGATAGTATCATCTACCATAACTGATACTCCTTTCCTTTTTGCAGGTCAATTTTTTTGTGGAAATAAATGTTGTGATGAAAAAGAAGGCTTAAAGAGTTGGGAAGTTAATTTTGGTTACATCGAGCATGGTGAAAAGAGAAACGCACTCGTTAAGTTAAGTAAGTTGACTTTAGGGGAGAAAAGGTTGACATCTTCCCAGTTTATCTGGGAAAATAAGTAGTCTATTTACAATTTAATTTTAAAAGATTCTGTGTATCTTCTTGTTTTTTTTTAATATATATTTTAATTTTATGTGCATGAGTATATTGCCTGCAGGTATATAAGGGCACCTGTGTCATGCAGTGCCTGCTGAGGTCAGAAGATGGCATTGGATCCCCTGGAACTGGAGTTACCCGCAGTTATTAGCTGCCATGTAGGTGCTGGAAATCAAACCTGGGTCCTCTGCAAGAGCAACCGGTGCTCTTAACAGCTGAGCCATCTCTCCAGCCCCTCAAAGAACTTTTGAGCCTAAACTTTCTAGCGTTATAGTACCATATGAAACAGTTCTGCTGTCAAATTCAAGCTGGTAGCTTGTAAAGGTCTCGTAAGCTTGAGAATGTCACTGAATTATATGTCTAAGAAGTGGAGTATCAGGAAGGGCAATGTAAATCTCATGGCTGATTGTGTAACCATTATGTGGCATTGGCCATAAATAAATATATGATCTTAATAGTAAGGGAAAATTTTAGAAAGGCATAATTTTTCTTGATACCAAATTTTTAAGTTTTTAATGAACATATTAATTATACATAATAATAGGTATCATGACATTTTCAAAATACGATAAAAATATATATAATGTATTTTGATCCTATCACCCTTCCATTTGCCCCTTTCTGTTCCTCAGAGGAAATGACTAACCCACGTCATCATTATTGTATGTATTTTATTACATCATGTTTGTTATTATTAGATATCTTTGCTGTGAGATAGTAATGCTGCCTATGGAACACATTGGACAACACTTACCTTTTTTAAAAGAGTTATTTATTTTTATTTTATGTGTATGACTCTCCTGCATGTGTAAGTTTGTATACCTAAATGAATGCAGTGCCTGCAGAGGCCAGAAGAGGGCATGGGATCCCCTGGAACTGCAGAAATGTTTAATGTTAAAATATTTTCAGTCCTCAAGCATTTTAATTCAGTTTGTATTATATATGTGTATATATGCATTTTGAGTTATAAGGATAGTTTATTTTCTTCAGATCATTTTCCCTGTATAGTAATGATATATGAGAAGTTATTATCAACCAGAGCAGCGGAGACAAATCCATTCAGCCTTGTCTTTTTTTTCTTTTTTTTTTTTCCTTTGCAGGATTATGCCAAGAATGTTCCTTTAAATTAAATTTTCATCACAGGTAATATTTTCTTTTAAAATAACTGTTCTTAATATTTAGTAACCTAGACCATACTCATTTAACTGAACCTGGAGTTTGCCCTTTTTTGCAGTAGACTGGCTTGCTCGCAAACCCCAGGGATCCTCTTGTCTCTGCATGCCCCCAAGCCTCCCACTGCTGAGGATACAGGCGAGCCTGGCCACACCTGGCTTTTATGTGGGTTCTGAGCAACTGAGTACAGGTCCTCATGTTTGCATAGCAAGCGTTCTTAACCACTAAACCATCTCCCCAAACACCTCTGTGACTTTTAAAAAATATTTTTATTTTATGTATATATTTGCTTAACATGTGTGTAAAAAAATGTACCACTTGCATGCCTGGTGCCCTCAGAGGCCAAAAGAGGGTATTAGATTCTCTAGAACTCAAGTTACAGACTATTGTGAATGGCCATGAGGTGCTTGGCATTGAACCCTGGTCCTCTGCAAGAGCAGCAAACAGTCTTAACTGCTGAGCCATCCCTCCAGCTCTCCCCACCATGTCCTTTAGGCAGCGTTTTGATTAGAGTTTGTCATTGGTACAAAGGATTTGTGTTCATTTTAAATATTATAATCAGGCTCCTATTGAATGGGCCCTAATGTGTCTGCCATGTTAAATAAAGTAGGAGTGCAGTGGCCTGTACCATGCAGTACATATGGGATCATTAGCCTTGGCTTTATTTTGTTGTTATTAATTGTTGTTGTTGTTTGGGTTTTTGTTTTGTTGTTTTGTTTTTGAGATAAAGGCTAGTATGTAGCCCAGGCTGATCTTGAATACATAATGTATCTGAGGCTGGCCTCAAACTTATGATCCCCCTGCCTCAACTTCCAAGGTGCTTTAATTATAGCCATATTGTACCACATCCATCTTATAATCAGCTTTATTATAAGCATGGCTATATAGTTTTTTAGCCATTAAAAATAAATAAAATATTAATTTTTAAGTTCTTAAAATCATCAGGATTTTTTGGGTTACCTGATCAATCTAAAGCTTAATTTCTTCTTTCTGTCAATGACACAGAAAGAAGCAAGGTGCTTTGTTACCTTCTCTTTTGAGCTTCATTTAGTCTTGTGACGACTTTAATGAACCAGTAGAGAGGTGCCCTAACAGTGCTGCTGCCTTTGCCACATCTTGAGTGGAAGCTCTATAAAACAAACTCTTGAAAGCTGTCTCCCTTTGCCTCTGTCCTTTTTACTGGGCCAAATTTCAGTATTACCACCTTTTCCTATTCAGTGTTTCTCTTCTTAAGCAGTTAAAATTAATTGCTTTCCAGCTGTGATACTGACCAGATTGTAAACCTGGGCCTGGAATAGGTAAAGTCAAAGCAGTAAGAAGATAAATAAGTTGTCTGAAGTTGACGTATGGGTTAAAAATAAGCATCTTCTATCTCACTTCCATTATACTTTTATTATATTTTTCATTCTTGTTTTTAAGATCAGCACACTAGGTATTAGCTATCATTATGGCATTTTCAGAAGTGTGTTTAGTAGATTCTCCTTCCTCTCACCTCCCCACCCTTGCTACCTTTGATCCTCTTCATCCCTGCTTCCCAGTCCTTTCTATTCTTTATTCTTAAAAGAGAAGTTTCCTACTTACTGGTGGCTTAGATCTATCCATGGCACTTTCTTTATTGTGCTTTTTCAGTGTGTCAATAGATATGAATTATGTGGTAGAAAATGGGATTTGGTTTTGTAACTTTCTTTTAAATGGTTAAATAATAGAATCTAGAAAGAGCTGAGTATAACTGACTTACCTTTCCTATGTGGTATAGAGATCTTAGAGAAACAGTTCTTTGTCTCTGTTTAGGCTTTATTTTATGGAATTATCTTACTTTATATATCAACATAAAGTATTTACATACTCATTCGAAGTTCCTTATTGCATAAATTACATTTAAAAATATGTACTTTAATTTTTAAAAATCCATTGGTTTTTATTTTTTGTAAAATCATTTGAAAAAGTTAACTCTAATTTTATATTATTTAACTTGAAGGAGAAAAGAAATCAAGTCAAAAAAAAGAAAGGCAAAAACTAAAACGGATTACGAGGAATCATCACATAAAAAATCCAAATCATCATCTTTAGAAGAGACCTCCCAGAGGAAGGATGGAGGTAAGGGTTAAGATGTAGAGCTCCCCACCTTCTGAGGGTGAGGTACAGTCTGCCATAGTGCCAATGGAGAATTTATCTAGGGAATGCATTTAGAATTTTGCTTTGTAGTAATTAAAAAGAAAGTGGCTGAGAATTCAGATTTTAGTACTTATAGGAGTTTTAAGAAGGGAATTGGTTTTGGTTCATTAGGGTAGATATTATGTAATATTGCAAACATGGTTTAATGAAATCTTTAGCTTACTTTTCCTTTAAATGTTGGGGTAATGTGAATACCTACCTCCATACTGGTCATGCTTAAGAAGAATCTAATAAGAATGCGAAGGCGCTTTGAGAACTGTAAAATGGCTTTATAGTCTATATCATTCAATAAAAAATGGGGCTGTGATTATTACTATAGTCTGTCGTCTTTTTCTCCTCTGGCTTAATAAGCTTTTTGAAATGAGAAAGGTTGATACATACCTGTGCCCTGAGAATTTAGCATGATGCTGAGCACATACACTTGATAAATCACCTGCTTACATATTCCTCAGCAGTTTTTAAGCTCGCTAAGCCTCTTTTTTTTCATGTGTAAAATTGTTATGTAATTAGGATTTCCAGAAATGGAAATGAGGTAATTCATCAAGCATTTTGCATATAACCTGGCAGTGTAATAGGTATTGCAAAGGTTACATTTAGTTACTTTTTCAGCCCATAATAAAGTCAAATTGTCTATAACTTACTTATAATTGTTTATAACCTAAAACTAGGTGGCAATGCTAGATTCAATTTGATCTAACCCAGTGCTCATATGGTATTTGGACAGGAGAGGGCGCCCTTGCTCTTGGTAGGAAATCATTGTATAAGACACAGTCTTGCATGTTTTTTTCCTTGCATATCATGATGTCCATGGAGTTAAAATATTCAAGTATATAGTTATCACTAGGTTTTAGTGGATCATTGGTAGAAGATGTTATTCTGTTGTTATTATGTTTGTCTTATTTCCTATCCCCAAAATAAATCTTAACTATCAATGTGAAAAAAAATCTCATTTGCATTTAAAAATTTTACTTATCCTGATATATTAATAAATAATTTAATATATTATTTGAAATTGTTGCTGCATTTGTTATTGGGATAGGTAATATTGTTACATTCGTACTGTGACTGTAATACCATTACCCATGGC
>NW_008355723.1:985468-993148 GCF_000622305.1 Nannospalax galili
TTATTCTGAATCAAGGAAGAGTTTGTCTCTACCCAGACCTTAATTTGGAACAAACTTGAACAATAATTAACAAGTGCTTAGACATCACTGTTAAATTTTCACTGCTGGAAGTCCTCATATCTGCTTACTGTCCTGATTTTATCCCCTACACGTCTCTTTGTCTCTGTGTGAGACTCCCTTAGCTTTGTAGTCCCATCATAGGAAATGTTAAGTGAATGGCTGGGTGGACAGCTACATGCCCATGGTAGAATGGATGGGCACAGAGAAAAGTAAGATTGGTAGCTTGACTTTGAATAAAAGTCTGCTTTCTCAGACAAGAAACAAAGTACCTAGGGAGACTCTCTTTGGCCCAAGATCCAAGGTTGTGGCTCTCTCACCACCATCCCCAGGGCACCTCATCCTTCACATTTCCCTTTAGCTTCACTACTTGGAAAGCCCTCTTAATAACATCTATCCCATTTCCTCAAAAGATTCAATCCCTAGTTTGCATTCTGACAGCACCTTGCACTTTAGACATGCATAGGATTCTTGGAATCATTTATTTTCTGTGTGACTTGTTTGTCTCCCAGTTCCTAACACAATGTTTCCTCAACATGGTAGGCATTTAATACATTAGGTGAGTGAATCAGTGAATTCACCCATTTTCTTGGAGTGGAAGAAACTTCAGAAATCAGTTCTAGACTCATACTCGAAAGGATGCTTTTCAAAGAGCAACCCAGTGGCACTCCGGCCAGTGGCATTGCCATTGTTTGGGAGTTTGTTAGAAGTGAGCCATTTGAGATCTCTGCTGGTCTTCTGTGCTTCATCCACACAGCAAAGTGTGAGAGAAGCTATCATTGGTTGTTCTCATTGTGCTTTAGCATCTCCAGGGGAAAGGAACCCACTGCTACCCACAGTAATCCCTCAACTGTCAGGTGGTTGTAATTGCCAGCAAGCTTCCCTGGTCGTTTAGCTCAAATCTACACTTTTCTGCTTTGCTTTAATTATGTCAGTCAGCCTCTGGGTAAGACTAATTGGCATACACACCCCCACCCACTCCCCTGCTCTGTTTTTGTTGTTGTTGTTGTTTTTGACCTATAAGCCTTTTTGGTATCTGTCAACAAGCATTTCCTTGTTTACCCTGTAGTTCTTGTACCCCCTTTAGCTACTAAAACTGAAACCGCTGAAACTGACTTCTCAGACCCCTCATCCAAGGTTGGAGGAATTGTTACTGGATCTTACCTTTCCTTTTTACTTTACTCCCCTTCAAAAACCTCTGCCCTGAGGTCCTATTACAGAAGGCTCTGTACATACTAACAGATTTTCAATGCTTTTCTCTTCCTGTCTTCCTCAATAACCACTGCAGAGATGAAAATTTTTCTTCCATGACAAAAGTATGTGTCTTCTTGTTAATTGCATATAACTGTGGAGTTTAGCTGGGGATGTAGCTCATTGGTAGGTGCTTACTGATCATGCCGTGCTGATCTTCTTCAACATCACCTTTTCCTATTTATATATGACCTTGGAAAAGTATTGTGAAAAATGAATATTTGTACATTCTTCAGTGGAGATGTTGAACATATCCACAGGTAAAAGAAATTATTACTTTGTAACCTGTGGTGTTTTTTTAGCAATATGGGACTTTTCATAGGTGCTCATTTTTGTTTTAGGTTAGCTATACGAGGCTCTATGAATACATACCATATGATCCCTTCCTAAAAGAACCAAACATTTTAATTGAGGAGATAAGACTAAGGACCATGAAGATCAGGAAATAGTGAAGTTCTTATTTATGACATAAGAAAAGCAGACTTGGGAAGAATTTATGATTAGAGTTACAACTGTCAACATCATCTGAAGATGACACTTAATAAAACAATGCTGTTTCCTTTCAGGACATTCATCCTCTAAGAAATCAGAAGGTGCTAGAGACAGTAAGTATCAAGGCTTTTTTGTTTTGTTTTGTTTTGTTTTGTCTTGTTTTTTTTTTTTAATCAAATAGATTTAGAGTCAAAATATTTGCAACTTGGGATTTTTATATTGTTATCCTGCTCTGATGTGAATTAACTTTTGTTTTTATACAACATGAAAAAAATCAAAGAGGACAAAAAGTGAATGTTTATTCCACAGTTAAGAACAATTAAGTTTCTTATTTTAATCATACAGACCATTACGTATTTTTTCAGTAAATATAGTGAATATGCATTTCATTTCCACACTGTAAAATGTTCAGGAAGAGAAATATAGGCTGAGGTTGGAATGGAAGTGAAGGTAGTTAAGATTTAAGGAAAACTGCTTATATTGCTAGAGTCTGAGTGATAATTGGGTGATTTTGATTGAAATGTGTATTTGGTACTGGTTACTGATGTATTTTAGTTAGTCCTGTGATTTTCACTTCACAAAAACAGATTGATTTTGCTGAATTATTTCTGCAATTCTATATTTTCCCTTCAATATTAAAAAAAATTTACATTGACTTATAAAAAATATGTACGAATAATGGAAAACAGGTAGAACAGCAATGTGAAGGCAGAAATAGAGTCATATACTTCTAACTGAAACAGTTCTTGTGACTGCAAAACGAGACCACAGCCTAGCTACTGTTCTTAACAGCCAAACTGAATAATGAAACCCCAGGAGAATGGTTAATAGTACTTAAAAAATAATAAAGAGAACTCCATGTTTGGCTTTTCCCTGCAACTTAAAAAATATTTATTTATTTTTATGTGTATGAGTGTTTTGTCTGTATGTATGTATGTATGCCTGTGTGTATAGTACCTGCAGAGGTCAGAAGAGGGTGTCAGATTCTCTGGAACCAGAGTTGCAGATGATTGTAATTGCCATGTGGGTGCTGGGAACCAAACCCAGGTCTTCTGCAAGACAGTGCTCTTAACCACAGAACTGTCTCTACAGCCCCATTTCCTGGCAGCTTTTAAAACTTTTATTATTATTATTATTATTATTATTATTATTATTATTATTATTATTTTATGTGTATGAGTGTGTTGCCTGTGTGTTCCCCAAGTGCTCTTGGGTGTGGGTCTATCCCTTGGAGTCTGGTCAACCTAACAGGTATCATGCTTGTTAAGGAAACTACTGACTCTCTCCCAGCAGCTATCAACTGCCAGTTGATCCTCATAGGGCTGGGCTTTTTGCCTACTTTGCAAGAGCAGTCAGTGCTCTTAACCACTGAGCTGTCTCTCCAGCTCCTCCTGGCAGCTTTTAAGAGAAGACTCTTCTATGGGTTTATAGAAGGAGACATCCATTTGTCAGGTTTTTTTTTCCCCCTCTATGGTTTAGAGAACTATTTGTATTTTTTAATTAAATTATTTGACTCATTATTTTATTTTTATATGTATGAATGTTTACATTCATGTAAGTGTACCAGTGTGTGCATTGCCTATGGAGGCCAGAAGAGGGCATTGGATTACCTGGAACTGGGGTTAAGGACATTTAGCTGCTATGTGGGCGCCTGGGAACTGAACCTGGGGTTGCTCTTAACCACTGAGCCATCTCTCCAGCCCCTATTTTTAAATTATTATTATTATTTTTAATTATGCATATGTGTGTGCTTGTATGCATATGCATATACATGAGTGCAGGTGCCCACAGAGCCCAGAAGAGAGCGTTGGCTCTCCAGGAGCTGGAGTTATAGATGGCTGTGACCTACCCGATGTGGATGCTGAGAACTGAACTCAGGTCCTCTGCAAGATAGTTAATGCTCTTAACCTTTGAGCCATCTCTCCAACTACCCTTTGAAATTTTTAAAAATTTTAAATATTTATTATTTTTATTTTATATGTATGAGTATATTGCCTGCATGTAAGTAAGTGCGCCTGTGTTGTGCAATACCCATGGAGGTCAAAAGAGGACATTGGATTGCCCTGAAACTAGAGTTACTGATGGTTTCTAGTCACCATGTGGGTGCTGGGAATCACACCTGTGTCCTCTTCAAGAGAAGCCAGTGCTCTCACCTGTGGAGTCATCTCTCCAGCCCCTATTTTTAAATGTATATACTTTAAGACAGTATATTGCTGTGTACCCAAGCCAGCCTTCCATGAACCCATAATCCTTTTGTTTCAATCTCCCAATATGCAACCATGTCCAGTTAGAGGACACTCAATTGTGATGACTTGGGGCCACTAGGCTGTTCGGGGAGAGCTCCTGAGAACTGGAAAATTTAAGGAACTATCCAAGGTCAAATAATGACAGAACTAGACCTAGGATTAAATACAGGTTTATAATTCTGAATGTTCTTTGCTCTTGCTATCAAATGTAGACCTATTATTATTTATATTCTAATTTAGACAGATATAGATAGGTAGGTAGGTAGGTAGGTAGGTAGGTAGGTAGGTAAGTAGATAGAGCCACATTAAATAACTGATCTGGGTCTTGCTTCTATTGTAAAATGGATCTAAACAGGCCAAGTTTGTTAAATTATCAAATGACAAGACAGATACATATTGTATGTGTCTGATATAAAGTCCTTGATAACCTGAGGTTCTGTTATTATGCCAGCTAAAAGAAAAATGCAGACATCAGACAGATTCTGTATTTGTTCTCTAGAATCGATCAAAAGTTAAGATCTGTCCATTTATTATGGTTAGTAGCCATTTCTTCAGTGGAGTGAGTTTTTAGTTACATAATAGCCACAAAACCCGAAGCATTTGGGAAAACTCAAAGCATTTAGGCACCACACTCTAAAGAGAACATTGAGGCTTGAAGCAGGTCAAGAATAGAATCACCAGTGTATTAAGAGAACTGGAAATTGTGTCTTAGGAAGAATGTTGGCAGAACTGCAGATGTTAGTTTGGAGAAAAGTGAAGGAATGAGAGGAGGTGAGGAGGAGGACATGGAAAGAGGGGTTATTTGGAGGCTGCTACTATGTAGGAGACTTATTTTAGGTTGATTCACAGAACTAGAGACTATGGATAAAAATGGCCGGGAAACAGATTTTTGCCTCAATTTAAGGAAAAGCTTTACACTTAGAACTGTCTGACAAAAGGAATGGAGGAAATGGGCTTCCTCAGAAGATAGATTGGACACTGCTTATTATTGGAAGTGTTACAGTGAATGACTCATTAAAAGTAGAGTTGGAGTAAAGACCTCCAGAGACCAATAGAACTACAGGGTGTGGGCCCATGAGATGGCTCTGTGGGTAAAGGCCAAGCCTGACACCCTGGGTGTGATCCCTGGAACCCGCACAGCAGAGCAGGGAACTGACTCCTGCAAGCTGTGCTCTGACCTCCACACATGGCCCATCGCATGCACCCCCCACAGTAAATAAGTAAATAAGTAAATAAATAAATAAATGTAAACTAAAGAGCTAAAGGCCTTTCTGACAATAATTACTGCAGAGGTCTGACAGTGGTGCTGTAAGAGCATCATTTTGTAGTGATCTTTCTTCATGTTCCTTTAGCAGTACTCTTCCTCCCATTTCTGGTTAGCTGTTGCAGTTATAGCAATGACTTACAGTGACTCTCACCCCCAGGGAACCAGGAAGTTTTAGGTTTATGGGGTTGGAAGGGACCTTAAAGGTCATTTATTCTAGTCTTAAAGATTTGATTCTCTAAGGCTATTTGACCACCTTTTCAATGGATATGCTTTCAAAGGGATTTATTTTATAATGCTCTAAGATGATTTGATTTTTTTAAGTAAAATTAGATTATCTGGTGTCAGAAAATTGGTGTAGGAGCTGAGGTGATAGCTCACTTGCTACAGTGTTGCTGTGCAAGCATGAAGACATGAATTCAGTTACCAGAACCCACATTATAAAGCTGGTTCAAGGCTGACAAGATGGCTCATTGGGTAAAGGTGCTTGCTGCCAACCTGATACCAGAGTTCTATCTCTGGAATGCACATGGTGGTGGGAGAAAGCCAACTCCTGCAGGTTGTGCTCTGGCCTCTACACATGCTTCCTGGCATGTGTACACCTGTGCATGCACATCCATACCTGCACATGTATACACATAACACAAAATAAATAAATGTTTTTTAAAAATGGGCCAGGCATGGTAGCATGAACATTGAATCCTAGTGTTGAGTATGTGGAGACAGGTGGATCTCCGGGGCTCACTGGTCAGTAGCCCTAACCTGTCTGGTGGGCTCAATGCCAGTGAAAGGCCCTGTCAAGAAACAAGGTGGACAGCACTTGAGGAATAATATGTGCACAACTTCACACACCTGCACACCATACAGACACATATATAAATAAAATTGGTGTATGAAAGCTAACTTGTGGGACATATTCTTGGGCGGGAACAAGGGGTGAGGTTGTGATAAGGCTTTGTGAAATCAGCTGCCTACTTTTAAAGGACATACAGATTTTGTTCTCTGACACCTTAACAAAGTAACACTGTAGAGATAACTTTATCAGGCCTATTTGGTTCTATGCTTTCTTTACCTCAGTGAGTTGAAGATTTTGTTCTTCTCATCAATTGGGACACTAGGAATTCTAGTGATGGCTTGTCATGAGCAGGAAACTGCTTCCCAAGACTTTATGATTTCATCATCGTGTGTATGTAGATCATTAGACAGCACCCTCCCCCTGATATTTGTTAAAATTGGTGCCACAACAGATTCAGTTAGGACCAAAGTTTAGGCAGGCACATTGATTTGAGGATCAGAGTCCAGCAGGTAAAAGGCTAGGGCCACCGTGATCAATGCTGCTTTATTTTGTGTTGTGCGAACTGAGGGACAGTCTGTACTGACAAACCAAATTTGAGTTAAAGGAAAAACTCCAATATTAACTCATATAAGGGAATTATGTCTTGCAGTATAATTCTTTGATTTAGTTTCTTCTTTTTTAATCATATGAAAGTCATGTAAGTTAAGAGTTTTGTTAAAGAACATACTTAAATGAGGGCCAATTCATCAAGAACTAAGTTTCTATGTGAGACTGGCCAGTTAAATTATGAAAAACATTTTTCAGACATTTTGTAAAGATAATGCTTATTACATTAAATAGAAAAGCCTGTTTCTTGGAAGAAAGAAGCATTCTCAGAAATTGTTCTTGGAAGAAAGGCATTCTCAGAAATTGTTCCGAGTGAAAATTCTGTAACCCTTTTTCTTGAGGAAAATCTAGCACTATAAATCAGTTTAAAGCACATAACATACAGCCAGTAATACTGCTTTTAGGAATTTGATTATTTACTTGGAATGAATTAGATAGAATCAGGTATATTTGAACAGAGATGCACACTGTACAACAACCAGAGAAAACAGCCAGATTGGGCTGTGGTTCCTCTGTAGAGCTCTTGCCTAGCATGCTTGAGACCCTGGGTTTTAATCCCAAGCATTGCCAAAAATAAAAATAAAAGTAAACAATATAAATTCCTATTAATTATAGGTTAAGTATTGTTAAATACTTTATAACTACTTAAAAAAAAACTTTCATGGGGCTAGAGAAATGGTTCAGTGGTTAAGAGTCTTGCAGACCTCTGCTCTTGCAGAGGACCTGAGTTCAATTCTCAACACCCACATTAAGCACCTCAGCCACCTGTAATTCTAGCTCTAAGGGATCTTTGGCCTCCATGGGCACTGCACTCACATACACATAATTTAAAATAAATCTTTAGCTGGGCATGGTAGGAGCACTTGGGAGGCAGAGGTAGGTGGATCTCTGCAAGATCGAGGCCATTGTGGTCTATGTAGTAAGTTCCAGACCAGCTGGGGCTACAGGGAAACCCTGTCTCAAAAAAA
>NW_008355723.1:993203-997913 GCF_000622305.1 Nannospalax galili
AATAATTCTCATTATAGAAAAAACTTCACGTTTATATGTGTTGCCAAGGAAAAATGTCTATGCTGTATCAAATTTCTTAAATTTACAGAAGATATACATAGTAAAATCCATTTTATTTTAAAAGACGTATGTTATCTGTTTACCAACCAGACCTTAGTGATTGTGTTATCTGTGAATCTGGGATGCTTTTATTTTATACTCTAAACATTTCCAAATGGCTTGTATTTAGACAGTGAACATGTATTACCTCTAAAATCAGTAAAAACATTATACTTCCATTTTAAAAATATGACAAAATAGACGTGCTTCAAATGAATCACCTAAAATTAATCAATTAAAAATTATTAAATATTGGGCAGTGTATATCAGGCAATAAAACTGTATTCTGTGATGTAATTACATTAGTAAATAATTCCTCTCTAATGATGATCATTAGTCTAAAAAGGACTGTTGTTGAGATGATGTTGGTCCTAATATAAATACATTCTCCATACAAATCTTACCTTGCATTTCTTTTGTGAAGAAATGAAGAAACTCATCCCATTTCTACTTTAACTCAGGCCATGGGGAGTTTTTCATGAGACACAGGGTCTGTGGCCTTTGTGCTGAGATTCTGGTATTTCTTATAATGTGTATTCAAAAACATTTATTGTATCTGAAAGAATAAATTAACTTCACAGAGAATCATAAAAGTTGAAACTAAATGGCAGGTAAATTCATAATTAATTTAATTGTACTGGTAAATGCAATTAAAAACATTTCTTCTAAATGAACAGGACACACTGATGAGGAAGAAAGTGCTTCAGAATCTGAGTTTTGGAAGGGGCCGCTGCCAGAGACAGATGAAAAATCACAGTAAGTGCTGAGATCAGTAAATACTACATTCCCCTTTAATCAGCTTGGGAAGCAGTGACCATAGCTATTCTTGATAAGTTAATGAAAAAAATGTAATACCATGAATGTTTATTTAATACTAAGAACTACCTACCCCGCTAAGATGAATGTTTATTATGAACCATTGTTTGTGGCCATAAACAGCCAACACATCAGTTCACTTTACCAGATACCCTCTGCCCTTGAATTTCTTCAGAGAGGGGTGTTTAGCACCCAGGACCTTCTGTCCCATGAGGTTAGAATCGTCATGATCAATACTGGAGAGGCCCCTTGAAGGCTTACACAAGTGTAGAAGAGTCCTTGCTTGCACCCGTCTCAGCCTCCGGACCACAGATAGCTCTGTGCTTATTCTCTACTGTGTTTGAAGATGAAGTACTGGGTGTGGGCTGGAACGTTGTTGGCTCCTACCTTACACTAGGATGTTCATCACTGGAATTTTCTGTATTAAAAAGAGGTGGTTACCTGCCACAAGGAGCCTGTTGAGAAGAGTAAATGAAAGGAAGATATGGCACTGCAAACAGTGCAGTCAGTGCCCAGGCAATTTCAGGGTCATTTCACCAGGCCCCTGCCACATTAGTCCATAATGGAGATATTCATGAATATAAAATGATTGTAAAGCATTTTGGTAATTACACAATAGGTTCTTATATAATATATAGGTTCTTACATACTAGAACTCAGGTGTGTTAGAAGTTTTTAAGCAACACTTACTTTTGCTCTTTTCTGTGGCCTTAATCTTTTATTTTTTAGCCAAGTGGAGAATTTCCAAAGATAAAGTTTTCAATAGGTAGGATTATTTTAAAAGCTATTGCTTTAGATCACATACTGATGTCCAGTTTAAACTATTTACTGAGCTTCTACGTGTTTACCGGGGACCTCCCCTTGAAGAGTGTCACAGCTGGAAATGATAGATGAGGTTATAGACTCAGCTCTCCCTAGGGCACAAAGACCCAGGAATGAATGCTTTGAAGGAAGCTTTTGTAATACAACCTTTTTGATACTGCTGAGTGCTGAGCATCTAAGTCTACCTCGTGATTTCACCAGCTTCGTACAGTCAGTTCTCACTGCAGATCTGGAAATCCCAGTACATTCTGCTGTCATCCTGGTGGAAAGGTGGCAGAGAAAACCAAATTGTGGCTAATTCCTTAATCATATTTGATTGTGTATTGTTTTTCTTTAAAATTGAACAAGTTGTTACGGCCTTATGCATCCTCAACTAAACCAAATGATGGAGTCATACTCCATATAATATCTGAATAAAGGAACATTTTCTAGAGAGTGTTAGACTGTTTTTACTATTCATCTTGAATCTCTGTTCCCAGAAAAAAAAAAACAACTGTGTTCACTTAATCCTCACAGATCTATGAGGGAATACAAATTACTTTCATTCAAGTGAGGACACTGAGTTCAGAGAAATTAAGCAACTTGTTCTTGTAGCTAAACAGGATGATGACTGAACACTGTCATATTAAAGCCCTGTGTTGTTTCTACTGCTTGTTGCTGGCTCTAGACATGAACATTATTTAGCACTTGATATTTTTCATAGTATTTTGATATGGTATATACTTTAATATCCTCTTTTAGAGTAGATATAAAGCTAACTACAAATATACATTTACTGTTCTCAGAATAATAAAACACTGTAGCCTACGCAAATTTTCTCACATTCTTGGGAGTAAGACATATTTTTCTTAAAGATGGCTTCTTTTTCATAATTTGAAATAGTGAACAGAGAAAGCATAAAGCGGACCAAAAGAGGAAGGAGAGGTGTGGCATGTCTCACAGACTTAAAAGAAAAATCTGAAGTTAATACATTTTAGGAGAGGTATCAGCATGTAAAATATTTTAATTTTAGTCAGTTTGAGTATAGATATGATTATTTCGAAACTAAGACTTATTTGATAACTGATTATGAAGATATATTGGTATATAGAATAATCAACTAATATATTGAGTCAAAGTATTTTATTTTTATTAATCTCATGTATCACTTAATTTTTTGATTTTAATCAATGTACATGCTTCTTTTTAATAGGGAAGAAGAATTTGATGAGTATTTTCAGGATTTGTTTCTGTGAGATGGGAGAAGAGAAAGTCTACAGTTCCTTAATGTGAAAGTACACACTGACTCCTGTGAAGGCTGCACTCCAGCTGCTGTTTGAGTGGCTGGTCTGTCAGGATAAGGGCAAGGTCACTGGCTGTGTCTCAAACCCTTTCCTCTGTCATCTGTCATCTTTCAGTTGCTCACCTGCAAGTCTGTTTTGTCTATAGCTCTTTGATACATGATATACTACTTTAAGTGGCATTTAAACATGACGTGATTGGCATTAAACTGCAAAATAAATGATTTAATGTCTTATTTTAAAATGATTAGTTTTTTCTTGTATTAAACAGTTGTTATCCATCAATCCTACAAATGATGTCTTACATTTATAAGGCTTCTGTCATATATGGGGCACTGTGCTGAGCATTGCTCTAAAGGAGCATCTAGGAAATGATTTTGCAATAATTTCTGAACTATCAGAAAATAGTAAATTAATGTCAGATTTATTAATGTTAAATATTGTGTTAGCACTCCCTTAGTTCTTAAAGGTGTTGTTTCTTCATCTCACAGGTGATAGTGAGTAGAAAGGAATCTTGATTCTGAGGGAAATTATTGGAAATGCCCAACACCAAAGTTGCTGTTAGTAGTGGAATTCATATTGCTAAGCATTCTTGATAAAAATATATTCAAATATACTTATAGTATAGAGGTCATCAGAAAATAGGATTCCCATGAAATTAAATGGTAATTAAGAAGACTTACCTATACATCATTTTAAAATAGAACATATATTTTGGAATGCAAGTATGGTTTATGATATCAAGTTCATTTATGAATTCAGATACTTATATAAAAATCACAGTAGCCTGCGTAGTGGCAGACAACAAAAGTCATATTCTGAGGAGTCTTTGGAATCTTCTGAGATGACGTTTGGACATTGGTTCCTACACCTACTTCACGCTTTGGCTCATTGCAGTCAGGATACCAGGCCCTTGGTCGGGAGGCTGTAAGGTTGTGCTTTCTTACACTGGCTCTGAAGCCAAGTTCATGTATCTGAGACCTGCAGTAGATATGCCACTGGTCTTGATTCAACTTCTAATGACTAAGGAGGGGAGGTTATTTGAGCTGACATTTTGGGGTCAAAAATGACAAAAAAATTCTTACTCGGTTGTTAAAATAATAGTGATTCCAGAAGGAGAGTCTTAAAAGTATTTTAAGTAAAGGAAAGAAAGGATGCATGAATTCCTTACCCAGAGGATCGCCTAGTCAGACCTAGTAACTTTTCATTTCATTCATATTTACTGAGTGCCTACCCTGTGCCACACACTACTGTAGGTACCAAGATGGAGAGCTGGGAACTTGACTTTCCAACATGAGAGGCAAAGGTGTAAAAGTATAATGAATGGCAATTTATTTCTTGGCTGTTTAAAACTGGGCTGGAGAGATGGCTCAGTGGTTAAGAGCACTGGGTGCTCTTGCAGAGGACCTGTGTTTGGTTCCCAGCTCCTACATGGTAGCTAACAGTAGCTGTCTGTAACCCTAGTTCCAGGGGATCCAATGACCTCTTCTGACCTCTGCAGGCAATATAAATAAATAAATTTTAAAAATAAAAATAATGAATGATTAAATAATAGAAAGAAAATTGAGGGGCTGGAGAGATGGCTCAGCAGTTAAGAGCACTGACTGCTCTTACAGAGGACCAGGGTTCGATTCCCAGCACCCACATGGCAGCCACGAACCATCCTTAACTCCAGTTCCAGGGGGATCCGAAG
>NW_008355723.1:998478-1012182 GCF_000622305.1 Nannospalax galili
TTTGGCTTAAAGAAAGCTAAAAGCTTTTTTCTCAATTTTATCTCCATAATGTACAATGTAAGCACAGACTTAATGACTTGCAATATCTGCACCTATTTATGGAGTTTGTTATGTATAAATTATGTTATATATAAATCAATTGTGTATGATCAAAGTATAGCTTACATATTCACCACCTTAGGTGTTTATTGTGCTTTATGGTAAGTACATCCAAATTCCTCTCTCCTAACTAGTTTGAAACATAGTGCGTTATTGTCAGTTACACCCACCCTGTTGTGCCATGGATTACCAGAACCTTTGTCTACCTAACATTAGCACCACATTTCATTGACCTCTGGCTACCCCTTCCCCTCAGTCTCTGGCAATGGCTCTTTTACTCTCAACTTGTATTTATAATATAATAAAAGTTTGTTTTATCTTTCATAGTCGTGATGCTCTGAGCTCTCTAAACTTCTTACATTGATTTCCCAATCAAATAATAATCACCATGCAAAATTTTATATTTAAAACATAATATTGTGTTCAACTGAATCAAATTGAAGTTCAGGTGCCAGTCATAATTATGTCTCTTCATTGTGGAAGACTTTGTAACTTAATTTATGCATGCACATAAGAGCAAATTTCAAACAGATACCATGAGAGGCAAAGGCTTTCCCCAGTTGGAAGCACATGACTTCATGAAGGGCTTGAGACATGATGGGACTGGAGATGATTACATTAAGTAAAATAAGCCAGGTACCACATGATCTTGCATATGTGGAACATAAAATAGGTGGTCTAGAGGAAACAGCAGGCAGAGATTACCAGAGGCCAAGGAAAGCAGATGGTCTTTTGAGTTGACCTGGTTTAGACATTGTCATTGGTGCCAGGAAACTAAGTTAGGATTTCCAGAAATCTCTTTAGTTCAGAAGCAGAAAACTTTAGGTTCAAGATCATCTAAGAGTCAGGTATGATAGTACAAACTATAATCCCAGCACTGAAACTGGAAGGTCACAAGTTCCAGGTCAGCCTGGATTTTGTAGCTATTCCCTGCCCTGTACCCACACACACACACACACATGGACTGGTGAGATGGCTCAGCAGTTAAAAGCAAGTACTACTCTTGCAGAAGACAAGTTCAATTCCCAGCACCCACATCAGGCTGCTCACAACTGCCTGCACCTCAGCTCCAAGGGAATCTGTTGCCCACTTCTGGCCTCCAGGGGCACCTGCACTCATAGACACAGATACACATAATTAAGAATAAAATAAATTTAAGAAGACAAAAATATATAAAGTTTGTGACTCGTTTTGGGATTGCTTTTTTTATTTAAAATAAATTGACATGAAAAATCGCCAGCTTTTGTTTTATTTTGTTCTTTGGTTGAACTTTATTTTGCTCTCAGGATATCCTGGTCAGCAGTAGATAATTCTGTTGCTAGTTGCTGGGTATCATCTCTGAAGATCCTTCTGCTGTGTTGTTACTTCATGGGTTGCTGGGCAGAATTTGATGAAGTTCTTTTGAATGGTTTTTGGTTTTTTTTGGTCTTTTTGGGACAGGGTCTCCCTGTAGCCCCAGCTGTCCTGGAACTCACTATGTAGACCAGGCTGGCCTTGAACTCACAGAGATCTGCGTGCCTCTGAATCCCAAGTGCTGGGATTAAAGGCATGTGCCACCACACCCGGCTGAATTTTTTTTTCTTAAAAACTATGATGATAGTTGAAATATAGACCAATTGGATTATATTATAACATTAAACATGTTTTAGACTTTTTGTCTTCGACTCCACGTCCTAAATCTGTAGCAGCTAGTAAAAGACCAGAAAACAATGTCATCAGGAGTCAGTGTAATACAACGCTTCTATTCTAAGATTCTCTAATATTTCTAATTTGTAATTAGCCCATGGCAAATACCAAGGGGTTGACTATTTAAAAACAAAATTTTACTCACTTTCGATTCACTTAAAAATAAAATTTGATAGCCTGGTGTAATGGTGCACACCTTTAATCCCAGCACTCATGAGGTGGAGGCAGGTGGATCTCTGTGAGGTCAGCGTGGTCTACATAGTGAGTTCCAGGCCAGCCAGGGCTACATTCTACTTTGAGACTGTCTCAAAAATGAAATCAAATAAAACTTGATAAGCAGTTAGGCAGTTAACATTTCAGCTTCTCAGTGAGACTATACCAACTGGAATCTGAGCTGGGTGCATGTAACCTGAAGTACTTTTAAATAGACCTATGTCCAGTACACTAATGAAATATCAGGCACCTCTTGAAGAACCTTACAATTTCTTTTTCATAATATTGGAGTAGAGAGAAAATTCAGGAGTACTAAGAAATCTCTTGTCAGGAACTCTACATTCTAACAAAGTATCTGACTTGGAGAATTATAGAAAGTGAGTAAATGCTTCTCAGGGCTGGCGAGATGGCTCAGTGGTTAAGAGCACTGGCTGCTCTTGCAGAGGATCTGGGTTTGATTCCCAGCATCCACATGGCAGCTAACAACTGTCTGTAACTCCGCTTCCAGGGGATCTGATGCCCTCTTCTGTCCGCAGGCATTGCACGACATGGGTGTACTTGCATACATGCATGCAATACATGCATACACATAAAAATAAAACTAAAAAAAAATTAAAATCTCTTGTCTTCCTGAAGGGCAAGTGAGATCTCCTGTTCCAAGTCCTCTACTAACAGGAAGACTCAAGCCCTTGGCTGGCTATAGGCTGAGCACTATCTGACAGCTGCCTGTTCTGACGGCTTCATCTGGTGCTTGGCTTTTGTTGCTCTCTGAACTACCTACAGTCATAGGTGTTTTAAAATTATTCTGTTTCACCAAGTGATTCCCACTTCAATATCTGGTTTGCTATCCTGTTTTCCTCCCCCTCCACCTCTGCTCACTTGGGTATGAGTCAGAACTCACTGTTTGAGGACTGGCACAGGCATCGTTCAGCAAAGTCTTCCTATGCCCAGTGCACACCCTGTGCTTTCTCTGAGGCTCACTGCTGGATTATCAAATATGTATCAATTGCTTAATGCTGAGCTCCATTTCTAGAGGTAAGAACTTGTCTTTTCCTCAAGGCCCATCCAACACAGGACCTTGTCCACAGCAGACACCCAGTAAATAGTGAATGGATAAAGAGCTGTTAGAAGCTTGTGTTTCTATTCTGTTGAAGGACATGCATGACCTTGTTAAGGTAAATATTATCACCCTCTGTAAATTGATTTAAATGCTACCAAACAGCACAGTTATCTAAAAGCATCTTCTTTCAAGGTGTTCTGCACAGAGATGATTTCTTTATCAAGAGGAATTGCTTACAAAACTTTTCTTAGAGTGCTAACCTTTCAAGACAAAAAATAGCATTTCAGGTTAGAGAGATAGCTCAGATGGAAAAATATTTGCCACTCAAGCATGAAGACCCAAGTTTCAACCCACATAAAAAAGCATGATGGCACATGTTCGTATTCCAAGTGCTGTGGAGGTGGCTACAGGCAGTGCCTGGGGCTTTCAGGTCAGCCAACCTATCCAAATAGGTGAGCCCCAGGCCAATGAGAGAACTTGTCTCAAAAAACAAGGTGCAAGGCCAGGTGTAGTGGCATACAACTTTAATCCCAGTGACTCATGTGCCACAGGCAGGCAGATCTCTGAGTTCAAAGCATAGTGAGTGCCAAGCCAGCTAGGACTACACAATGAGGCCCTGTCTCAAAACAAACCTCTAAACCTAAACCCAGGTGAGCGCTCCTGAGAAATGACACCTGAGGTTAACCTCAGGTACACACACACATACACACACGAGAACACACATGCATATGAGCACGCCCACATACACACACAGGAACATGATCAGGTGCACCTCACCCCCAAAATAGCATACCATTTTCTGCAATGCTGGGCATCAAAACTAGGACTTTGCACATGCTAAGCAAATGCTCTACCACTGAGCTACCACCCCAAGCAAGAATTCTACTTTTAAGATCATATTTCAGTTGATAGACCAGTAATTCATTCTAAGCATTTTAACAGGCTTTGTGAAGGCAAAGGTAAACCTAATGAGTGATTATAGGGGTAGGAATCTCAGGCCTGAAAAAAAAACCACCATGTAAAGAAATTTGGGGGACAAGCAAAGACTTGGTGTATCCTTCAAGTCACACCATTTGGTTGGCCAGCTTTTACTTTCCTTGGAGGACTTCTGTAAACTGTAAATCTGTAAAACCTCTTTTTATATAGAGAATATTAAGCTTAGAGTTTAAGCGAGTTGCCTAAAGTTTTATAGCTAATGCAGAATATCAGGTTTGCACTGTATTCTCGGCAATCCCCAAACCCAATGTTCTGCAGAAATGCCCAGGAGCCACCTGGTAGGAAAATGTTGGTGCCTAGCTCTAGCCTCTGCTTCACCTGGACCAGACAACTCCACCTGGAGTTATCCATAAGATCTTATAGGTGGGCAAAACAACCCTGAAAACCAGGAACTTCTTAACAACTTAACATCAGTGTGCATCAGCAAAGCACACTGTTTCTTTCCTGTTAGCATTTATTCTGTGCTTTTGTCATATAAAAACCAGAAATGAAATCAAAAAGTCTTCTGGCTACCTCACACACAGCAGATGCAGATGCCAGCTAACCTTTTCCATCCATGGCTCCGTCCCCCTGCTTTTCCACCTCCTCTTCCATCACCTTTACCTTCGCATCGTAGTCATCAGCCAGGGATTTCCATTCCACTCTGTTACTCTGAAGGCCGCTCAGCATGGGTGTGATTTCTTTGTGAAACCGTGAGAATTCCTGGAGAGAATTTTAGGTTAGAAGCCAATTAAATCACAGTTGCTTTTCAGTAGTTTTTATGTGCAAGAGAGGAGCTGTAAGGTGGGCAATGCTTGGAGCTACTGGGATGAACCTAAGTGCTCTGAGGGTTGGGAAAGGCTAGCGTTCTTTGCTGCCTGCCAGGTGGGACTGTGCAAGGCTGGCATGTAAGTTCTTGCATGTTTTATTCCACCCTGAATGAATCAGAGTCAATGCTCAAACACATGGAGAAACAATGATACCTTTAATGGTGTGCTGGATAGTTTCAGGTGTCACCTGGGAAGAGGGAAACTCAGTTGAGGAATTTGTTCTATGGATTGGCCTGTGGACATAACTGAGGCATTTTCTTGACTGTTGAGTGATGTGGAAGGCCCAGCCCACCGTCGGAGGTGCCAAGCATGGGCAGGTGGTCCTGGGTTGTATAAGAAAGCAGGCTGAGCATAGGCCAGAGGAGCAAGCCACTAAGCAGCATTCCTCTGGTCACTGCTTCAGTGCCTGCCTGCAAGTTCCTGTCCTGAGTTCCTGCCCTGGCTTCCCTCAAGGATGAGCTGTGATCAGGACATGGAAACCTAATGAACCCTTTCCTCCCCACATTGGTTTTGATTTAGATTGCAGCAATAGAAAACTAACTAGGACTAATCTTTCTCTGTTGGTGACGTCTTCATTTGGTTAGTTTTTGTTGTTGTTTTGTCTTTTAGCTAAGTTCTTGCTCTATAGCCCAGGTAGCCCTGAACTCTTCTTGATCTTCCTGCTTCCTGAGTGGAGGGATTACAGATATGCACCATCACATCTGGCTTACTCTAATTTTAGTCTGAAAGAAAAGTTCTCATCTAAATGATTAAATGGTTTATTCAAATAATTTGCTTACCTTATATACAAAAGTGCAAACGAAATCAATAAATCCAACTTGAAGTTTGGGGAGCTCATCTTTTTTGTTTCTGTCCATCATAGGCTACAAAGAGAAGCAAATACTTTTAAGATGCCTTCCCAAGATTTAGGGATGGTTTTCAATAAGTAGGGCATTTTCTGACAAGGTTTTTACAATAGGTTGCTGCTGCAGCACTGTTCTTTCCAGATCTCCTTGTTCCCAGAATTCATTTGCAACCAGAAGGGCTACCTGCAAAAGAGAAAGACATGGTTCACAATATCCACATCTTAAAAAATCATTTATGTATTTTTATTTTGTGTGTATTGGTGTTCTTCCTGCACATATGTCAGTGCATCTATGTATGCAATGCCTGTGGAGACTATAAAAGGGCATTGGATATCCTGGAATTGGAGTTACAAATGGCTGTTAGATGCCATGTGGTGCTGGGAACCAAACCCAGGTCCTCTCAAAGAGCAGTCAGTGCTCTTAACCATTGAGTCATCTCTCCAGCCCCAATATCCACTTCTTAACAGAGAACTTGCATTGTATTATCATAGGTGACATTTAAGGGTAGGATTTCCAGTCACCACTTGAGGTTCTGTCAAGCCATCTGCTCTGAAGTTATAAAAAGATGTCATTTACAGATCACTTTGAAATGAGAAAGGAGCTGTTCTTACTTCAGTGTTCTGGACTAACTCTAGGAGTGTGTGACTCCTATTTCGGCTGCTATTACTTCTCAGTAAAGATAGGGAACAGGAGGATGCTTAGTTCCACAGACCATAATGCTTCAAGTTCTAACACTGTGTAGGCCTCCTTCTCTGTCTGCTGTGATCACCCAGCTTACACTGTAGATGTGTGAACATATACCCAGGCTTGCTTGATTGCAGTGTGAGGATAATCAAAGGTTAATTAATACAATGGAAAAACCAATGTGCCATAGTTGATAAACATTTGTTAGCTGCTTCACATTGGCACATGATCCAGACTTTCCAAGGATAAGATGTGACATTTTTCTTAAGATGCTCAGTCATGAAAACAGTTGTGTACTGGATATGGTAAGTGCTGTGATACTAAGAGTCTAAATGTTATGGATGAAGGAGAGGGAAAGAGAGAGACATGTCATGATGGAGGGAGGCTGCATTTCTGTTGTGTCCTTAAGAGTAGTAGTTCTCTAGGTAGACAGGAAGGGAGGGCTATGTAAGGGATAAACACAATGTGTGAGGTGATGACATGGGTCAATGGGGAATGACCCCAGCAGTGTTGAACTGGGGACAGATAGCGACAGGCCTATGTACTGTTGGGAAGCGTGAACCTAGCTCTCTAGGTCGAAGCTTTTCATCTCTATTATGCAGTTATTTTTGTGTAAGATTTACGAGAAGAAAATAGGCTTCCTGTTTCTTTGTCAAGGCAGTTTCTTGTTATGCAGTCCGTGACAGAATGCCCTGGCTGCAGAAAGCTGCTTCATCAATCAGCTACTTCTCTTCTCCTGAGAGGACTGTTTGTTGAAACAGCCTGTTTCCCAAAACAGCTTGACTCCTTGG
Source organism: Nannospalax galili (assembly GCF_000622305.1). Taxonomy (NCBI): domain Eukaryota; kingdom Metazoa; phylum Chordata; class Mammalia; order Rodentia; family Spalacidae; genus Nannospalax; species Nannospalax galili. The sequence goes on from NW_008355723.1 coordinate 1,005,662, forward strand.
GCAGACGGTCCCAAGAAGTGCTCATAAACCCTCCGTCTCACAAGAAAAACCAGAGCAAACAGTACCAGGAAGAAGGGGGCCTTAAGGGGGCCATAAACATCTCAAGTACCCCTGATCTGTAGTCAGCCAGCCACAGCTATACCCTATATAAGCCCCAACGGCCCTCCCCTGGGGCAGCAGCCACTTCCAGCATGCGAGAAGCTCGCTGTCCCTTGCTGAGGTGTGTCAATAAATTCAGTCTTGTCTGAGGTCAGGCATTTTTCTCTCCTATTGTTCCCGAATTCTGCACCCCAAACCTAACAGCCCAGGCTAACCTTGAATGTGCAATCTTCCTGTCTCAGCATCCCAGGTCTTAAGATCACAGATGTGCCCCACCATACCCAGCTCAAAAATGTACTTCTTAAAAAATAAAAACAGTTGGAAAGTTTTCGCAATGGATTGCTGAGAAACGTTCTCAACCATGGGGCAGCCAGCAGATCTCTATAGATGATTCTGGCAATAGGTCAGAGGATGGAAGAAGACAGGAAGTCATTGATGAGGTAGATCAGCTAGAAGACCACCACCAGGCTTCCCATTAAAACCTGGATCTCTCTCTCTCTCTCTCTCTCTCTCTCTCTCTCTCTCTCTCTCTGTCTTGAGATGGTGTGTCATGTGTTCCAGGGTGACCTCAAACTGTGTAGTTGAGGATGATCTTGAACTTTTGATCCTCTACTCTTCACCTCTGGAATGACAGGATTACAGGTATGCACCAACGTGTTCAACTTATGTGGTGCTGGGGACTGAACCAAGGCTTTCTGCATGGTAGGCAAACATTCTACCAATTGAGATATATTCTTAGTCCCAGGTATCATCTTAATGGAGGCATAGTGGGGGCAACAGACAGAAAGGATTTTGAAATGGTTGATGAGCTCAAGGGGGGGACCCCTGGATTCTGGCTTAAGTGAGAACAGAGATAAAGAATACAGCAGGGAACTGGGGAGATGGCTGAGTGGGTGAAGAGCCTGCCAAGTAAGCATGAGGACGTGGGTTCAGATCCCCAGCACCCATATAAAAAGCTAGGAAATACCAGGAGCATCTGTAAGCCTGGGGCAGGGTATAGAGACAGGCAGATCCCTGAAGCTTGCTAGACTCCCAGCCTAGCCTACGTGGCAAGTTCCAGGTTCAGAGAAGAGACCTCGTCTCAAAAAATAAGGTGGAGAGTGTTTAAGGAAGACACACTAACCTTGACCTCAGGCCTCCACAGGCTCATGCATGAGTGTGTGCTCCTGCACATATGTGCGTGCGTGCGCGCGCGCACGCACACACACACACACACACACACACACACACTGGAAGCAAGAGCAGGCATGCTAAGGTGAATGTTTAGATTTGGGCTAAAGTGAATGTTTAGATTTGGATTTGGTGGTGATGAAATTCAGGGTATGTCACCTCAAAATATTTTAAGCTGCTGGAATTTGAGAAAGTTTCAGAAGCAGTTGCCACTTGCCCTGCCCTCAGTCTTCCTACCCTGAAGCAGGTTCTAAAACCTAGGAAAGCTTGCTTGAACTTTCCTTGAAGCTCATCTTGTGACCCTCACTCAAGAGGTGCCCCTCTTCTCTGGAGGGAAGGAGCCAGAGGTGCAGAGGCCAAGATCCTAGGTTCCCTGGGTTATCTCCACTGTCCAGTCATATTTCTCTGTGACCAGCCACACTTTCAACCCTTGTATGAAAATAAGTGAGGATAACTCTTGCTCGAGACCTTCACTTCCTTATGAAGTCTCCCAGGTCACATAGAACTTAAATACATGTACATGCTTTTCTCTTCTTAGGGTCTTTTACTCAACGTATTTCCCTCCCAACAATGACTTACAAAGACTTTGTCTTCAGATATTATCTATGCGGGGAGGTGATCCTGGCTTCTCTGCTGAAGGTTCAATAATATCACTAGATGTTATTGAATAAGGGGGAGTTTATCCTAGCCAATTAAAAAGAGAACAACTGGTCGACCAGTCCTTCACTCCCCTCATTCCCTGTGTGTAAACATCAGAAGAGGATTCTGAGGTTGCCAGAGATCACAGCACAGCCTTTCACATGGATTCAGGCAGCATCTGATGGGTGACAGGAGAGGAAATGTGGCTGGACTTGCCTGACTTTGGACCTCCCAGGGCTTAGTGATGGCAGACAAGTCACAAGCAGTCATCATCATGGCCCTTGGGAAGAAAAGAAAAATCAGCAAGCTAAAAAGAAATACAAAATATGCTGTTTTATAAACCAACAGATAACATTGTGATTGCTCACATGATAACCTCTTTTTTGGTTGGGTCAGCAGTTACATATTTGATGGCTTCTTCTTCGCTTTGCATCTGTTCACAGGCATCAACAATTTTTTGAAACACGGTTCTCTTCCTGGAAAAGATACAATTTTTCCATAGAAAATGATCTTAAATGTGTGCTGAATCCATGTTCCCACTCTGCAGTGGGCTGTCTACGTAGCAGGGACCAAGGGGCCAGGAGAAGGGAATGGAAGATAGTTGTTTGGCTCTGTGATAGAAAGGGCTGAAGGCAGAAAAAGTACAAACCACAAAGGGGTTTCAAAAGCCCATGAAAACTTGAATACAGTAAAAGTGACCATTCAAATGAGAAAAGAGATCATTGACATAAACACAAAGTCCACAGGTTGTAGCATCCCAGTGCACACCCAACAAAAACCTAGAACCCACAATATATGGATACTCAGTCTCATTGGTAATTGCATTGGTAATTGGGAAATACCATCTCATACTCAACGGGTTAGTAAATTAAAATCCAAATGTGCCCAGATTCAGAGTATTTTAGACATGGGATGAAAGGGGCTCTTGCATGCCACTCATAGAAGTGTAAACGGCAAAACTACTCAAGAGCCTGAGGCTTGATGGGGCACACACAGCACACATCACACCCCACTGCACTCCCATTTCTACATATGCTCTCACATATGTACAAGTGCATTCCGTGAAACGTAGGCAACAGTGGAAGAGGGGGTACAACTAGATGCCTGTGAGTAAAGGAGTGGGTCAGGGGATTACTATACACTCAACAGTTGAACACTGGACAATTGAAACACATTGAACTGGCTCTCTAGTTATTAGCAAGGGTGAATCTTTTCATTTAGCTATTTGTGTTTGTGTGGTGTTGTGTATATGTGTACTTGTTAGTGCAGGTGTGTGCACATGTACTGTTTAATAGTTAAATTTTTAAGAAAGATCAAAAAGGCAAATTTGACAGTGCCAAGTCACTGAATCTCTGGATCCTATGAACAGCTCCCCTCATTCTAATCAACATTCACCACGCAACTTTATGTTTCACTTAGAAGAAAATGGCTCTCTGCTCCGTGTAAGTCGGTTTTTGTGAGTTTGGCTGGTGTGTTAGAATCATCAAGACTGTTGAGACCCAAGACTCTCATAGGATCAAATTTCTGAGCTTGGAATACCACATACCAGATTCTGGGCCAGCACTCTACCTTCTACTGCTGAGCTGAGCTCTTGTCTCGACCAAAGAGCAACCTGGACCAGGGTGAATCCACTACGACATACAGCCACAGTGTACATTTTTTTGACATGTTTTCAGTGGCAAACATCACTGCATTTTCTTCTATTTGAGCTTCTTCAGATCGCAAAGTGTTTACCATGAAAGGCTTAGGCTTTCAAAATGCTTGAATCCAGTAAGTTCTCTGTGGGTCAACTATCTTGAGGATATTATAACTGATATTCCAAAAAAGAAAACAGATTTGTGAACACGCTTTTTAAAATTTTTAATTGTGTGTTCACACACATGTATGTATGCCACACATATGTATGTTATGGGCATATGTATGTGGATGCCTCAGAGGCCCAAAGGGGCATCAGATTCCCTGAAGCTAGAGTTGCCACGCCTTGGTTCCCTGCAAGATCAGCAAGTGCGCTTAACTGCTGAGCCACGGCTTCAGCCTAGTAAGCAGGCCTTTTAACTTCAAAGCAATAGCTAATTCATGGAGGGCAGCACCAGATGGGGCCCAAGGGCGCTGCGACGCCCTTCACGTACTTACTTGAAATGCAGTGCCAGGTCAGTTGCTATTATTGCAACCTCAAACAAATGAATCACTGTTTCAAACTGCCTCTTACTGAGGTTCTGGAAGATGTTTAAACTCTGTAAGACGAACAATCACAAGAAAATACAATCATTAATTTGCCTTTTGTTCAGAAAACCAACCAACCAAACTACGCTTAGTGAGATGCTAATCTAGGCCTTTCAGTGCTTTTCAATTTCTGGTTTTTATTTTAGCTTGAGGCTTAAGTAAACCCCTCTACTCTACTTGAGTAAGGTCATTTAAACTCTACAAATAGGTTTAGCTAGTCCATGGCCACATTTTTTAGAATAAATAAGTGTTCTCTTTCATGACTGTCAGAAAATATATCAATAAAATAAAACTTACTTCTATCAATTGAGACACATTAATAAAGAATTTCTGGGAGACGTCTGATTCAATTGAGACACGTTAATAAAGAATTTCTGGGAGATGTCTGATTGTTAGTTGTGTGACTTTATATATTAGATAATTTTAGGTGCTCATTGAGACCATTTGTCTTTCAGAAACTACACACTACACTAATACTCATGTATATAGGAAAAAATAATGAACTCTTCCCATGTTATCCTTAAAATGTTTTCTTACAATAGTATTTTACAAAGACTTAGCTAGATCTTTCTTCAGGGTTTTTCATTAATAATCTATTTGCATAAGAATCAGTTTCATTTCTTCATTTTCTAGAAAACCAGAATATACAACTTGGATATTTAAAAGCCATGGTCTTCTGAGTAGACCATTTTAGTAATGCAGGTCAGAGGACAGATGTGTAATGGCATTGCCAAATGAAGGCAACAGAAAAAAAATAGGAAAATTCCACAGGAAAGAAAGAACACCAGTCTGGGGCCCTGTATGGAAATGGAGGGAACAGAATGCAGAAAGGGATACTGAACTGAATACTAAATTATGAGCGCAAATGATGAGCTTTTACTCCCTATAGCTTCTAAGTGCTTTATGAATGCCCTTAATCTCCCTATCATCAGCCACAGCACAAAGGTGAAACAGCTTGCTTAGGGTAAACCAGTCAGAACAGGGCAGAGCTGGTACCTGAACCAATGCGGCCTGCCTGCACATCTGCTCCTTTGTTTTTACCCCACAATTCCTTTAGGCAAAGAGCTCAGGGTCAAGTTCCAGCCCTACTACTTGGTAGTTGTGCATCCTGGGCACAGCCCTTAACATATGCATTTGTTTTCTCATTTAAGGATAACAGTCCTGTTAACTGCCTGGTACTTAGTCTATGCTCAATAAAGATCTGTGCAAGGTGGATTCCTGTGGAGAAATAACTGGGAAATCATTCAAAAACAGCATGAAAGGCCTTTAGAAAAAAACCATATGGAAACCTACCACTATAGAAGTTAAAGTATATACATATACATTATTTAAAAAAGATTAAAAGGAATTATCCTATAACAGGAGGTTAGTGCCTCTACTAAACACCATAGGCTTACAAAGTAAAAGCTCAGTTCCAGGAATGAACTCCCTCTTTTACAGTTATTGACCAGGCATCCTATAGACCTTCAAATAATACTGGCCATTGCCCCTGCTCTTGGTTACCTACTAGAATTTCATGGTAAGACCCTATTGCTGGAGTCACTACAAACATGAACTGTAGGACAAACAAGGGAAATCAAGTCATCTCTACTGTCTAGCTTTCATGGTGCTGGAAGATGCTATTCAAGCTACCCGAAGAGAAAATTTAGCACAACCATTACCCAGCTGTGAATCCTGCAAGCCACAACAACTGGCCTGGAAGATATGCCTACTTGTGCAATAGTGGCATGAATATCATAGGGGTAACTAACTACTCTATAATTGGGTTTAAGTTCTGCTTCATAAGATGAAGCCCATACCTGGCATTGCTATCAGGCATAGGAGCCTGAGGCTAGACAGCCCACAGATTAAGGGAGAAAGGCTAATGCAACTATTCTGCCACATAGATATAATATTAAACTGATTTCTAATTATTTATTTTTATGCCCATAGATTAATGCATCTCTCAACTTTCAGCAGAGAAGATTCATTATACATCAGATAATGATTAATACAGAGAACCGCAGTTGGCCAATGTGTAGAGAATAAGAGGCTAGAGACTGGTTATCCTTGAATAGGACACCCATGTCAAACCTCTGCCTCCCAAAGCTCAGGGATCATTTCAGAAGAGGGTGTAGGAATATTGTAAGAGCCAGATCCTTGGTGGATGACCACAAGGAAACAGAGTTTTCCAGACAGCTGTTCAGTTCACAGCAATGCTGACAACATGGACAAGTCCCACATAAGCTCAAGCCAGACAAAATCCCAACACAGACTTAGAGAAGTTCTGGGTAAAAAAAACCCAACCCTATTTAAAGAACTAACTACTGGCAACTGGTGACTGTTGGGAAAGAGAGAATCAATCTCATTTAAAGGTGAAATTCTTAGTAGGTTGACTCTATAGGCATATA